>NC_069500.1:276756840-277356840 GCF_027579735.1 Bombina bombina | reverse complement strand
TTCTTGTTAATTTAGTTAATTTATATAATTATAGTTTAGTGTTAGGTGTTATTGTAGCTTAGGTTAGGTTTTATTTTACAGGTACTTTTGTATTTATTATAGATAGGTAGTTATTAAATATGTCTGTAACATAAAAATAAACCCTAAGCTAGCTACTATGTAACTATTAGTTATATTGTAGCTAGCTTAGGGTTTATTTTATAGGTAAGTATTTAGTTTTAAATAGGAACAATTTAGTTAATGATAGGAATTTTTATTTAGATTTATTTAAATTATATTTAAGTTAGGGGGTGTTAGGGTAAGACTTAGGTTTAGGGGTTAATACATTTAGTATAGTGGCAGCGACATTGGGGACGGCAGATTAGGGGTTAATAATACTTAACTAATATTTGCGAGGCGGGAGTGCGGTGGTTTAGGGGTTAATATGTATAGTTGCGGCGACGTTGGGTGCAGCAGATCAGAGGTTAATAAGTGTAGGTAGGTTGCGGCGACAATAATAATATAAATATAATGTAGGTGTCGGCGATGTTGGGGGCAGCAGATTAGGGGTTCATAACTATAATGTATGTGGCGGCGGTTTCCGGAGTGGCAGATTAGGGGTTAATAAATATAATGCAGGTGTCGGCGATGTCGGTGGTGGCAAATTAGGGTTAATAAGTTTAAGATTAGGGGTGTTTAGACTCGTGGTTCATGTTAGGGTGTTAGGTGTAGACATAACTTTTATTTACCCATAGGAATCAATGGGGCTGCTTTACTGAGTTTTATGCTGCTTTTTTGCAGGTATTAGACTTTTTCTCAGCCGGCTCTCCCCGTTGATTCCTATGGGGAAATCGTGCACAAGCATGTTACACCAGCTCACCGCTGACTTAAGCAGCGCTAGTATTGGAGTGCGGTAAGGAGCTCAATTTTGCTCTACGCTCACTTCTTGCCTTTTAACGCCGGGTTTGTAAAAACCTGTAATACCAGCGCTGCAGGTAAGTGAGCAGTGAGTGAAAACTGCTCATTAGCACCGCACAGCTCAAAACTAAAAACTTGTAATCTAGCCGTATGTATTTAAATTCATCAGATCGCTAAGAAAGCAACAGTATCATCCAAAATGTGATAAAAAATTAAACAATTTATTTAAATGCAGCAAATGCAGCAGATACTATCGCCTAGATTTAGAGTTTTGTCGGTAAAGACCCGCGTAGCTAACACTGCTTTTTTTCCCAGCGCACCCTTCAAACAACGCTGGTATTTAGAGTTGTCTGAGTGGCTGCGTTAGGCTCAGAAAAGGGTGCGTTGAGCCTAATTTAGCTCCACTTCAACCCTCAATACCAGCGTTGCTTACGGTAGTGGTAAGCTGGCTAAAATGTGCTCATGCACGATATCCCCATAGGAAACAATGGGGCAGTTTGGGCTGAAAACAAACACCTGCAAAAAAGCAGCGTTCAGCTCCTAACACAGCCCCATTGTTTCCTATGGGGAAAAACTTCCTATGTCTGCACCTAACACCCTAACATGTACCCCGAGTCTAAACACCTATAACCTTACACTTATTAACCCCTAATCTGCCGCCCCCCCGCTATAGCTGACACCTGCATTATATTATTAACCCCTAATCTGCCGATCCGGACACCGCCGCCACCTACATTATACCTATGAGCCCCTAATCTGCTGCCCCTAACATCGCCGACACCTATATTATATTTATTAACCCCTAATCTGCCGCCCCCCAACCTACACTTATTAAACCCTAATCTACCGACCGGACCTCGCCGCCACTATAATAAATGTATTAACCCCTAAACCGCCGCACTCCCGCCTCGCAAACACTATAATAAATTTTATTAACCCCTAATCTGCCCTCCCTAACATCGCCAACACCTATCTACAATTATTAACCCCTAATCTCCCGTCCCCAACATTGCTGCTACTATAATTAATGTATTAACCCCTAAACCTAACTCTAACCCTAACCCTAACACCCCCCTAACATAAATATAATTTCAATTAAACAAAATAATATTCCTATAAAGTATATAATATATAATTAAATAAATTAAATAAATTAATCCTATTTAAAACTAAATACTTACCTAGAAAATAAACCCTAATATAGCTACAATATAACTAATAATTACATTGTAGCAATTTTAGGATTTATATTTATTTTACAGGCAACTTTGTATTTATTTTAACTAGGTACAATAGCTATTAAATAGTTATTAACTATTTAATAGCTACCTAGTTAAAATAACTACAAAATTACCTGTAAAGTAAATCCTAACCTAAGTTACAAATACACCTAACACTACACTATCATTAAATTAATTAAATAAATTAACTACAATTAGCTAAACTAAAATACAATTAAATAAACTAATCTATAATACAAAAAAAACTAAAACACTAAAATACAAAAATTAAAAAAGAATTACAAAAAGTTTAAACTAATTACACTTAATCTAAGCCCCCTAATAAATTAAAAATAATCAACTCTTTTACCTGAAAATAAAAATACAATACCCCCCAACATTACAACCCACCACCCACATACCCCTACTCTAACCCACCCAAACCCCCCTTAAAAAAACCTATCGCTAACCCCCTGAAGATCATCCTACCTTGAGTCGTCTTCACCCAGCCGAGCCGAATTCTTCATCCAAGGTGCGCAGAGGAGGTCCTTCATCCGGTAGAAGTCTTCATCCAAGCGGGGCAAGAAGAGGTCCTCCATCCGGTAGAAGTGTTCATCCAGGCGGTGTCTTCAATCTTCATCCATCCGGAGCGGAGCGGAGCCATCTTCAAAGGAGCCGACGCGGAGCCATCCTCTTCAACCGACGACTTCCCAACGAATGAAGGTTCCTTTAAGGGACGTCATCCAAGATGGCGTCCCTTCAATTCTGATTGGCTGATAGGATTCTATCAGCCAATCGGAATTAAGGTAGAAAAAATCTGATTGGCTGATGCAATCAGCCAATTAGATTGAAGTTCAATCCAATTGGCTGATCCAATCAGCCAATCGTATTGAGCTCACATTCTATTGGCTGTTCCGAGGGTTTGGGTGGGTTAGAGTAGGGGTATGTGGGTGGTGGGTTGTAATGTTGGGGGGGTATTGTATTTTTATTTTCAGGTAAAAGAGCTGATTACTTTGGGGCAATGCCCTGCAAAAAGCCCTTTTAAGGGCTGGTAAAAGAGCTGATTACTGGTAGTTTAGAATAGGGTAGGGCATTTTATTATTTTGGGGGGATTTTTAATTTTATTAGGGGGCTTAGATTAGGTGTAATTAGTTTAAACTTCTTGTAATTCTTTTTTATTTTTTGTAATTTAGTGGGTTTTTTTGTATTATAGAATAGTTTATTTTATTCTATTTTAATTTAGCTAATTGTAGGTAATTTATTTAATTAATGTAATGATAGTGTAGTGTTAGGTGTATTTGTAACTTAGGTTAGGATTTATTTTACAGGTAATTTTGTAGTTATTTTAACTAGGTAGCTATTAAATAGTTATTAACTATTTAATAGCTATTGTACCTAGTTAAAATAAATACAAAGTTGCCTGTAAAATAAATATAAATCCTAAAATAGCTACAATGTAATTATTAATTATATTGTAGCTATATTAGGGTTTATTTTATAGTTATTTAGTTTTAAATAGGATTAATTTATTTAATTTTAGGAATATTATTTTGTTTAATTTAAATTATATTTATGTTAGGAGGGTGTTAGGGCTAGAGTTAGGTTTAGGGGTTAATAACTTTATTATAGTAGCGGCGACGTTGCGGGCGGGAGATTAGGGGTTAATAATTGTAGGTAGGTGGCGGTGATGTTAGGGAGGGCAGATTAGGGGTTAATACTATTTATTCTAGTGTTTGCGAGGTGGGAGTGTGGCGGTTTAGGGGTTGATACATTTATTATAGTGGCGTTGAGGTCCGGTCGGCAGATTAGGGGTTAATAAATATAATATAGGGGTCGGCGATGTTAGGGGCAGCAGATTAGGGGTTCATAGGAATAATGTAGGTGGTGGCGGTGTCCGGTCGGCAGATTAGGGGTGAAAATTTTTTATTATAGTGGCGGCGATGTGGGGGGGCCTCGGTTTAGGGGTACATAGATAGTTTATGGGTGTTAGTGTACTTTGTAGCACAGTAGGTAAGAGCTTTATATTCACACGTTAGCCCATAAAGCTCTTAACTACTGACTTTTTTTGGCGGTAGGAGAAATACCGGCGTTAGGCAGATCCCATAGAAAAGATAGGATACGCAATTGTCGTAAGGGGATCTGCGGTAGCCTGGAGTCGCGGTAAGGAAGTGAGCGTTAGACCCTTTCCTGCCTGACTCTAAATACCAGCGGGCGGTAAAAAGCAGCGTTAGGACCCCTTAACGCTGCTTTTGACGGCTAACGCCAAACTCTAAATCTAGGTTTATGTATTTAAAGATACTATCGGCTAGATTACAAGTTTTGCATTATTAGTAAAAAAAGCAGCGTTAAGGCTCATAACACTGCTTTTTTACTACCGCTGCTATTACGAGTCTTGTAGGTACAGCTGTCCCGCACACTTTTTTGGCCATACCGCAAATTAACTTACGCAATTTTCATAAATTCTTTTTTTCAATGGGACTTCTATTGCGCCCGTATTACAAGTGAGCGGTGCAGCCTATCCTGCAAGATTCATAACGCATTCTAAAGTCAGTAGTTATGAGTTTTATGCTACAACGTCGTAACATAAAAGTCATAACTAATGTGCTAAAAAGTACACTAACACCGATAAACTACCTATTAACCCCTAAACCAAGGCCCTCCCGCATTGCAAACATTCAAATAAAATTATTAACTCCTAATCTGCCGCTCCGGACATAAGCGCCACTAGAATAAATATTTTAACCCATAAACCGCCGCACTCCCACATCGTAAACACTAATTAAATATTATTAACCCCTAATCTGCTCTCGCTAACATCGCTGCCACCTACCTACATTTTTTAACCTCTAATCTGCCGCCCCCAACGTCACGCCACTATACTAAATTTATTAACCCCTAAATCTAACCCTAACACCCCCAACTTAAATATAACTAAAATAAATCTAAAGAAAACCTTCTATTATTACCTAAATAATTCCTATTTAAAACTAAATACCGTTACCTGTAAAAAAAAAACCTAAGCTAGCTACAATATAACTAGCTAAAATAAATACAAATTTACCTGTAAAATAAAACCTAACCTGCCTTACACTAACACTTAAATAAATGAAATACAATTAACTAAATTAAATACAATTACCTAAATTACAAAAACAAACACTAAATTACACAAAATAAAAAACAAATTACAAGATATTTAAACTAATTACACCTAATCTAATAGCCCTATCAAAATAAAAAAAGACCCCCAAAATAAAAAAAAACCCTAGCCTAAACTAAACTACCAATAGCCCTTAAAAGGTCCTTTTGCAGGGCATTGCCCCAAAGAAATCAGCTCTTTTACCTGTAAAATAAATACAAACAACCCCCCAACAGTAAAACCCACCACCCGCACAACCAACCCCACAAATAAAATCCTAACTAAAAAAAACCTAAGCTCGCCATTGCCCTGAAATGGGCATTTGGATGGGCATTGCCCTTAAAAGAGCATTTAGCTCTATTGCAGCCCAAACCCTAACCTAAAAATAAAACCCACCCAATAAACTCTTTAAAAAAAAACAACACTAACCCCTGAAGATCCACTTATAGTTTTGAAGAGCCAACATTTATCCTCAACAGAGCCGGGAGAAGTCCTCAGCGAAGCAGCAAGAAGTCCTCAACGAAGCTGGGAGAAGTCTTTATTCAAGCCGGGAGAAGTGGTCCTCCAGACGGGTAGAAGTCTTCATCCAGATGGCATCTTCATCCAGGCGTCCATCTTCAAAACATCCAGCGCGGAGCATCCTCTTCTCCCGACGACTACCCGACGCATGAAGGTTCCTTTAAGTGACGTCATCCAAGATGGCATCCCTTAGATTCCGATTGGCTGATAGAATTCTCTGATTGGAACAGTCAATAGAATGCAAGTTCAATCCTATTGGCTGATTGCATCAGCCAATAGGATTTTTTCAACCTTAATTACTATTGACTGATAGAATTCTATCAGCCAATCGTAATCTAAGGGATGCCATCTTGGATGACGTCACTTAAAGGAACCTTCATTTGTTGAATAATCGTCGGAAGAAGAGGATGCTCCACACCGGATGTCTTGAAGATGGGCTCGCCCCTCGCCGGATGGATGAAGATAGAAGATGCCTTCTGGATGAAGACTTCTGCCCGTCTGGATGACCACTTCTCCCGGCTTGAATGAAGACTTCTCCCGGCTTCGTTGAGGATTTCTTGCCTTCTTGCCACTTTGCTGAGGACTTCTCCTGGCTTTGTTGAGGATGGATGTCGGCTCTTCAAAACTGTAAGTGGTCAGGGGTTAGTTAGTTAGTGTTTTTTTAAGGGTTTATTGGGTGGGTTTTATTTTTAGGTTAGGGCTTTGGGCTGCAATAGAGCTAAATGCCCTTTTAAGGGCAATGCCCATCCAAATGCCTTTTTCATGGCAATGGGGAGCTTAGGTTTTTTTAGCTAGGATTTTATTTGGGGGGTTGGTTGTGTGGGTGGTGGGTTTTACTGTTGGGGGGTTGTTTGTATTTATTTTACAGGTAAAAGAGCTGATTTCTTTGGGGCAATGCCCCGCAAAAGGCCCTTTTAAGGGATATTGGTAGGTTAGTTTAGGCTAGGTTTTTTTTTATTTTGGAGGGCTTGTTTATTTTGATAGGGCTATTAGATTAGGTGTAATTAGTTTAAATATCTTGTAATTTGTTTTTTATTTTGTGTAATTTAGTGTTTGTTTTTTTGTAATTTAGGTATTTTTATTTAATTTAGTTAATTGTATTTAATTTAGGTCATTTATTTAATTGTAATGTAAGGTTAGGTGTTAGTGTAACTCAGGTTAGGTTTTATTTTACAGGTAAATTTGTATTTATTTTAGCTAGGTAGTTAGTAAATAGTTAATAACTATTTAGTAACTATTCTACCTAGTTAAAATAAATACAAACTTGGCTGTAAAATAAAAATAAACCATAAGATAGCTACAATGTAACTATTAGTTATATTGTAGCTAGCTTAGGGTTTATTCTATAGGTAAGTATTTAGTTTTAAATAGGCATTATTTAGTTATTAATAGTAGGTTTTATTTAGATTTATTTTAATAATATTTAAGTTAGGGGGTGTTAGGGTTAGGGTTAGATTTAGGTTTAGGGGTTAATAACTTTGGTATAGTGGTGGCGACGTTGGGGGCGGCAGGTTAGGGATTAATAAATGTAGGTAGGTGGCGGCGATGTCGGAGGCGGCAGATTAGGGGTTAACATTATTTAAATAGTGTTTGCGATGCGGGAGTGCGGTGGTTTAGGGGTTAATATGTTTATTATAGTGGCGGCAATGTCCAGAGCGGCAGATTAGGGGTTAATAAGTATAATGTAGGTGTCGGCGATGTCGGTGACGGCTGATTAGGGGTTAATAAGTGTAAGATTAGGGGTGTTTAGACTCAGGGTTCATGTTAGGGTGTTAGGTGTAAACATAAATTTTGTTTCCCCATAGGAATCAATGGGGCTGCGTTACGGAGCTTTACGCTGCTTTTTTGCAGGTGTTAGACTTTTTTGCAGCCGGCTCTCCCCATTGATGTGTATGGGGAAATCGTGCACGAGCACGTAAAACCAGCTCACCGCTGACTTAAGCAGCGCCGGTATTGGAATGCGGTATGGAGCACAATTTCTTGCCTTTGAACGCCGGGTTTATAAAAACCTGTAATACCAGCACTGTAGGTAAGTGAGCGATGACAATAACGTGCAAGTTAGCACCGCACCCCTCATAATGCAAAACTCGTAATCTAGCAGTATGTATTTAAAGAATATTTAAATATAACAAACAGAAGCAATATTAAAAAACATATGTACTGTATATATGAAAGACCACCGGTGGTAAAAAAATTGTTAAAAATATTAAAGAATAATGCAAATAAAATGTTCCAAGGGGAAAAATATCTCAGAAAAAATAACAGCGATTGAATGGTTTAGTTTATCACATTGTGAGTGTTTTCAAATGTAGTATCCCAAAAGTGGCAAATTACTAAAACTTCATATTTTAAAGTGTCACTGTGAGTTTCTTCTAGACAGTAAGCGTATATTACACTGTATTGAATGTCTACCTCTATGTTAGGGTATATGTGGCTCCTTTAATTCCCCCGGTTCAAAACAACTGTGATTGTGAATTACCATTTCAAAGTTGGTTTCCTTTAGGGGCCATTAAGGTTTCTTACCACACTTTCTTTCCCTTTTTTGGCAGACAAGGTGACTCCAAGATTCTGCAGCTTTCAGCTGCTGGCGTTTTCTTACTGCTCGGATGTGCCGCTTCCGTGTTTTTTCGTCACGTGTTTGACTTCCGCCAATCAGCACGTTGTATGACCGTTCAGGCAGAATTTTAGCGTGTGTCCTCCCAAATGTTTAACAGAGCGCTCTGTTTTCTAACTGTGAGAGTATCCAGGTGCATCTACGCATTTCAGCCAATCATGGGCAAGATCATCAGATTTAATAGTTAAACCAATAAAGATCAAATATGAATGGTTAAAAATCATTCCTGTATTATTCAGTAAGAATTTTGCCTAAATAATTGCAGACTTTGTAACTCATTTATCTATGATTCTCCTTAGTGCTATATTGCCCCCCCTAACAGGTGCTTGTTGATTACACAAATATTTGGCACCTATAGGTACTTACCATTATTACTACTCTACCTACTATCTTGTTACTATATGTTACTAAACGGAGTAAGGACCCATTGCTTCATGCCATCTCCCTGGCACAGATATTGAGACTAGTAAAGTATAAAATCAGCTTTTTCTCCTTTTTATTTTAAAAACTGTTTGCTTGTGTGTAATTTTACTTGTAACATCTTTTTATTAATAATGCATTGTGCATAATAATTTTTGGCATAATAAATAATTCATTTATTAAGCTTTGGCCTTTGTCTAATATTTTAACCAGCTTGCTAGAACAACAGGCTGAGAGAGAGTATCAGCTACAGCTTACACGGTTGGAGAGAGGGACTGTCTCACCTGTTGTTAGTGAACCTAGCGACTCTTCTGTTCTTAGAGTGCGGGCAGACAATTTTCCCACTCTTGAGAAAGATGGTGATGTGGATGTATAACTGCGTAGCTTTGAAAAAGTTTGCAGACAGTTCCAGCTGCCAAGGGAGCAGTGGGCCAAGTATCTTACCCCTAGTCTGAAAGGTCCCAGAGTTTGATCAGGACTATGATGCCATCAAAGCTGCACTTCAGAGGAGGTATAATCTCACTTCTAAGGTGTACAGGAAGAAATTTCGTTCTCTGCAGAAGGGTACGTAAGAGAGCTATACTGCAGTTGTTGGAAACCTGATGACAGCCTTTAAACAGTGGATCAGAGGGCTAAATATTGCCACTATATAAGAAAGCTGAAAGATTTAATGGTGAAGGAGCAATTTGTGCAGCTGTGCCCAGCAGAACTCCAAGAATGGGTTTTGGATCGTAAACCCAAAACAGCATTGGAAGCAGGTGAGCTGGCAGATTTTTACACAGCCAACAGGTCACCAGGGAATGGGAGAAAATCCTTTGTTAAGGGGGCATCCACCTGGAAAAGAGCTGCCCCATGACTTCCCTTCACAAAGCCTGTTGTGCCTTTGTTTAATGTGTCTGTTTCCTCTAGGAAAGGAGGGGCGAGTACTGCACCTGGGCAGGGGGATACCCACAGGTATTTTGCTGGCAACAAAGTGGGCCACATCAGCTCCACTTGCCCAGAGAAGATAAACTTGGTGCAATCAGCTGGAGTCGGTAATCCCTCAGAAGTACCAGCATCTGTTTTGTTTGTTACACGTCCAGAGGAAAGCAACCAGGAGAACTTGCAACCTGTGCTTGTCGGGACTAAGGTAACACTTGAGATTCAGGACACAGGTGCAGCAGTGACCCTTGTGTGTCCAGGGCTGTTGAGCTCTAAGGACATTATTCCTGGCAGGACTGTAGCAATTAAAGAGATTGGGGGATAGCAACTTGCAGTGCCTATGGCACATGTATATCTTGATTGGGGAGCAGGGAGAGGTTTAACAAATGTGGGGGTATCTGAAAATATTCCTAATGATGTTTTACTGGGTACTTATCTGGGTAGATTGTTATCTCTTTATGTGCCTGACAATGCTACATGTGACCTAGTGACATTAGCTGTAGACCCTTATGTGAAAAGAGCTGTGTGTAAGACTGCTCAGGGACATGCTGACCAGGAGGGAGGACAGAGTGCATGTGTGCAAAGTGCTGTGCCTGAACTGGGGGTGTCTGTACTGGGATGAAACTGTAAGAGGAGAGACTGACTGGGGAGAAAGACGGATAGATTGTGTATGTCTGCCTGTGCTTGAATCAGCAGTATCTGCACAATTAAAGTTAATTGTATGGTGTGAGACTGACTGGGGAGAAAGGCAGATAGACTGTGTGTGTCTGTCTGTGCCTGAACCGAGTTTAACTTTACAGGGAAAAACTGTTTGTGAGAGGAGGCAGATGAGTAGTGGATGTCTGTCTTTGATTGAATCAGTGGATTCTATAGAAGGAAGTGAGGATATGGGGGAAGAGAATGACTGGGTGACTGGGCCGCTGGGTGGTGTGTGCCAGTCTGTGACAGAACCAATTGAGTCCACTGGGGAAAGACAAGATATATGGGATAATTGGCAGAAGGAAGATATGTGCTTGTCTGCACCCGTGTCTGAAGGATCCCAAATTCTGTGTGAGGCAGACTGATTGTGAGAGAGAGCAGGGGGAGAATGTATCCCACTCTATGATAGAAGCAGCAGCGCCCCAGAATCCAGAGTGTGTGGAGGAGGAGGGTACAGGATACTCTTTGAAGGACCCCAAGAGTGAGTGTGAAAGATTGTGGGTGATAGAGACCCCAGTCACCTCCATTGTGACCTATAAACAGACTGCACAGACAGAGGCTGACAAAGACTGCAGATGCAGGGGGGAGGAGTACAAAGAAGTGTATTTACACAGCCCCACAGTGCCATTCAGCAGATACACTGATAGGAGTCCCCAGTATGCACAGCAGATAGGACCCACAGTGGAGAAGAGGGGGGTAGTTAGGCAACCTCCCACCAACCATAACAAATTGCAGGAGTATAGGCATTCTACTCAGGTGGAGGGGCACTATCCCTGGGTAGCTAATCAAAAGCTGACAAAACACAATACAGTCAGAGGGTGTAAAAAGAAACTAGGCTTCACAGACACCTCTGTAACAGGGTATTATGTACCATTCAGGGACAGGATGCAAGCCTTATTAGGGGAGGTACCTGCGAAACCCAGAGATGCCAATGCCATATTCCTACAAAAACAAGATTCGCAGGATTCTACTGCCAGAGAGGGAGTGTATGAAATAGGGCAAAATGTTCTGGTACTAACACCCATGAGGCAGAACAAGCTACAGGCTGCATGGGAGGGTCCCTGCAATATATTAAATCAGCTGGGTAGAGCAAATTGTGTGTCATTTTTAAATGGAGGGCATTCTGATGGCAAAACTGCTATATGCAATTTGTCTGGCAATAGCGTTATCACCGTAAAAGGGAAGATCCCTTTGATACGCAGCTGGAGTGGCTTGTGGCCACATCCCTTTATGTCTCTTATTTGGGGGAGGTTTCACGAATACCCCATGATTGAGATGCCAAGGGGTTAATTCTCTTTAGCCTGTGAGATTAAAACATTTGTTTTTTCAGGAAGAACTGTGTCCTGTGTTTATGTTGTTTGTTTCTGTGATAAAGCCAGACCCCATTATAAATTGTTTCAGAGTTCCACTTGAATAACTGTTATTGTATAGTCATTGGGGCAGCAAGCCCATAAAAGTGTCAGTTCCAGAGACAATAAGCAGTGCCCTCTCCCCCGATCCTGATGAAATCAATAAAAGGATATTGGTACAATGTAAGATGTGTGTTTAAAACAGGTTATGACATTAGATGAAGGTAAATATGACAACCCTGTCATATTTGGTATCAAACTGATTCTCACAATGTAACTAAGAGATTGCCTTTCTGCTTATATGAAAATGGATGTATTTAGCAGAAATGATAATGTGTTCTCTGATTTCAGGCAAAGACTTAGAGTTTATTGACTGTCGTAAAAGATAGGGGGCTTCTCAGCCCCTGCAAAGAGGGTGGGATCAGGCAACTTGATCTCTGGAAAATATGTATAAGAATCCTGTGATTTAACCATGAAAATGTCATTCTTACAAGGGAAGCTGTTACTAATCGGAGTAAGGACCCATTGCTTCATGCCATCTCCCTGGCACAGATATTGACTAGTAAAGTATAAAATCTGCCTTTTCTCCTTTTTATTTTAAAAACTGTTTGCTTGTGTGTAATTTTACTTGTAACAACTTTTTATTACTAATGCATAGTGAATAATATTTTTTGGCATGATAAATAATTTATTTATTAAGCTTTGGTCTTTGTCTAATATCTGAACCACGTTACTGAAAGAGACTGGTAGTTATAAGACAGTATAGTAGGTGATTTTTTGCTAAATTGTATTCTGAGAGTTAATGTGTAAATCTGGGGTTTCCTTAAGTTTTCCCATATCATATAATTTTAAGTGGTGACAGCTAGATATCATTTTTAGTTTAGTGTGGGTGGCATTAAAGGGGAGTTTTGGGCATTTATTTTACATCTAGTACAGACTAGAGAGTGTTGTTAACCCTTGCACCCACTGAACTACATCACAAGCTTGCCTGGCGTGGCTAGATTGTGACCGATTAGTGACAGTAAAAGGGGTCTGATAACCCTTTCAGTGCCAAACAAGTGACTAGCGCAGGGTTGTTTAACCTTGGTTGTCACACTTCACATGAGAGAACAGTGTTCTAAACTGCTGCCCAATAAATCCCTAACTTTAAAAGGGATATTCAGTCCCATAAGGATCCACCTTGTTCTCTAACTATCTTTTTTTTTTTTTTTAAAAACAAGGAACTCCTAAGTGCTGCATCCTTCTCACCTAGAAGGTAAAGGCACTTACCTGTGGATCCGCTGTAGGGCAGGTACAGCAAACAGGTGTGACAGAATCCTCATGAACATAGACCTGTAGATAAAGAAAAAACAGAGTAACCAACTCTGGTTTTCTATATAGGGGTAGCCAAAATGTTGGAAGGTAAGCAAAGACCTCCTCACAATCTTCCAACTGCTTAAAGCCACCATAACTCTTACTAAAGAGAATTACATGGACACAGCATAACCCCAATACTTGCTTGCAGGGAAAAGTACCCATTAAATTATTAACAACTTGATTTCTTCAGACACCTTCTTCACACATCACCTACAATGTTAGGCAGGCAAAGAATGACTGGGTATTGTCGGTAATCTGAGGATACATAAGGCTTTGCTGGGGTGTTATTTGCCTGCACTTGGTGGCCAGGAGTTGAATTCCCACTAGTAATTGAATTGGATTCATGGACTCTCCATGCCATTGGAAAGTGTCATAAATAGTATGAGTTACATAATAGTTATGAATTTTGGTTGCAATTTTTTTTTCAAGCTATATAAGGAATCTTTATGCAGACAGCTTTAAAACTGAAATGCCTTGACATTTTAGAAACGTTTATTGGTTTGTCTACAAAATGCCAATTAATGACAGTGTGATGCTATATACCATAAAGATACTTTCGTTTTCATAATATATTCCTAAACAAATGGTGCTTTAGTTATTGCCAGACTATATCAATTAATGGGAGATCTAGTCTATGGTAATGATGGATCTTGTTATCTCTTTGGCTTATGGTATGATACTAAAACCTTTGTCAATCAAACTGAGCTGTCCATGTAAAAGTTAGGATATGATTATCTATCAATGTCTCACAGTTTTTTTTTATTTTTTTATTTTTATGGTTCATCATATGTTTAAACATGATTACTAATTAAGAGGTGGGACAAAATAGCATTAAATCCAGCTTTGGGAACATTTGAAAAAGCCACGTTAGTGGCGAAACATGTTAGGGAAACGATTGTTGTGAATGCCTCCTAACAACTTTTTTAACTAGCAGGACATTTGGTCCTTATTGTAAATAACAGTATCATGTTTGTGGGTTGTTAACATTTAGACTACAGCTTAGAATCTCTTAAACAAGGCTCTATCTAGTACCGTGGACTTCACACGAGTAATCGGCAGTTGCGGCAAGGCGGCAATACAAGTATATCAGTACTAAAATCGGGGATTTAGATACAATACCCCAATATTCAATAAGTCACAAATACCTAAAACGCCAAACCGCAAGCCGTGCCTGTACAAACTTAGAAATATACTCAGAGATCACCGGTAGAAAAAAAAGTATATAGATATTAACAAAAACAAAATACTAGATTTACTATAAGTATCAGAACGAATCTCTCTTACCGCTGCAGCTATATTGCAGTATCTTGTAGTATTCATAGAGATTTTTACTTGTAACTTAATCAGAAGTTGTGGCACAATCAGTGATTATCGAGTAACTTTTTGAGCACACATATGTTAATATATGTAGCAATCTTTATATGGAACACTAGAAATCAATAGAATAAGTACTGAATTCAGCAGCAAAACTGAGTCTACATTATATTAACAAGACATTGAGAATATCTATCTCAGCCAACCTATTACTCATAGGACTTTATAAGCAAAGTAAATTTAAGTAGCGCTGAATGAGAAAAATGTGACTATCAGCACTGTGCTAATAATCAGGTTTAAACGAACCAGCTATAAAACATTAAAGTTCAGCACAACAGTAAAGAAATACATTGTTGTTTCAAGAAATATATTAGGCTAAATCCTGAGCATATATAGATAGCAGTCACAATAGTCTAATTTCACAGTCTGTTAATATATCCAACGACTATTTCTGTACATTCAAACAGAAATTGCTATAATAGTAGATTTAGCTCATTAACATAAGCTAAGAATAACATCTACTCTATATCTATACTAATACTGCATATATATTTCCTTTCAATCAAGCAGTAATATTAGATTTGCTAAATCCAAATCCCAATATATGCATCAAGACAGAATACAAACCAGACTTTGCTGCATATAATCTTAGAGTAGTTCCTACATAAATTGCATAACTGTGTACTCACTCACAGAATATCCAATAAGACCACCTAATTTTTGACCTAGACCACAAGTTCAGGAACAACTGATTTATTATTCTACAAGAAAATCAGATTCTTACTGATCCCTACAGATATCTCTGACTTAAGATATATTAATAAACGTTTAATGTAAACGACAACCACTATATTCAAATAAAGAATATTGGATTACCTAAAATCCGACCAAATCCTGTGTTTTTAAACATTGTATATATGTGAATTGTGTGTAAGCTTTTTGTTTTTGTTTTAAATTAACAAATAAAGGTTATATTTTAAATATCCCCAAGCACTCTTTCTCCCAAGTTATCCAGTCTCTGCCCAATTTTGCCACCCGTGAATAAGGGGAAGAGTGCTACCCAGGTGTACAAATCTTCAATCCTAGGATTGATTTTGAGTGGTTCAGCTTTGGGAACATGCCTGTCTAGTTTGAATAATAAATTATCTCTTCATAAGAAATAGTTACAATTTATTTCTATTTCTTTACATTCCACAAGAAATATCTCATTCCTCTAAAAACCATATATAGCTGACACAATGTTGAAATAGAAGTCAATTATTGTATTTCCCTTACCTTAAAAAATAATTTGATAGCAGACATTGGCTGGTTGACTCACCAATTTTATATATATATATATATATATATATATATATATATATATATATATATATATATATATATATATATACATAAAAATAAATATATATATACTATATATATATATATATATATATATATATATATTTCCAACTGAATTAATGTACTCACAGGAATTTCTGATATCACCAGTTTAAAAAATGTATTGATGTTTCGGAGACTACTGCAATCCCTTCATCAGAACTGCAGTACTCCCCGAAACGTCAATACATTTTTGACACTGGTGCAATCCAAAATTCCTGTGAGTGCATTTAGGGCTAGATTACAAGTAAAACATAATTTATGTAAGAACTTACCTGATAAATTAATTTATTTTATATTGGCAAGAGTCTACGAGCTAGTGATGTATGGGATATATAATCCTACCAAGAGGGGCAAAGTTTCCCAAACCTCAAAATGCCTATAAATACACCCCTCACCACACCCACAAGTCAGTTTAATGAATAGCCAAGTAGTGGGGTGATAAAGAAAGGAGTAATAAAGCATCAACAAAGGAATTTGGAAAATAATTGTGCTTTATACCAAAAAATCATAACCACCATAAAAAAGGGTGGGCCTCATGGACTTTTGCCAATATGAAAGAAATGAATTTATCCGGTAAGTTCTTACATAAATTATGTTTTATTTCATGTTATTGGCAAGAGTCCATGAGCTAGTGACGTATGGGATAGGAAGACCCAAGAAACTTCATGCAAGAGTCACTAGAGAGGGAGGGATAAACAAAAACAGCAATTTTTTTGCTGAAAAAAATTAATCCACAACCCAAAATATAAATTTATTCTCATAAATGAAAAGAAAAACTTAAAACATAAGCAGAAGAATCAAACTGAAACAGCTGCCTGAAGAACTTTTCTACCAAAAAACTGCTTCCGAAGAAGCAAATACATCAAAACAGTAGAATTTAGTAAATGTATGCAAAGAAGACCAAGTTGCTGCTTTGCAAATCTGATCAACTGAAGCTTTATTCTTAAAAGCCCACAAAGTGGAGACTGATCTAGTAGAATGAGCTGTAATTCTCTGAAGCGGGGCTTGACCCGACTCCAAATAAGCTTGATGAATCAAAAGCTTTAACCACGATGCCAAAGAAACAGCAGAAGCCTTCTGACATTTTCCTGGAACCAGAAAAGATAACAAATAGACTAGAAGTCTTCCTGAAATCTTTAGTGGCTTCAACATAATATTTCAGAGCTCTCACCACATCCAAAGAATGTAAAGATCTCTCCAAATAATTTTTAGGATTAGGACACAAAGAAGGGACAACAATTTCTTTATTGTTGTTAGAATTCACAACCTTAGGTAAGTATTTAAATGAAGTCTGAAAAACTGCCTTATCCTGAGGAAAAATCAGAAAAGGAGAATCACAAGAAATAGCAGATAATTCAGACACTCTTCTAGCAGAAAAGATGGCCAAAAGTGACAACACTTTCCAAGAAAGTAGTTTAAGGTCCAAAGAATGCATAGGCTCATAGGCCTGTAAAGCTTTCAAAACCAAATTGACTCCAGGGAGGAGAGATTGATTGAATGACAGGCTTGATACGAACCAAAGCCTGTACAAAACAATGAATATCAGGAAGATTAGCAATTTTCCTGTGGAATAAAACAGAAAGAGCAGAGATTTGTCCTTTCAAGGAACTTGCAGACAAACCTTTATCCAAACCGTCCTGAAGAAACTTTAAAATTCTAGGAATTCTAAAAGAATGCCAAGAGAATTTATGAGAAGAACACCATGAAATGTAAGTCTTCCAAACTCGATAATAAATCTTTCTAGATGAATCGAAATACAAAGATATGCATCCTGTAAGTCTATTGTGGGCATATAATGCCCTTGCTGAACAAAAGGCAGAATAGACCTTATAGTTACCATTTTGAAAGTTGGTACTCTTACATATCGATTCAAAATTTTTAGATCCAAAACTGGTCTGAATGAATTTTCTTTCTTTGGGACAATGAATAGATTTGAATAAAATCCCAGACCCTGTTCCTGAAACGGAACTAGCATGATTACCCCAGATAACGCCAGGTCTGAAACACACTTCAGGAAAGCCTGAGCCTTTACTGGGTTTGCTGGAATGCGTGAGAGAAAAAATCTTCTCACAGGCGGTCTTACTCTGAATCCTATTCTGTACCCCTGAGAGACAATATTCTGAATCCAATGATTTTGGACCGAATTGATCCAAACATCTTTGAAAAATCTTAATCTGCCCCCTACCAGCTGAGCTGGAATAAGGGCCGCACCTTCATGTGGACTTGGGGGCTGACTTTGATCTCTTAAATGGCTTGGATTTATTCCAATTTGAAGAAGACTTCCAATTGAAAACAGATTCCTTGGGGAAGAATTAGGTTTCGGTTCCTTATTTAAGAACGAAAATGGTTAGAAGCTTTAGATTTACCCTTAGATCTTTATCCTGAGGCAAAAAAACTCCCTTCCCCCCAGTGACAGTTGAAAATATTGAATCCAACTGTGAACCAAATAATTTATTACCTTGGAAAGAAAGAGATAGCAATCTGGATTTAGAAGTCATATCAGCATTCCAAGATTTAAGCCACAAAGCTCTTCTAGATAAAATAGCTAAAGACATAGATTTAACATAAATTTTGATGATATAAAAAAATGGCATCACAAATGAAATTATTAGCATGTTGAATCAAGTTAACAATGCTAGATAAATCATGAACCGATACTTGTTGCGCTAAAGTTTCCAAACAAAAAGTTGAAGCAGCTGCAACATCAGCCAAATCATGAACCGATACTTGTTGCGCTAAAGTTTCCAAACAAAAAGTTGAAGCAGCTGCAACATCAGCCAAAGAAATTGCAGGCCTAAGAAGAAGACCTGAAAATAAATAAGCTTTCCTTAGATAAGATTCAAGTTTCCTATCTAAAGGATCTTTAAAAGAAGTACTACCTTCCGTAGGAATAGTAGTACGTTTAGCAAGAGTAGAGATAGCCTCATCAACTTTGGGGATCTTTTCCCAAAACTCCAATCTAACTGATGGCAAAGGATACAATCTTTTAAACCTTAAAGAAGGAATAAAAGAAGTACCAGGCCTATTCCATTCCTTAGAAATCATATCAGAAATAACATCAGGAACTGGAAAAAACCTCTGGAATAACCACAGGAGGTTTATAAACAGAATTTAAACGTATACTAGTTTTAATATCAAGAGGCAGGGGCGTATTTACCCCTAGGCCAACAAGGCTGGAGCCTAGAGCGGCAGTTTGGGGGGGCAGCACATTGGCACTTGAAACTGATTTTTTTTTTTTTTTTTTTATTTTTTATTTCGTTAAATACATTTTTACAAAAAAAAATTCCAGTCGCGTGACCCGGCTTTTTGCTGAGGTCACGTGCCGTTTTCTTACTTCCGCCACCCGCCTCTCTAACAGACAGACTTGCCGCACATGGATGGAGGGAGACACGCAAGTGCGCACGTGATCTCCCTCCCAGGGCAGTGAGGAGCGGCTGTGAGGCTGGCACGCAGGCACTGGCACATGATCATTTCCCCCAATGTCGCAGTTGAGTTAGTGAGTGTCGTCACCGTGGCATCGCAGATCGGACCGTCACCGGAGCAGCTCAGCAGACTGAGAAGAACTGGTGAGGAGGGAGCGGAGAGTACTGGTGAGGAGGGGGCCAGCAGGGAAGGGGTGACCAGGCGGGTGGACTAGCAGAATTTTGAGTGCCTAGGGCAGCACAAAACCTAAATACGCCCCTGTCAAGAGGTCTAGTCTCCTCAATATCCAATATAATCAACACTTCTTCAGCAAAGAACAAATGTACTCCATTTAAATAAATAAGTAGATTTGTCAGTGTCAATATCTGATGAAGGATCTTCTGAATCAGATAGATCCTCATCAGAGGAGAATAATTCAGTATGTTGTCGGTCATTTGAAATTTCCTCAACTTTATGAGAAGTTTTAAACAACCTTTACATTTATTAGAAGGCGGGATGGCAGACAAAGCCTTCTGAATAGAATCAGCAATAAATTCTTATAAATTCACAGATATATCTTGTACATTAGATGTTAAAAGAACAGCAACAGGCAATGTACTATTACTGATGAACACATTCTCTGCATGTAAAAGTTTATCATGACAACTTATTACAAACCACAGCTGGAGATATAATCTCCACAAATTTACAACAAATGTACATAGCTTTGGTAGAACTGTTATCAGTCAGTAGGATTCCAACAGTGATTTCTGAGACAGGATCAGATTGAGACATCTTGCAAATGTAAGAGAAAAAAACAACATATAAAGCAAAATTATCAATTTCCTTATATGGAAGTTTCAGGAATGGGAAAAAAAATGCAAACAGCCTAGCCCTCTGATAGAGAAAAAAGGCAAGAGGCATATAGGAATGAGGTTAAAAATAATGAAAATATTTGGCACCAAGTATGACGCACAAACAGAGAATTTTTTTTGGCGTTAACAACATCTGGAAATGACACACTCGCGTCATTGAAGACGCAACCTTGTGAATGGACTCAGCGTCGTCAAAGATGCTGGAAATGATGAATTTGCATCATCGTATGTAACTTTGCACCAAAAAAATCTTGCACCAAAAATGACGCAATATAGTTTGGCATTTTGCGCCCCTATTGAGCCTAATTGTGCCGGGAATTTAAAAATCAATGTAAAAATCAAAGGTAGGCCCAGCACTCACCATCAAGTCTCTGGTGCAAGCTATTGGGGTCCATGCACTAACCCCATATAGTATCAGCAAATAAAGAAGGTAGTAGCACCAAAATGTAGAGATTTAGTAACTTTTAATTAGAGACATACCAAAAAACAAACAACGTTTCGGTCAGCACCTGATTAATCTTGGATGACGTCCCTTAAAGGAACCTTCATTCTGTGTTAGGATGTCGGAAGAAGAGGATGGATCCGCGCCGGAGGTCTTGAAGATGGAGCCGCTCGTTGTCGGATGGAAGAAGATAGAAGATGCCGCTTGGATGAAGATGTCTACGGGTCCGGATCTCCTCTTCTGCCCGGATAGGATGAAGACTTCTGCCCAATGATGGACTTCTTCAGCCGCCGCTTGGATCAAGACTTCAGCCGGGAGGATGGATGTCTTCAGCCCCCCGCTTGGGCTTGGATCAAGACTTCAGCTGGAGGATGGACGTCTTCAGCCCTCGCTTGGACTTGGATCAAGACTTCGGAGCCTGGATCGATCGGTGATACCCGGCGTGGTGAAGATAAGGTAGGAAGATCTTCAGGGGGCTTAGTGTTAGGTTTATTTAAGGGGGGTTTGGGTAAGATTAGGGGTATGTGGGTGGTGGGTTGTAATGTTGGAGGGGGGTATTGTATGTTTTTTTTTCCAGGCAAAAGAGCTGAATTCTTTAGGGCATGCCCCGCAAAAGGCCCTTTTGAGGGCTGGTAAGGTAAAAGAGCTTTTCTATTTTTATTTTAGAATAGGGTAGGGCATTTTTTTATTTTTGGGGGGATTTGTTATTTTATTAGGGGGCTTAGAGTAGGTGTAATTAGCTTAAAATTGTTGTAATATTTTTCTAATGTTTGTAAATATTTTTTTATTTTTTGTAACTTAGTTCTTTTTTATTTTTTGTACTTTAGTTAGTTCATTTAATTGTATTATTTGTAGGTATTGTATTTAATTAATTTATTGATAGTGTAGTGTTAGGTTTAATTGTAGATATTGTAGGTATTTTATTTAATTAATTTATTGATAGTGTAGTGTTAGGTTTAATTGTAACTTAGGTTAGGATTTATTTTACAGGTAATTTTGTAATTATTTTAACTAGGTAACTATTAAATAGGTTATTAACTATTTAATAGCTATTGTACCTGGTTAAAATAAATACAAAGTTGCCTGTAAAATAAATATTAATCCTAAAATAGCTACAATATAATTATAATTTATATTGTAGCTATATTAGGATTTATTTTACAGGTAAGTATTTAGCTTTAAATAGGAATAATTTATTTAATAAGAGTTAATTTATTTCGTTAGATTTAAATTATATTTAATTTAGGGGGTGTTAGGGTTAGGGTTTGACTTAGCTTTAGGGGTTAATACATTTATTAGAGTAGTGGCGAGGTCTCGGTCGGCAGATTAGGGTTTAATAATTGTAGGTAGGTGGAGGCGACGTTGGGGGAGGCAGATTAGGGTTAATAAATATAATATAGGGGTCGGCGGTGTTAGGGGCAGCAGATTAGGGGTACATAGGGATAACGTAGGTTGCGGCGGTGTACGGAGTGGCAGATTAGGGGTTAAATAAAATATGCAGGGGTCAGCGATAGCGGGGGCGGCAGATTAGGGGTTAATAAGTGTAAGGTTAGGGGTGTTTAGACTCGGGGTACATGTTAGGGTGTTAGGTGCAGACTTAGGAAGTGTTTCCCCATACAAAACAATGGGGCTGTGTTAGGAGCTGAATGCTCCTTTTTTGCAGGTGTTAGGTTTTTTTCAGCTCAAACTGCCCTATTGTTTCCTATGGGGGAATCGTGCACGAGCACGTTTTTGAAGCTGGCCGCGTCCGTAAGCACCGCTGGTATTGAGAGTTGCTGTGGCGGTAAATTATGCTTTACGCTCCCTTTTTGGAGCCTAACGCAGCCCTTCTGTGAAATCTAAATACAAGCGGTATTTAAAAGGTGCGGGGAAAAAAAACCCAGCATTAGCTACGCGGGTCGTTACCGACAAAACTCTAAATCTAGCCGATTGAGTGCTGATTATAAACACTGTGAATAAATTATCATAGGAATATGAATAAAAAATATATGTATATGTAAAAATATATATTGAAAATAGTACAAGGCAGATACTACTAGAATAAACGTAATAATAAAATACAAAGTATAACAATAAAAACAGATTAAAATATACAACGCGTTTCTCTGCTTCAAGCTGTTTCCTTGTACTACTTTGGTTTCCACATTGCTATTAGAAAAATTGGAATCTAGCAACCACAGCATACCATCCCGGGAGACCAAACAAGTCTCATCAGATTTTCTGCATATCTTTGATTTCTACATCATGAGGTGCTCCTCTTTGTTTTCCCCATAGAATGAGTGTAACTGTACTTTGTAATGTTTTTTTGATGTTTTGTGCAACTTTTTTGTTTCACAAAACAGTTAATAAAGAAAAAGAGGTGTGGGGCATACCTATCTGACCTAACTAAGATAATATAGGTCAATTTCAAAAACAATGCAAGTCAATGTTGGGCGTCACTGTAAAAAAACTGTGTAACGTATGTAGTAGTAATCCCAGTGCATACAATGGTGGTATAAAAAGTTCAAGATAATGTAATAACAATTCCTCACCTCACTTTAGGACCAATCCAGGCTGGCCCCAATATCCTTAGTCGGTGCGGTTACTTCAGGTGGAACCACCGGCTTAAGATACCTGTCACAACTCCACAAATGTGTGACCGCTCCAACGCTTTTACAGCGTGGCCATTGGCAGGTTCAAACACCACTCGACAAACCGCGCGATTACCCTCTGTGTGCAGAGACGAAGAAGGAGGTGACGTCCAGTAATGACGAATCGGGATACTGTTGACCAATGCGGGTATGTGGGATGAAGGTGTGACACTGTATCTGAGGCAGGATTGGATATCCATCCACGATCCCATACAATACTGCAAGTAAGAAACTTTACAGTACGCCAAGGTAATCAGTACAGCATAGCAACGGACAGTCCTTAGCTGGTGGTAAATTCAGTAAGCAGGAAGTTCAGACAGTCCGTAATGTTAAAACAAAATATTTATTCAAATTGATTAAAAAGTATATTATTATGGGTACAGAACAAGCTGGTAAGGATAGAGTAGGTATATCACCTAAACAGGCTTACGCGTTTCGGCGTTTGCCATTGTCATAGCCATAGGTGTAGGGTGTCTCCCAGCCTTAAATAGCACATGTTAAAATCCCATTGGTTGTTAGATAATTAGTAAAATGAGAACAAAAACTATAATACGCCTACTCTTCTACATTGGGCCTGTCATAGTAACAGAATAATGATACAGAAGATAAAATTCATGGAACAAGGGTTAGAGAATCTTGAGAAACATGTGAATGGTAAAAGAAACAATTAATACAAACGGATGAAATATAATATAATCTATACATTAATTTCATAGGAATAAATTAACGCATGTAAGTCATCCTATGATATCCCTGATATAAACAAAAAAGAAAAATACAATACAAAATCTATATTCAGAAGGATATATACAAAATAGGGACAGATCAAGTAATATTCATGCATTGGTATTGAATCGCTAACAGAACACACATCACATAATAAATTTTATTGTGCCATCAAATATACGTTTATTACTAGCACAAGGAAATGGCACATTTATCATTATACATTTATCTGACCTAAAGAAAAAAGCCTGTCCCTGATTACTAGTTATAGGCTAATTAGAGTGAATGACCAAACTGCCGCTAATATGAAAAATATATGCTAAACATAATGGAAATTCTAGGACATGATATGTGCAAGTGGTAATATGACATACAACTTGTGCACAATAGTAAGCCATAGCTAATGCACAATAGTGAGCTGTACCTAGTGGTTGAAACAAAAGTGATTTTAAAGATATATTCGATAGTAAACAATATACTATAATGATAGATTAAACAAGGGAACATAATTCTTCATGACAAAGTAGGGAGATGCACTGGATAATAGAGTGAACTCAAAGCCAACAGAGTATCTGTTACATACAATTATTCCCAAAAAATTGATAAGGGTCATATTTAGAATTTAGACCCTTTAGGATTCTTGTCTCTAACTTAAAAATCCAGTACATTCTCCTGCTTGCCAGAATTTGTCCCTGTCACCCACCCCTCTAGGTTGAGTACTATTTTCTCAATAATACACCATCTAAGGGAGTTGAACTCTTGTTGTGTCTGGTAGCAAAGTGTTGCACTAACGGTGTAGCTGCCTTCCCTAATGAGAGAGTGGAAAGATGTTCCCTGATTCTAGAGTTTGCATCCCTTCCCGTAAGACCTAACATACTGTTTGTTACATAGAGTGCACTCTAATAAATAGATGATACACTCAGCTGTACAGTTTAGGCAGGAATTTATGTCAAAAGACTCTCCTGTTACACAAGACCTAAACCTAGTAGTGACAAAAGCAAATTCACAGGGCCTGCACTTCTTATGCCCACACCTAAAATTCCCGGGTGGTTAAGCCAGGAAGAGTTAGGGTTATCCATCTGTTTCAATTGAGTGGGTGCCAACCTAGTACCCAGTGTATAACTTTGCGGTAGGAACATTTTAGACTCCTTCTTTGCAGTTTCTTGTAGGGCATCATCTGCAGCTAAAACTGCAAAATGTTTTTTGATAATTGCACAAATTTGTGACTATGGGAACTGTATCCCGTCACAAAATAAACACCTTCCGTGTCAGTAGGCCTATTCTGTGATCCATCATTAGAAATCAAAGTTTGTCTGTCAATAACATCAACCTCCCTCCTAGCTCTAAGAATATCTCTGTTAGTATATTTTCTATCTTTCAACCTTTGGAGATCATCAGCTGGCCTCCAAATAATCTTTGGGTTTGCTGCAGTTGCGCTTAAGTCTCGTGAATTGACCCCTTGGCCACCGCATACCTCACATGCTCAGGATGACTACTGGTGGCATAGAGAAGGGTATTACCTGATATTGGTTTGCGGTATGACAGTGGAATCAATTTTTACCATTCTCATGCCCAATTAGTGTCAAATCTAAAAAGTTGATGGACACTGAATTGTATTCAAATGTGAATCGCAAGCCATCACTATTGTTATTCAAATACCCCCACAAAGTCACCAATAAGATGCTCAGGGCCACACCAAATCAATAGTAGATCATCAATAAAGCGTCTGTTATGTTTTGATATATAGTCGATAGGGGTTTCCCTCTCCAAAGACGTGCACCATTTCCCACCACCCTAGAACCAAATTGGCATAGGATGGTGCGAATTTGGCACCCATGGCCGTGCCACGTCTTTGGAGAAAGAAATCTCCCTCAAAACGAAAAAAGTTGTGGGTTAGCAGAAAGCCAGTCATTTCTAACACAAACTTTGGAAATCCTCAGAGTAGTTGGTGAAGTGAAAAAGAAAAAATTGTATAGCTTTCAAACCCATGCCATGAGGGTATGGAGGAGTACAGTGACACTGCATCTATTGTAAGCCAGAAATTGTCTTTGTCCCATGTGATATCTTGTATTATATTTAAGACGTGTTTGGTGTCTTGAATATAAGAGTGTAGTGAAGTAACCAATGGTTGTAGCAAGGCATCTAACCATTCAGAGGCATGTTCCAAAAGGTGAGTCTATGCCGCTTATTATGTGGTCTAACCCTGCACATTATTAAGGGACTTGTGCACCTTTGGTAGATGATGGGAACCATGGGGTCTCGGATGGATCAACTATGGATATAATCAACTGTTTGTTGATCCATAAACCCCGTCATCATTCCATCATCCAAAAGGCTTATCAGATCCTGTTTAAAACCTGAAAGTAGGGATCCCCAGATAGTTTAGAGTATTCATCTGTATTATGCAGTTGTCTGTAGGCTTCTGAAACATACATAGTCCTATCTAAAACCACAACAGATCCGCCTTTATCCGCTGGAGCAATGACCAATGAGCTGTTTCGCTCCAGCGACACTAACGCTTCCCTTTGAGGGCGTGTTAGATTGTACTTCCTTTTGGACCGATCATTTTTAATATTATTGCCTAGGGCTACTAGATCCTTTTCCACCCTAAGAATGAAAGGTCTCTAGGGACTGTTCCCCTAGATTGCACTGGATAAAAGGCAGATTTGCTTTTAAATTTGGTCCGCTATTAATGGTATCAGAATCAGTTCTAGCCTCAGGACTCCAGCATTTGTAGTGCGACCATGTCACAAGACTCTGAAAAATTAAATGTATAATTAGTCGCACGTACTGGATTAATCTGTAGGCCAGGTCTGTTCTGTTTCATCATAGAAGGCATGAAAGTGCTTTTTTAGGAGTTAGATTTCGAACTAATCGGTTTACATCTATTAAAGTTAGAAAAACATTGAAGTCAGATGTGATGAAAAGCCTAATCCAAACCTAGTACATATTCTTGATCATTAGCTTAATTTAGTACTCAGATACATTAATTACATTGTTTGTAGCTTTTATTTGTACTTGCTTGGGGGACGATTTCCCTAAGCTGATATCTCTCCTGTTTGGAGGTCTGGATTGGTGCGTGCCTTCCCCTGTTTTTGAATGTGCCTGGGGAAAAAACCTGCTCTATTTCTAATGATGTTGTATTAGAATGTAATGTAGAAATGGGGTGCATCATTGTGTATTGTATTTGCGTCCTTAGACCCCCCCTGGCATCTCTTTGTTGGCGACTATCAATAATAGACCCTGGGGTTGCAACACCTATCAAAACACCATTATCTACAATGTTGGAAGTATTGTCAATATTAACTGCTGGCATAGATGAATTAACGTGTAGCTGTATTCTCATCTGAGGAATAGTCAGTTCCTGAATCTGAAAAAGTTACAGATTTGCTACCTCTTCTGTTCTTTCTGCCTTTTTTGTTTTTATTATTATTTGTTTACCTAGGTTGATTACGTCTATATTCATTTCTGACTTTCTTATTCCAAATATAAACAGAACCTGAATTCATAATCTGTTTTGTCCCTCATAAATTTTAGATGTTTATTCTCCATAATCTGCAACTTTCCTTGTGCCACAGTATGCTGTAGGATCTTATCATATTTTTACAAAATTGGGCTCAGAACATCTCTTGTTTAACTCCACTTGCAATTCATTAATCTCATTTCTAACCTTGTTCAAATCCTGTGACCCTATATTTAACTAGCATCAACATTAACCTGGAGGAGCACTCAGATAGGATATCATTCCATGTATTGATAAAGTCTTGTCATTTAAGTCAATATCAAAGGTGGGGACATTTGTAAACTCGTAGTCCCCTGGGTATCATTTTGGCTTTCATGTAGCTCTCGAATGTCCAGACATCCCACTGTGCTTTTAATTCCTTTAGTAATAAAGTCTCCATTTGGTCAAAGAGAGTTCCTAAAGTAAAGGGGCACCTCTGTCTTCAGAAAATATAAGGCGCACAGTCTGTGGTATCTTTATAACGCACTGCATCAGGTCTCAATGCAAAAAATTGTTGTTGGTTACCTGCTGTGTTCCCTTCCATGCTGTACTGATAAGGGTTAACAGGTAGCCCCTTTGATACCACCAGTAGTATCAATAATAAGACAATAAAGAAAAAGAGGGTGGTGGGGCATATACCTAGTCTGACCTAACTAAGATAATTATAGGTCAATTTCAAAAACAATGCAAGTCGAATGTTGGGCGTCACTGTAAAAAACTGTGTAACGTATGTAGCAGTAATCCCAGTGCATACAATGGTGGTATAAAAAGTTCAAGATAATGTAATAACGATTCTCACCTCACTTCAGGACCAATCCAGGCTGGCCCCAATATCCTTAGTCGGTGCGGTTACTTCAGGTGGAACCGCCGGCTTAAGAGACCTGTCAGCAACTCCACAAATGTGTGACCCGGCTCCAACGCTTTTACAGCGTGGGCCATTGGCAGGTTCAAAACACCACTCGGACAAACCGCGTAATTACCCTCTGTGTGCAGGGACGAAGGAAGGAGGTGACGTCAGTAATGGACGAATCGGGATAACCGTTGACCAATGGCGGGTATGTGGGATGAAGGTGTGTCACCGTATCTGCGGCAGGATTGATATCCGTCCACGATCCCATACAATACTGCAAGTAAGAAACTTTACAGGATGCCAAGGTAATCAGTACAGCATAGCAACGGACAGTCATTAGCTGGTGGTAATTCAGTAAAGCAGGAAGTTCGGACAGTCCGTAATGTTTAAAACAAATATTTATTCAAATTGATTAAAAGTATATTATTATTGGTACAGGAACAAGCTGGTAAGGATAGAGTAGGTATATCACCTAAACAGGCTACGCGTTTCGGCGGTTTGCCGTAGTCATAGCGATAGGTGTGTAGGGTGTCTCCCCAGCCTTAAATAGCACATGTTAAAAATCCCATTGGTTGTTAGATAATTAGTAAAATGAGAACAAAAACTATAATACGCCTACTCTTACTACATTGGGCCTGGTCATAGTAACAGAATAATGATACCAGAAGATAAAATTAATGGAACAAGGTTAGAGAATCTTGAGAAACATGTTGAATGGTAAAAGAAACAATTAATACAAAATGGAGGAAATCTAATATAATCTATACATTAATTCATAGGGAAATAATTAACGCATGTAAGTCATCCTATGATATCCCCGGATATAAACAAAAAAGAAAAATACAATACAAAAATCTATATACAAAGGATATATACAAAATAGGGACAGATCAAGTAATATTCATGCATTGGTATTGAATCGCTAAACAGAACACAACATCACATAATAAGATTTTATTGTGCCATCAAATATACGTTCATTACTAGCACAAGGGAAATGGCACATTTATCATTATACATTTATCTGACCTAAAGAAAAAAGCGCTGTCCTGAATTACTAGTTATAGGGCTAATTAGAGTGAATGACCAAACTGCGCTAATATGAAAATATATGCTAAACATTAATGGAAAATTCTAGGACATGATATGTCCAAGTGGTAATATGACATACAACTTGTGCACAATAGTAAGCCATAGCTAGTGCACAATAGTGAGCTGTACCTAGTGGGTTGAAACAAAGTGATTTTAAAGATATATTCAATAAGTAAACAATATACTATAATGATAGATTAAACAAGGGAACATAGTTCTTCATGACAAAGTAGGGAGATGCACTGGATAATAGAGAGAACTCAAAGCCAACAGAATTCTGTTATATACAATTATTCCCAAAAATTGATAAGGTCATAGTTGATCATCCGAAGGGACTCCCATGGTTCCATCATCTACCAAAGGTGCACAAGTCCCTTATTAATGTGCAGGGTAGACCATCAATAAGTCGGCATAGACTCACTTTTGGAACATGCCTCTGAATGGTTAGATGCCTTGCTACAACCATTGGTTACTTCACTACACTCTTATATTCGAGACTCCAAACACGTCGTAAATATAATACAAGATATCACATGGCCAAAGACAATTTCTGGCTTACAATAGATGCAGGTGTCACTGTACTCCTCCATACCTCATGGCATGGGTTTGAAAGCTATACAATTTTTTCTTTTCACTTCACCCAACTACTCTGAGGATTTCCAAAGTTTGTGTTAGAAATGACTGGCTTTCTGCTAACCCACAACTTTTTTCGTTTTGAGGGGAGATTTCTTTCTCCAAAGACGTGGCACGGCCATGGGTGCCAAATTTGCACCATCCTATGCCAATTTTGGTTCTAGGGTGGTGGGAAATGGTGCACGTCTTTGGGAGAGGGAAACCCCTATCGACTATAATATCAAAACATACAGACGCTTTATTGATAATCTACTACTGATTTGGTGTGGCCCTGAGCATCTTATTGGTGACTTTGTGGGTATTTGAATAACAATAGTGATGGCTTGCGATTCACATTTGAATACAATTCAGTGTCCATCAACTTTTAAATTTGACACTAAATTGGACATGAGAATGGTAAAATTGATTCCACCTGTCTACCGGCAAACAAGATCAGGGTAATACCCTTTCTCCATGCCACCAGTAGTCATCCCTGAGCATGTGAGGTATGCGGTGGCCAAGGGTCAATTCACGAGGACTTAAGCGCAACTGCAGCAACCCCAAAGATTTATTTGGAGGCAGCTGATGATCTCCAAAGAAGGTTGAAAGATAGAAAATATACTAACAGAGATATTCTAGAGCTAGGAGGGAGGGTTGATGTTATTGACAGACAAACTTTGATTTCTAATGATGGATCACAGAATAGGCCTACTGACACGGAAGGTGTTTATTTTGTGACGGGATACAGTTCCCAATAGTCAGAAATTTGTGCAATTATCAAAAAACCATTTGCAGTTTTAGCTGCAGGATGATGCCCTACAAGAAACTGCAAAGAAGGGTGCTAAAATGTTTTCCTACCGCAAAAGTTATACACTGGGTACTAGGTTGGCACCCCACTCAATTGAAACAGATGGGGATAACCCTAACTCTTCCTGGCTTAACACCACCCGGGAATGTTTAGTGTGTGGGAATAAGAAGTGCAGGCCCTGTGAATTTGCTTTCTTTTCATGTAATTAGCAAGAGTCCATGAGCTAGTGACGTATGGGATATACATTCCTACCAGAGGGGCAAAGTTTCCAACACCTTAAAATGCCTATAAATACACCCCCTCACCACACCCACAATTCAGTTTTACAAACTTTGCTCCTATGGAGGTGGTGAAGTAAGTTTGTGCTAGATTCTTACGTTGGATATGCGCTCCGCAGCAAGTTGGGGCCCCGGTTTTCCTCTCAGCGTGCAGTGAATGTCAGAGGGATGTGAGGAGAGTATTGCCTATTTGAATTCAATGATCCCTTCTACGGGGTCTATTTCATAGGTTCTCTGTTATCGGTCGTGGAGATTCATCTCTTACCTCCTTTTCAGATCGACGATATACTCTTATATATATACCATTACCTCTGCTGATTTTCGTTTCAGTACTGGTTGGCTGTTCTACAAACATGTAGATGAGTGTCCTGGGGTAAGTAAGTCTTATTTTCTGTGACACTCTAAAGCTATGGTTGGGGCACTTTTTTATAAAGTTCTAAATATATGTATTCAAACATTTATTTGCCTTGACTCAGGGATGTTCACACATTCTTTTTTTCAGACAGTCAGTTTCATATTTGGGAATAATGCATTTGAATCAATCAATTTTTCTTACCTTAAAAAATTGACTTTTTCCCCTGTGGGCTGTTAGGCTCGCGGGGGCTGAAAATGCTTCATTTTATTGCGTCATTCTTGGCGCTGACTTTTTTGGCGCAAAAATCTTTTCTGTTTCCGGCGTCATACGTGTCGCCGGAAGTTGCGTCATTTTTTGACGTTCTTTTGCGCCAAAAATGTAGGCGTTCCGGATGTGGCGGTCATTTTGGCGCCAAAAGTATTTAGGCGCCAAATAATGTGGGCGTCTTATTTGGCGCTAAAAAAAATATGTGGCGTCGCTTTTGTCTCCACATTATTTAAGTCTCATTATTTATTGCTTCTGTGCTAGAAGCTTGTTCACTGGCATTTTTTTTCCCATTCCTGAAACTGTCATTTATGGAATTTGATCAATTTTGCTTTATATGTTGTTTTTTCTATTACATATTGCAAAGATGTTCACGTTGCAACCTGAGTCAGAAGATACTTCAGGAAAATCACTGCCCGGTGCTGGAGCTACCAAGCTAAGTGTATCTGCTATAAACTTTTGGTATCTGTTTCTCCAGCTGTTGTTTGTATTGCATGTCATGACAAACTTATTAATGCAGATAAAAATTTCCTTTAGTACTGTTACATTACATGTTGCTGTTCCGGGTCAACATCTAATTTTCAGAGTGTTCCTGATAACATAAGAGATTTTTATTTTTTAAATCCATTAAGAAGGCTATGTCTGTTATTTCTCCTTCTAGTTTACATAAAAGTCTTTTTAAAACTTTCTTTTTTTCAGATGGAATTTTTAAAAATTGAACATCACCATTCTGATACTGATAAATGGTTCTTCTGGTTTCAGAAGTTTCTGGTCTCAGAGGTTGATGCTGATAAATCTTGTATTTGTTCAAGATGGAATTTATTCGTTCTTTATTTAAAGAAGTATTAATTGCATTAGAAATAGGAGGATTCTGGTCTCTTGATACTAAATCTAACGTTTAAATAAGGTTTTTAAATCTCCTGTAGTTATTCCAGAAGTGTTTAATCTCCCTGATGCTATTTCTGAAGTAATTTCCAGGGAATGGATAATTTGGGTTAATTCCTTTTACTCCTTCTAAACTTTAAGCAATTATATCCTGTGCCCATCTGACAGATTAGAGTTTTTTTGGGACAAAAATCCCCTAAGGTTATGGGGCTGTCTCTACTCCTGCTAAATGTACTACTATTCCTACGGCAGATAGTACTTCATTTAAGGATCCTTTAGATAGGAAAATTGAATCCTTTCTAAGAAAAGCTTACTTATGTTCAGGTAATCTTCTTAGACCTGCTATAATTATTAGCGGGATGTTGCTGCAGCTTCAACTTTGTTGGTTAGGAAGCTTTAGCGAACAAGTAACAGATCATAATTTTATAGCATTATTATTATTCTATAACATGGCTAATAATTTTATTGGTGATACCATCTTTTGATATCATTAGAGTTGATGTCAGGTATATGTCTCTAGCTATTATTAGCTAGGAAAAGCTTTATGGATTAAACTTGGAATTGGCGTGATATGTCTTCTAAGTCAACTTTACTTTCCTTTCTTTCCAGGGTAATAAATTATTATCTCAACTGTTTCTGGAAGGAAGGGAACTTTTTACCAAAGGCTAAAAAATCTAAGGGTAAATTTAGGTCTAATAATCTTTTTCGTTCCTTTCCTCACAACAAGGAACAAAAGCCTGATCCTTCATTCTCAGAAGCGGTATCAGTTTGGAAACTATTTCCAGTTTTGGAATATATCCAAGCCTTATAGAAACCTATAGCCAGCTCCTAAGTACCCATGGAAGGGTGGCTCGGGCCCTTATTCAGCTCAGCTGGTATGGGGCAGATTACGTTTTCTTCAAAGAAAATTTGGATCAATTTCGTTCTCAATCTCTGGTTTCAGAACATTGTTTCAGGAAAGGTACAGAATTGGCTTCAAGTTAAGGCCTCCTGCTAAGAGATTTTTTTCTTTCCCGTGTCCCAGTTAACACAGCAAAGGCTCAGCATTTCTGAAATGTGTTTCAGATCTAGAGTTGGCTGGAGTAATTATGCCAGTTCCAGTTCTGGAACAGGGGCTGGGTTTTATTTTGTCTCTTCATTGTACCAAAGAAGGTCAATTCCCTTCAGACCAGTTCCTGAATCTTTCAATATTGAATCATTATGTAAGGATACCAACATTCAAGATGGCTAACTGTAGGACTATCCTGCCTTTTGTTTAGCAAGGGCATTATATGTCTACAATAGATTTACAGGATGCGTATCTGCATATTCCGATTCATCCAGATCACTTTTAGTGTCTGAGATTCTCTTTTTAGGACAAGCATTACCAGTTTTGTGGGCTCTACCGTTTGGCTAGCCTCAGTTCCAAGAATTTTTTTCAAAGGTTCTCGGTGCCCTTCTTCTGTAATCAGAGATCAGGGTTTTGGTATGTCCTTATTTGGACGATATCTTGGTACTTGCTCAGTCTTCTCATTTTCGAAGAATCTCATACGAATCGACTTGTGTTTTTTCTTCAAGTTCATGGTTGGAGGATCAATTTACCAATCAGTTCATTGATCCTCAGACAAGGGTAACCTTTTTAGGTTCTAGATAGATTCAGTGTCTAGACGTTGTCCTTGTCAGGACAAGAGAAGTTTAACATTGATCAGCTTGTCAAAACCTTCAGTCACAATCTATTCCCTTTGGTAGCCTTATGCATGGGAAATTTTAGGTCTTTAGGACACTGCCGCATCAGATGCGATCTCTCCTTTGCTCGTTTCACATGCGACCTCTCAGCTCTGTATGCTGAACCAATGGTGCAGGGATTACTCAAAGATATCTCATTAATATCTTTAAACGATTATACGACTCTCTCTGACATGGGTGGACAGATCACCATCGTTTAGTTCAGGGGGCTTCTGTTTGTTCTTCCGACCTGGACTATAATCTCAACAGATGGCAAGTCTTACAGGTTGGGGAGCTGTGTGGGGGTATCTGACGGCACAAGGGGTTTGCGAATCTCAGGAGGTGAGATTTCCGATCAATATTTGGAACTACCGTTGCAATTTTCAGAGGCTCTTCAGTCTTGGCCTCTTCAGAAGAGAGAGTTGTTCATTTGTTTTCAGATAGACAATGTCCACAACTGTGGCATACACCAATCAATTTTGGTTGGGGCGGAATCCAGCTCCTGTCTAATCTTTGCGGTTCATATCCCAGGTATGGACAATTGGAAAGCGGATTATCTCAGTCGCCAAACGTTGCACCTGGGCGAGATGGTCTCTTCACCCAGAGGTTTTTCCTCAGATTGTTCAAATGTGGGAACTCCAGAAATAGATCTGATGGCTTCTCATCTAAACAAGAAACTTCCTGGTATTCTGTCCGGATCCCGGGGATCCTCGGGCAGAGGCAGTGGATGCATTATCTCTTCCTTACAAGTGTCATCCTGCCTATATCTTTCCGCCTCTAGTTCTTCTTCCAAGGGTATTCTCCAATATTCTAAAGGAATGCTCGTTTGTCCTGCTGGTAGCTCCAGCATGGCCTCACAGGTTTTGGTATGTGGATCTTGTCCGGATGGCCTCTTGCCAGCTGTGGACTCTTCCGTTAAGACCAGTCTTTCTGTCTCAAGGTTCTTTTTTTCCATCAGGATCTCAAAACCTTAATTTTAAGGTATGGAGTTTGAACGCTTGATTCTTGGTCAAAGAGGTTTCTCTGACTCTGTGATTGATACTATGTGACAGGCTCGTAAATCTGTATCTAGAGAGATATATTATAGAGTCTGGAAGACTTATATTTCTTAGTGTCTTTCTCATCTTTTTTCTTGGCATTCTTTTTGAATACCGAGAATTTTACAGTTTCTTCAGGATGGTTTAGATAAAGGTTTGTCTGCAAGTTCCTTGAAAGACAAATCTCTGCTCTTTCTGTTCTTTTTCACAGAAGGATTGCTAATCTTCCTGATATTCATTGTTTTGTACAACCTGTGGTTCGTATAAAACCTGTCATTAAGTCAATTTCTCCTCCTTGGAGTTTGAATTTGGTTCTGGGGGCTCTTCAAGCTCCTCCTTTTGAACCCATGTATTCTTTGGTCGTTATATTACTTTCTTGGAAAGTTTTGTTTCTTTTGGTCATCTCTTCTGCCAGAAGAGTCTCCGAATTATCTACTCTTTTTTGTGAGTCTCCTTTTCTGATTTTGCATCAGGATAAGGCGGTGCTGCGAACTTCTTTTGAATTTTTTACCTAAGGTTGTGAATTCTAACAACATTAGTAGAGAAATTGTGGTTCCTTCATTATGTCCTAATCCTATGAATTCTAAGGAGAAATCATTGCATTCTTTGGATGCTGTTAGAGCTTTGTAATATTATGTTGAAGCTACTAAGTCTTTCCGAAAGACTTCTAGTCTATTTGTCATCTTTTCCGGTTCTAGAAAAGGCCAGAAAGCTTCTGCCATTTCTTTGGCATCTTGGTTGAAATCTTTATTTCATCATGCCTATGTTGAGTCGGGTAACACTCCGCCTCAAAGGATTACAGCTCATTCTACTAGGTCAGTTTCTACTTCCTGGGCGTTTAGGAATGAAGCTTCGGTTGCTCAGATTTGCAAAGCAGCAACTTGGTTCTCTTTGCATGCTTTTACTAATTTCTACCATTTTGATGTGTTTTCTTCTTCTGAAGCAGTTTTTGGTAGAAACGTACTTCAGGCAGTGGTTTCAGTTTGAATCTTCTGCTTATTTTTTTTCATTAAAATTTTATTCTGGGTGTGGATTATTTTCAGCAGGAATTGGCTGTCTTTATTTTATCCCTCCCTCTCTAGTGACTCTTGCGTGGAAAGATCCACATCTTGGGTAATCATTATCCCATACGTCACTAGCTCATGGACTCTTGCTAATTACATGAAAGAAAACATAATTTATGTAAGAACTTACCTGATAAATTCATTTCTTTCATATTAGCAAGAGTCCATGAGGCCCGCCATTTTTTGTGGTGGTTTTGATTTTTTTGTATAAAGCACAATTATTCCAATTCCTTATTTTATATGCTTTCGCACTTTTTTCTTATCACCCCACTTCTTGGCTATTCGTTAAACTGAATTGTGGGTGTGGTGAGGGGTGTATTTATAGGCATTTTAAGGTTTGGGAAACTTTGCCCCTCCTGGTAGGAATGTATATCCCATACGTCACTTGCTCATGGACTCTTGCTAATATGAAAGAAATTAATTTATCAGGTAAGTTCTTACATAAATTATGTTTTTGTCACTACTAGGTTTAGGTCTTGTGTAACAGGAGAGTCTTTTGACATAAATTCCTGCCTAAACTGTACAGCTGAGTGTATCATCTATTTATTAGAGTGCACTCTATGTAACAAACGGTATGTAGGTCTTACGGGAAGGGATGCAAACTCTAGAATCAGGGAACATCTTTCCACTCTCTCATTAGGGAAGGCAGCTACACCGTTAGTGCAACACTTTGCTACCAGACACAACAAGAGTATCAACTCCCTTAGATGGTGTATTATTGAGAAAATAGTACTACCTAGAGGGGTGGTGACAGGGACAAAATTCTGGCAAAGCGGGAGATGTACTGGATTTTTAGAGTAGAGACAAGAATCCCTAAAGGTCTAAATTCTAAATATGACCTTATCAATTTTGGGAATAATTGTATGTAACAGATACTCTGTTGGCTTTGAGTTCTCTCTATTATCCAGTGCATCTCCCTACTTTGTCAAGAAGAACTACGTTCCCTTGTTTAATCTATCATTATAGTATATTGTTTACTATCGAATATATCTTTAAAATCACTTTTGTTTCAAACCCACTAGGTACAGCTCACTATTGGTGCACTAGCTATGGCTTACTATTGTGCACAAGTTGTATGTCATATTACCACTTGCACATATCATGTCCTAGAATTTCCATTATGTTTAGCATATATTTTCATATTAGCGGCAGTTTGGTCATTCACTCTAATTAGCCTATAACTAGTAATCAGGACAGGCTTTTTTCTTTAGGTCAGATAAATGTATAATGATAAATGTGCCATTTCCTTGTGCTAGTAATGAACGTATATTTGATGGCACAATAAAATTTATTATGTGATGTGTGTTCTGTTAGCGATTCAATACCAATGCATGAATATTACTTGATCTGTCCCTATTTTGTATATATCCTTTGAATATAGATTTTTGTATTGTATTTTTCTTTTTTGTTTATATCAGGGATATCATAGGATGAATTACATGCGTTAATTATTCCCTATGAATTAATGAATAGATTATATATATTTTTCCTCCATTTTGTATTAATTGTTTCTTTTTACCATTCAACATGTTTCTCAAGATTCTCTAACCTTGTTCCATGAATTTTTCTTCTGTATCATTATTCTGTTACTATGACAGGCCCAATGTAGTAGAGTTGGCGTATTATAGTTTTTGTTCTCATTTTACTAATTATCTAACAACCAATGGGATTTTAACATGTGCTATTTAAGGCTGGGGGAGACACCCTACACCTATGGCTATGACTACGGCAAACGCCGAAACGCGTAAGCCTGTTTAGGTGATATTACCTACTTCTATCCTTACCAGCTATGTTCCTGTACCAATAATAATATAATTTTAATCAATTTGAATAAATATTTGTTTTTACATTACTGACTGTCCGACACTTCCTGCTTCACAAAAACAGTTAACCAGAGTTTTAAGGATGCGTTAACCATTCTAGCGGTAAATCTACGATTGTGCTCAAGTGATTCGTAGTCAGCTTGTAAAACCAGCAGTTAACCCAGCAAGCTGAAAACCACCAGCGATAAACCCCATATCGCTCGTGTGCAAACATTTGAGCTACACTCTCTTATTTGGCCCCTTTGAAACTTTTGTAATCTATATATATATAAATTAAAACTCTTTCGCCTAGATTTAGAGTTTTGTCGATAAAGATCCGCTTAGCTAACGCCGCTTTTTTTCCCAACCGCACCACCTTAAGAAATGCTGGTATTTAGAGTTGTCTGAGGGGCTGCGTTATGCTCCAAAAAGGGGTGCGTTGAGCGTAATGTAACCGCCACATTCAACCCTCAATACCAGCGTTGCTTATGGTAGCGGTAAGCAGCTAAAAACGTGCTTGTGCATCGATATCCCCATAGGAAACAATGGGGCAGTTTGGGCTGAAAAAAAAACCTAACACCTGCAAAAAAGCAGCGTTCAGCTCCCAACTTAGCCCCATTGTTTCCTATGGAGAAACAGTTTCTAAGTCTGCACCTAACACCCTAACATGAACCCCCCAAGTCTAAAACACCCCTAACCTTACACTTATTAACCACTAATCTGCCACCCCTGCTATCGCTGACCACCTGCATTATATTATAAGCCCTAATCTGCCGCTCCGGACACCGCCACCACCTACCATTATCCCTATGTAACCCCTAATCTACTGCTCCTAACATCGCCAACCCCCTATATTATATTTATTAACCCCCTATTCTGCCCCCCCCCCAATGTTGCCCCGCTACCTTACCTACACTTATTAAACCCCCAAATACTGCCGACCGGAACCTCGCCGCTACTCTAATAAAGGTATTAACTCCCTAAACCACCGCACTCCCGCCTCGCAAACCCTATAATAAAAAGTATTAACCCCCTAATCTGCCCTCCCTAACATTGCCGCCACCTAACTTCAAGTTCAACCTCGCTGCTACTATAATAAATGTATTAACCCTAAAGCTAAGTCTAACCCTAACCCTAACACCCCCGTAATTAAATATAATTTTAATCTAACAAAATAAATTAAATTATATTAAACTAAAGTATTCCCTATTTAAATCTTCCTATATACTTATCTGTAAAAATAAACCCTAATATAGCTACATATAACGAATTAATTATATTGTAGCTATTTTAGGGATTTATATTTATTTTTACAGGCAACTTTGTATTTATTTAAACTAGGTACAATAGCTATTAAAATAGTTATTTACAATATTTAATAGCTACCTAGTTAAAATTTTTACAAAATTACCTGTAAAATAAATCCTAACCTAAGTTACAATTAAACCTAACACTACACTATCATAAATAAATTAAATCAATTAACTACACGTACCTTACAATTACCTACAATTAAATAAACTAAACTAAATTACAAAAAACCCAAACACTAAATTAAAAAAAAATTAAAAAAGATTACAAGAATTTTAAGCTAATTACGCATACTCTAAGCCCCCTAATAAAATAACAAAGGCCCCCCAAAATAAAAAATGTCCCTACCCTAATCTAAATTTAAAAAGCTAACAGCTCTATTACCAGCCCTTAAAAGGGCTTTTTGCGGGGCATGCCCCAAAGAATCAGCTCCTTTTGCCTGTAAAAAAACACCACAATACCACTCCCCAACATTACAAACCCCACCACCCCACATACCCCTACTCTAACCCAAACCCCCCTTAAAATAAACCTAACACTACCCCCCCTGACGAAGATCTCCCTACCTTGAGTCATGTTCACCCAGCCGGGCACCGATGGAACAAAAGAGGAACATCCAGAGCGGCAGAAGTCTTCATCCTATCCGGGCAGAAGATGACATCCGGACAGGTAGACTTCTTCATCCAAACGGCATCTTCTATCTTCATCCATCCGGAGCGGAGCGGAGCCATCTTCTTCCAGCTGACGCGGATCCATCCTTCTGCCACAATGCCTACCTCGCCGAATGAAGGTTCCTTTAATATGACGTCATCCAAGATGGCGTCCCTAGAATTCCAATTGGCTGATAGGATTCTATAAGCAATCGGAATTAAGGCAGGAAAAATCTGATTCGCCGATTGAATCAGCCAATCAGATTCAAGTTCAATCGGATTGGATGATCCAATCATCCAATCAGATTGAGCCTCGCATTCTATTGGCTGATCGGAGCAGCCAATAGAATGCAAGCTCACTTTGTAAAGGAAAGTGGCGTCTCAGTGTTAGAACAAATGGTTCCAAGAGAGATGGTGGTTGCTGAGCCGTAAAATTTAAAATATAACCTTTATTAGGAGTTCAATTAAAAATAATTGTCCACAAAACAAACATAAAAATTCTTATTAAAAACACTAAATGTTGATGAGGGATAAGGTGTACAACGTATTGGTAATAGGTATAGAAAATTGCAGGAAGGGATTATCTCTTAACCTAGGATGAAAATATCCCTAGTTAACCAGAAATTCCTTTGCAGTAGAAATTAATGTACGATATTATTGGTTATAGGCACCGGTGTTAGTAATCTTCACATAGATGTATAGTTTGCAATAATTGCTGAGATAGTGTTTTTGATTTAAATAGTGACAATACTTATCACCTTGGTGTGCTTTTTTAATACTTCACATAGATGTATAGTTTGTAGTAATTGCTGTAATAGCGTTTTTAATTAATAGTAAACGATTACTTATAAACTTGGTGTGCTTTTAACATTGTGAAGATTCAATATCATAAGGGGTTAAATTCTATTCCTATTGTGGTCGCTGATAATACTGTTGTGAAACTCCTTACTGGGTTTTTGTAAGTAATTATAGCAGTTATTATTAGGAATAGTGCTTGTTTACGCTCCCATAGAATATTTTTTAGAACAAATACATCAATTGCTATTGCCACTCTTGATAATTGTAAGATCAATTTAATATAATATATCTCCCCCTTAGTAATGTCCGTATAGATACTAGGTCAGATATTAGGTGTTGCATGATACTACAAATGCCAGATGGATTGCTGGATATTTAACCAACTGTTTTTCTATCATACCACAATTACATGTATAATCTTAAATCCAGGTATAGCTACAATATGTTTCTTAGATTGTCAGTTTAGGCAGTTTGCTTTTGCTGCACTCTAATTTAACAAATATCTGTGGTAGCTGATACTGTGAGTTCTTAAAATAGATCAAATTAATACGTGTATGTACTGGGATATTAACAGTTCTAAAAATCCATCTGTAGTAATTCTTATAATTAGATTGTATTTTTGTATCTGCTGGTACATTTCTAAGGTACAACGAAGGCTTAACAAATTCAGTTATAACTTTGTTAATAATAATATCGATAAATCGTACTGTTTGGCAATTGACTAAAGTTAGCTTCACTCTAGTTTTAACAGTGTCCCATTAGCTTAGTTAGAAAACATGCCCACCATTAATTATACTATTGACTGTCAGCCATTAAATGTAATGAAGTTGTGGTTTCAACAAAGCTACCTAAGTTCGGTATTTCGCTCACAACATTAGCTAAGTAAAAAGTTTAGCTTATAGCCTAACAACTATTGCAGCCCTCAATAACGGCTGCAATAGTTGTTAGGCTATAAGCTAAACTTTTTAACTTGCTATCTGTCATTGTCAACAGGACATATAGGGGTCCAATTACAATCCTTTATAAAAGTTTATCTAAGGATTTTTTTTTACAAATTCACCATTAAAATCTATGGGATTTTTGTAGGTTAAACAAAATTAAGTTTTTTTTTTTTAAAGGATTTTGATCTAGCCTATAACTTGCTGATAAAGTTACTGCCTACCTTGAACCTCTCTGGACTTTATGATTTGCCATCTGACCCCTTTTTAGTCAAAGTGATTAGAAATGGCCTGGATTGTCCCCTAGTTTCCCTCCTCCCTATAACAGGTTAGGGCTTGATTGAACAACAAAATTTACTGCCTGACTCACAGTATCAATTATAGTAATACTATGGCAGGATTAGACAGGGTACATGGACACATGAATGGTCAAACCCCTGTACATCATTACAAAACTAAGGAGCTGATTGGCCAAACATATCTAGCTCCTTTCCCATTTTCCTGCAGGTTTTTTGTGTGCCAAACAATAGGAACAAAAATTAGTTTCTTCCTATAATGTATTAAGAATTTGTATATGCCCAAAGCCCAAATGCACATCTCTACCTATTTGTCTGTTCTTTAGGGAGTTGATGCCTTTAATTTACTGGACATGAGTGAGCCCGAAGAAGCTGGAGAGAGGTGATTAGTGCATTCTGCTATTTTTTTCCTGGAAATGTATCCAACTGTGGGCTAGATTCCAAGTAGCACATTAATGTTAGTGAGCATGCTATATGAAATGTTGCTCCTCCGTTAATTTTGTTAACAAGTTGAAAGTAAATGCGACTGCATGAGTGCAAAGTTAATTTGCGCTCATCGGGTTAGCATGACTGAAATCCTTGCGTAAAGGGTTAGGGATGAATAAAAAGTTTCACCAAACATAACCAAATACATTAATAGAAAGTTTTAAACTCATGAATAGGGTTAAAAGGGACATTAAACCCAAAAAATTCTTTCATGATTCAGACAGAAAATACAGTTTTTAAACAACATTACAATTTACTCTATTATCGAATTGCTTCATTCTTTAGATATCTTTGTTAAAGAAATAACAATGCACATGGGTGAGCCACACACAAGAGGCAAATATATGCAGCCACCAATCAGAAGCTACTGAGCCTATCTAGATATGCTTTTCAGCACAGAATATCAAGGAGAATGAAGCAAATTAGATAATAGAAGTAAATTAGAATGTTGTTTAAAAATGCATTCTCTAGACTGAATCATGAAAGAAAAAAATTGGGTTTAATGTCCCTTACAAAAGGTATGGTACATGACAAGGTATTTGGATAGACAGGGGCTATTATGTATTTTTAACACACATATACATGTCTTAATATGTGTGTGTTTGTATGTATATATACATATCTGTAAATGTGTTACATGTGTTTAAAGATCAGTAACATAATCTGATGATTTCTTTCCATGCTGGCAAAATGGGCCCTTAGAATCTGATGCAATGCTTGTATAATGATCCCCAATTTACTTGTACTTCATATGTGAATACATACATATAAACACACATATGCACATGTAATACATATGGATATACTACTTTTGAGCCCCTTTTTACTCAAAATTGCTGAAAAGCAAAAAACAATGTAATACATTTAATATTTAATGATGAGTTTTACTGTGTATGTACTGTAAATATTTTACACTCCAGTGTTTTTATCATAAGTGAAATTGCTATTGTATTTTTAAATAGATATTCATATATATGTGTATATTATATATATATATATATATATATATATATATGCATACTCCATTGACGACTATGGGGAGATAGAAGATAGCGTGTTTTGGATATCCGAAAGTCCTAAAGTTAGGAGTGCATCCGCTTTTTCTTGCGCACAAACATTTTACTTTGAACTTGTTAAAAGTTTGCTTTGGCCGTTGTTTGCACGCAAACAAAAGTGCTAATTTATGCGCCACTTTTAATTTAGCCTGTATAAGTTAAAGTGAAGGCCATCGAAGCCATTAGACTGTTTTGCAGTCAATGAATAAAAAAAAAAAAGAATCCTACTTAATAAATACTGGACTTGATTGTCTCATATGGTGTTATGTTAAAGACCAAGAATTTAGATCAATTTTTGCTGATAAATTTAATAATTGCATACCTGGAAAAAATGCATTTGACATGTAAATTTGTTTTACTGACATTTATACAGACTATATAGTACAAGTGAATTGGGGGATCGTTATACAAGCATTGCATCACTGAATGATTAGGGCTCATTTCATCAGCATGGAGAGAAATCTTCAGCTTATGTTACTGATCTTTATACTGTATATTAACAGAAATCATATTAGTGAACATCCTTTGATGAGAAAGGTTACAAATGCCTTTTAAACAATCTCTGAAGGGTTTGTTATACTGACATTTTATTATAGAAATCTCACAAGACTAGAGAGCTATAAAGAATCGGATCCTAAGTCTGCAATGTTTATCTATTTACATCCATTCCTATATAATATAATCACTAGAGATGTGCATTTTTTCGTTATGAATGCAAATTCGTAACGGAAATCAGATATTCATTTTGTTTTTAACGAAACCAATATCCAAATGAATGCACCAACAAAATTTAAAGAAAATATAAAAAAACTGACGAGATTCATCAATATTCATTAATTTTCTTTAAATTACCTTTAAGGGTTAAATACTTACTTTCAGTGCGCTGGAGTGCGCTCATCTTGTTCACAGAGCCCTGACTTAGCGAGATGGCTCCAGGGTCTGCAATAAAGGTCCTATTTCACCTGTATAGGAACATTTATATTTGTTTAACGAAAAATGTAAATGTTTAGAAAAATACAAATAATAAGTAGTGCAGCCAATGAATATTTGGGGAAACTAATTTCCACGAATATTCGTTGTGAAAGATTCGGATGAACCAATATTTTTCTGTGCTGCACAGGTCTACTAATCACTATAGTGCTGAATATGTTATCATTTGCTTATAATTATATTACAAATAACAGCAAAATTTGTTTTGGTGGATTAAATGACTTTATTGCTACGCGTTTTGTTTTTTGAAACATTGAAAACAAACAACAGACGTTTTAAATGTTGCGCACATTAAACATAATTAACATAACTATTAACCAAACAGCCATAATATAACTAATTTAATCAAGGTGCACCAAGCTGAACAGCCAAAAACAAAAGAAAAATTGATGTAAAACATCTGGGAAAGACAAATAAAAAATAACTGGGCTTCTCAAATCCCTGAGGAGGTTTGTTTTCATTCACACTCAGCAGGTTTTATAATCACTGGGGCATTGCTCATTATGTTGTGATCTAGCACTGCTACAAATGTATCACAGTTTGCTGCAAAAACATTGTTTATCATCTTTTATACTCTTACAGTAAATGCTGTCTCAATTGTTATAAATGTTTCACAGTATTGATTATTTTCCTTATGTGCTTTTATGATGTGTCCATTTTTTTTATCTCTCTGTTCAATTGATATTTTGCTGTAACATACTTTAATAATAGAATGTATAATATCCTTAAATACATTGTATCTTTTTTTTTTATTTAACAGTTATATAGGGTGTAGAGGCGCATGTATAGAGGGTATAGGTTGGTGGTCGTTAAGGTGGGAATATACAGGTATTTAATGCAGATATATCCCATGACTTTAAATAAAGTTGATTTCATATATATATATATATATATACAGATATAATATATATATAATATATATATATATATATATATATATATATATATATATAATATATATTTTTTTTAACTTAAAGCATTACTGTTAATATGATATCAAAGTAAGACTAAATCCATGAAGATTTTTTCTGCTCGCATATCCCATTACATTTTGGGACTCTTTTATTGCAATGAATATTGATGTAATGCAATAAGGAAAAACCATTACACTATTCTTAATTAAACAGCACTACATTTACAGGTGAATGGTATTGTAGCTTTGGTTAAAATGGAAATTATTGATAGCAATAAAGCCATTGTTTAAATTAACCTTTTATGTGAATGTTTTATGGGCAATTACAATTTGTGAAACTTTCTTGTTAGAAAATTAAAGGGACACTCAAGTCAAAACAAACATTTGAACGCAAACAATATTTCAGACACATTCATTTGTGGACGTATTACAAGTTGAAAGTAAACATTTTTGGTTAAGCACAATCGAATTTAACACACTATGGGGCCTAGTTATCAACGTGCCTACTTTTCCTGCCTTTGCCAGCCCAATACACCTGCCTAAGCTCGCCTCACATCGCTGCCGCGGACCTGCCAAAATTCGTTATCAAAGTTATCAAAAAAGCTGTCAAAAAGCCGCCGCACCAAGTACGGGGCGATGAGCAGCGGACTGTGAGAGTTATCACTCATCCGATCTCGCTGCTCTTCGGCTTTTTGACAGCTTTCTTGCTAGCCTGTCACTAAGCACTCACACTAAACTACACTGTTCTACCCCCTATACCGGTGCCCCCGGAGCACCCCGCAACTAAATAAAGTTACTAACCCCTAAACCACCACTCCTAGACAACGCCCCAACTCTTATAAATGTATTAACCCCTAAACCACCACTCCTAGACCCTGCCGTAACTCTTATAAATGTATTAACCCCTAAACCGCTGCTCCCGGACACCGCTGCCACCTACACTATACCTAGTAACCCCTATCCTGGCCCCCCCTATACCGTCGCCCTCTATAATAAAGTTATTAACCCCTATCCTGCTGATCCCGCACCTCGCCGCAAATAAATAAATAGTTTAACCCCGAAACCGCTGCTCCCTGAACCCGCCGCAACCTATATTAAATTTATTAACCCCTATCCTGCCCCCCCTACACCGTCGCCACCTATAATAAATTTATTAACCCCTATCCTGCCCCCCACTACACCGCCGCCACTGTAATAAAATTATTAACCCCTAAACCTAAGTCTAACACTAACCCTAACACCCCCACTAACTTAAATATTAATTAAATAAATCTAAATAATATTTCTCTTATTAACTAAGTTAATCCTATTTAAAACTAAATACTTACCTGTAAAATAAACCCTAATATAGCTACAATATAAATAATAATTATATTGTAGCTATCTTAGGATTTATTTTTATTTTACAGGTAACTTTCAATTTATTTTAACTAGGTACAATAGCTATTAAATAGTTATTAACTATTTAATAGCTTACCTAGCTAAAATAAAGAGAAATGTACCTGTAAACTAAAAACTAACCTAAGTTACAATTACACCCTAACACTACACTATACTTAAATAAATTATTCCTATTTAAAACAAAATACTTACCTGTAAAATAAACCCTAAGGCCTAGATTTGGAGTTTGGGCGGTAGCCGTGAAAACAGCGTTAGAGGCTCCTAACGCTGGTTTTAGGCTACCGCCGGTATTTGAGTCAGTCAAAAAAGGGGCTAACGCTCACTTTTCAGCCGCGACTTTTCCATACCGCAGATCCCCCTACGCCATTTGCGTGTCCTATCTTTTCAATGGGATCTTTCTAACTCTGGGTATTTAGAGTCGTGGCTGAAGTGAGCGTTAGAATTCTAACGACAAAACTCAGCCGCAGAAAAAAGTCAGTAGTTAAGAGCTTTCTGGGCTAACACCGGTTCATAAAGCTCTACTACTACAACTACTGTGCCCTAAAGTACACTAACACCCATAAACCTACCTATGTACCCCTAAACCGAGGCCCCCCCACATCGCCGACACTCGATTAAATTTTTTAACCCCTAATCTGCCGACTCGCCACCTACGTTATCCTTATGAACCACTAATCTGCTGCCCCTAACACCGTCGACCCCTATATTATATTTATTAACCCCTAATATGCCCCCCACAACGTCGCCGCCAGCTACCTACACTTATTAACCCCTAATCTGCCGTCCGCACGCCGCCGCCAGCTACATTATAGCTATGTACCCCTAATCTGCTGCCCCTAACATCGCCGACCCCTATATTATATTTATTAACCCCTAATCTGCCCCCCTCAACGTCGCCTCCACCTGCCTACACTTATTAACCCCTAATCTGCCGACCGCAAAGAGCCGACACCTACATAATAGCTATGTACCCCTAATCTGCTGCCCCTAACACCGCCGACCCCTATATTATATTTATTAACCCCTAATCTGCCCCCCCCTAACATCGCCGACACCTAACTTCAATTATTAACCCCTAATCTGCCGACCGAATCTCGCCGCTATTCTAATAAATGTATTAACCCCTAAAACTAAGTCTAACCCTAACACTAACACCCCCCTAAGTTAAATATAATTTAAATCTAACGAAATAAATTAACTCTTATTAAATAAACTATTCCTATTTAAAACTAAATACTTACCTGTAAAATAAACCCTAATATAGCTACAATATAAATTATAATTATATTATAGCTATTTTAGGATTTATATTTATTTTACAGGTAACTTTGTATTTATTTTAACCAGGTACAATAGCTATTAAATAGTTATTAACTATTTAATAGCTACCTAGTTAAAATAATTACAAAATTACCTGTAAAATAAATCCTAACCTAAGTTACAATTAAACCTAACACTACACTATCAATAAATAAATTAAATAAAATACCTACAATTACCTACAATTAAACCTAACTCTACACTATCAATAAATTAATTAAATACAATACCCTACAAATAACTACAATGAAATAAACAAACTAAAGTACAAAAAATAAAAAAGAAACTAAGTTACAAAAAATAAAAAAATATTTACAAACATAAGAAAAATATTACAACAATTTTAAACTAATTACACCTACTCTAAGCCCCCTAATAAAATAACAAAGCCCCCCCCAAATAAAAAATGCCCTAGCCTAGTCTAAATTACAAAAGTTCAAAAGCTCTTTTACCTACCAGCCCTGAACAGGGCCCTTTGCTGGGTATGCCCCAAGAAATTCAGCTCTTTTTCCTGTAAAAAAAAACACATACAATACCCCCCCCAACATTACAACCCACCACCCACATACCCCTAATCTAACCCAACCCCCCCTTAAATAAACCTAACACTAAAGCCCCTGAAGATCTTCCTACCTTGTCTTCACCTCACCGGGTATCACACCGATCCATCCTGGCTCCGATATCTTCATCTAAGCCCAAGCGGGGGCTAGACATCCATCATCCGACGGCTGAAGAAGTCCAGAAGAGGCTCCAAAGTCTTCATCCTATCCGGGAAGAAGAGTAGATCCGGACCGGCAACCATCTTCTTCCAAGCGGCATCTTCTATCTTCAATCATCAGCCAATTAGAATATTCATACCTTAATTCCGATTGGCTGATAGAATCCTATCAGCCCAATCGGAATTCGAGGGACGCCATCTTGGATGACGTCATTTAAAGGAACCGTCATTCGCGAGTAGGCGTCGGGAGAAGAGGATGTTCCGCGTCGGATGGAAGATGATGGCTCCCGAAGAAAGAAGATTGAAGATGCCGTTGATAGAAGACTTCATCCGGATCATGGACCTCTTCAGCTCCCGCTTGGATGATGACTTCAGCCGGATCATGGACCTCTTGAGCCCCCGCTTGGGCTTGGATCAGGACATCGGAGGAGCTCTTCTGGATCGATCGGTGAACCTGGTATAGGTGAAGATAAGGTAGGAAGATCTTCAGGGGCCTTAGTGTTAGGTTTATTTAAGGGGTTTTTTTGGTTAGATTAGGGGGTATGTGGGTGGTGGGTTGTAATGTTGGGGGGGGTATTGTATGTTTTTTTTTACAGGCAAAAGATCTGAACTTCTTGGGGCATGCCCCGCAAAGGGCCCTGTTCAGGGCTGGTAAGGTAAAAGAGCTTTGAACTTTAGTCATTTAGAATAGGGTAGGGCATTTTTTTATTTTGGGAGCTTTTAAAATTGGTGTAATATTTTTCTAATGTTTGTAAATATTTTTTTATTTTTTGTAACTTAGTTCTTTTTTATTTTTTGTACTTTAGTTAGTTTATTTCATTGTATTTATTTGTAGGAATTGTATTTAATTTATTTATTGATAGTGTAGTGTTAGGTTTAATTGTAGATAATTAGAGGTATTTTATTTAATTTATTTATTGATAGTGTAGTGTTAGGTTTAATTGTAACTTAGGTTAGGATTTATTTTACAGGCAAATTTGTAATTATTTTAACTATTTTAGCTATTAAATAGTTCTTAACTATTTAATAGCTATTGTACCTGGTTAAAATAAATACAAAGTTACCTGTAAAATAAATATTAATCCTAAAATAGCTATAATATAATTATAATTTCTATTGTAGCTATATTAGGATTTATTTTACAGGTAAGTATTTAGCTTTAAATAGGAATAATTTATTTAAGAAGAGTTAATTAATTTCGCTAGATTAAAATTATATTTAACTTAGGGGGGTGTTAGTGTTAGGGTTAGACTTAGCTTTAGGGGTTAATACATTTATTAGAATAGCGGTGAGCTCCAGTCGGCAGATTAGGGGTTAATAATTGAAGTTAGGTGTCAGCGATGTTAGGAAGGGCAGATTAGGGGTTAATACTATTTATTATAGGGTTAGTGAGGCGGATTAGGGGTTAATAACTTTATAATAATAGCGGTGCGGTCCGGTCGGCAGATTAGGGGTTAATAAGTGTAGGCAGGTGGAGGCGACATTGTGGGGGGCAGATTAGGGGTTAATAAATATAATATAGGGGTCGGCGGTGTTAGGGACAGCAGATTAGGGGTACATAGGGATAATGTAAGTAGCGGCGGTTTACAGAGCGGCAGATTAGGGGTTAATAATAATATGCAGGGGTCAGCGATAGCGGGGGCGGCAGAATAGGGGTTAATAAGTGTAAGGTTAGAGATGTTTAGACTCGGGGTACATGTTAGAGTGTTAGGTGCAGACGTAGGAAGTGTTTCCCCATAGCAAACAATGGGGCTGCGTTAGGAGCTGAACACAACTTTTTTGCAGGTGTTAGGTTTTTTTTCAGCTTAAACAGCCCCATTGTTTCCTATGGGGGAATCGTGCACGAGCACGTTTTTGAAGCTGGCCGCTTCCGTAAGCAACTCTGGTATCGAGAGTTGCAGTGGCGTTAAATATGCTGTACGCTCCTTTTTTGGAGCCTAACGCAGCCATTCTGTGGACTCTCAATACCAGAGTTATTTTAAAGGTGCAGCCAGAAAAAAGCCAGCATTAGCTACGCGGGTCGTTACCGACAAAACTCTAAATCTAGCCGTAAGATAGCTACAATATAATTAATAATTACATTGTAGCTATCTTAGGATTTATATTTATTTTACAGGTAACTTTGTATTTATTTTAGCTAGTTAGAATAGTTATTAAATATTTATTAACTATTTAATAACTACCTAGCTAAAAGAAATACAAAATTACCTGTAAAATAAATCCTAACCTAAGTTACAATTAAACCTAACACTACACTATCATTACATTAATTAAATAAATTAACTACAATTAACTACAATTAAATACAATTACATAAACTAACTAAAGTACAAAAAATAAAAAAGCTAAGTTACAAAAAAATAAATAAATAAGTTACAAACATTTTAAAAATATTACAACAATTTTGAGCTACTTACACCTAATCTAAGCCCCCTAATAAAATAACAAAGCCCCCCAAAATAAAAAAATGCCCTACCCTATTCTAAATTAAAAAAGTTCAAAGCTCTTTTACCTTACCAGCCCTTAAAAGGACCTTTTGTGGGGCATGCCCCAAAGAATTCAGCTCTTTTGCCTGTAAAAGAAACCCCCCCCCCCAACATTAAAACCCATCACCCACATACCCCTAATCTAACCCAAACCCCCTTAAAATAACCTAACACTAATCCCCTGAAGATCATCCTACCTTGAGTCGTCTTCACTCAGCCGAGCAGCGATGGAACCGAAGAGGACATCCGGAGCGGCATAAGTGATCATCCAAGGGGCGCTGAAGAAATCTTCCATCCGATGAAGTGATCCTCCAAGCGGCGCTGAAGAAGTCTTCCATCCGGGCGATGTCATCTTCCAAGAGGCGCTGAAGAAGTCTTCTATCCAGGGGGATGTCATCTTCCAAGCCGGGTCTTCAATCTTCATCCCGCCGACGCGGAACATCCTTCTTTACCGACGGGACTACCGACGAATGAAGGCTCCTTTAAGGGACGTCATCCAAGATGGCGTCCCTTCAATTCTGATTGGCTGATAGGATTCTATCAGCCAATCGGAATTAAGGTAGGAAAAATCTGATTGGCTGATTGAATCAGCCAGTCAGATTCAAGTTCAATCCGATTGGCTGATCCAATCAGCCAATCAGATTGAGCTCGCATTCTATTGGCTGTATTAGGGGTTAATAAATTTAATATAGGTTGCGGCAGGGTCCGGGAGCGGCGGTTTAGGGGTTAAACTATTTATTTAGTTGCGGCGAGGTGCGGGATCGGCAGGATAGGGGTTAATAACTTTATTATAGAGGGCGGCGGTATAGGGGGGGCAGGATAGGGGTTGCTAGGTATAATGTAGGTGGCGGTGGGCTCCGGGAGCGGCGGTTTAGGGGTTAATACATTTATTATAGTTGCGGTGGGCTCCAGGAGCGGTGGTTTAGGGGTTAATATGTATAGAGTAGCTTGCGTTGGGCTCCAGGAGTGGCGGTTTATTGGTTAATATGTATAGAGTAGCTTGCGGTGGGCTCCGGGAGCAGCGGTTTAGGGGGTAATAATTTTATTTAGTTGCGGCGGTGTAGGGGGACAGATTAGTGGTGTTTAGACTCGGGGTACATGTTAGGGTGTTAGGTGCAGACATCTCCCATAGGAATCAATGGGATGTCAGGCAGCAGCGAACTTGTACTTTCGCTATGGTCAGACTCCCATTGATTCCTATGGGATCCGCTGCCTCCAGGGTGGCAGATTGAAAACCAGGTACGCTGGACCGTAAAAGTGCCGAGCGTACCTGCTAGTTTTTTGATAACTAGCAAAAGTAGTCAGATTGTGCCGCACTTGTGTGCGGAACATCTGGAGTGACGTAAGAATCGATCTGTGTCCGGCGGATCGAAGTTTACGTCACAAAATTCTACTTTTGCCGGTCTCTAGCCTTTGATAACTAAGGCGAATCAGCCTTGCCACAAATACGCTGCGGAATTCCAGCGTATTTGAGGTTGACGGCTTGATAACAAGGCCCCATTGTGTTAGAACATCTCGCGTAATTAGTTAGGAATAGAATAAAAGTTTCATCAAACACAACATAAATACATTGCAATATACTTTTGCACTCATATAAACACTATCTAATAAAAAATATTCATATAAATATTAACAGAATATTTTTTATAAGGGTTCACATTAATAATAATCAGCTAGATTACGTGTTATGCGTGCTATAGGGAAATTAACGAACGCAACAAAAAGTTGCGTTAACACCCTATAGCGCAGCCCATTACAAGTCTTGAAAAACCCAGCTTGTGCATGTGATATGGTGCTTTTAAGCTCCATACCGCACAAAAAGCAAGCGCTGTTTTGACGTGCTCGTGCACGCTTTCCCCATAGACATCAATGGGGAAAGCGGGTCAGAAAAAAGTCTAACACCTGCAATCGCGGAAAGAAAAGCTCCGTAACGCAGCCCCATTTATATCTATGTGGAAAAAAAAAATAACAACGTTTTAACCTAACACCCTAACATAAACCCAGAGTCTAAACACCCCTAATCTGTCCCCCTCCGACTTTGCCGCCACCTACCCACAGTTATTAACCCCTAATCTGCCGCTCCAGATATCGCCACCACCTAAATAAAGTTATTAACCCCTAATCTGCCGATCCCAATTTTCGCCACCACTATATTAAAGTTATTAACCCCTATTCTGCTGCACTCCAACATCACCGCCACTAAATAAAGGTATTAACCCCTAAACCTCTGGCTTCCCACATCACTACCACTAAATAAACCTATTAACCCCTAAACCGCCAGCACCGCACATCGCAACAACCTAAATTAAACTATTAACCCCTAAACCTAACCCTAACATAACCCTAACCCTAAACCTAGCACCCCCTAACTTTAACATTAAAATAGAGCTAAACTAAAGTTACAATTATTAACTAAATAATACCTATTTAAAACTAAATATAAACTTACCTGTGAAATAAAACCTAAGCTAGCTACAATATAAGTAATAGTACATTGTAGCTAGCTTAAGTTTTATTTTTATTTCACAGGTAAGTTTGTATTTATTTTAACTAGGTAAACTAGTTAGTAAATAGTTATTGTTTACTAATTACCTAGTTAAAATAAATACAAACTTACCTGTGAAATAAACCTAACCTGCCTTACACTAAAACCTAAAATTACAAAAAAATAAAAAAAAATCTACCATTACAAAAATAACAAACAAAATTATCCCCAAAAAATAAAAAATTATTCCTATTTTAATACCCTCTAAAAAAAACTCCCCAAAATAAAAAAGCCTAATCTAGATTAAACTACCAAGGGCCCGTAAAAGGGCCTTTTGTAGGGCATTGCCCTAAAGTTAACAGCTCTTTTGCTACAAAAGAAAACAAACACCCCCTAACAGTATACAAACCCCCACCCCCAAACTACCAAGGGCCCTTAAAAGGCCTTTTGGCGGCCCTTAAAAGGGCCTTTTGTAGGGCATTGCCCTAAAGTTAACAGCTCAAACAAACACCCCCTAACAGTATACAAACCCCCCACCCCCCAAACCCACAAAATAAAAATAAAGTAAAACCTAATCTCCCCATTGCCCTGAAAAGGGCATTTGTATTGGCATTGCCCTTAAAAGGGCATTTAGCTCTTTTGCTGTCCAAGCCCTATTCTAAAAATCAAAACCCACCCCAAAACAAAAAAAATACATTACATAAAATAACAAACAAATTATCAAAAATAATAAAAATTATTCCTATTCTAATACCCATTTAAAAAAAAAACACCCCAAAATAAAAAACCTAATCTAGAATAAACTAAAATTGCCTTTTGTACGGCATTGCCCTAAGTTAAACAGCTCTTTTACCTGAAATTTGTTTTTACAAAGACCCCACTAACATTACAAACCCCCACCCCCCAAACCCATAAAATAAAAAAAAACTATCTAAAAAATGTAGCTCTTTTTCTGCCCAAACCCTAATCTAAAAAAAAAACCACCCAAAAAAACCCTTAAAAAAAACCTATCACTAAACCCCTGACTATCCACTTACAGTTTTTAAAGTCCCGCTTAAACGATCTTCATCCAGGCGGCGAAGTCCAATTCATCCATTAGAATGAAAGCTGCTTAAATCCTATTGGCTTATTTGAACAGTCAATAGGATTTTAGCAGTTCTAATATGGGCTGATTCAAATTTTTCAACCAATAGGAATGCAAGGGACGCCATATTGAATCGCGTACCTTGCATTGAAGATTCAGTGTACGGCAGCAACTGTATGAAGAGGATGCTTCACACCGGATGTCTTCAGGATGGACCTGCTGCGCCTCCGGGATCAAGATAGAAGATGCCGTCTGGATAAAGATTGAAGAGGCCATCTGGATTAAGACTTCTCGCCGCCTGGATGAGGACTTCGCAGCCGGGATGAAGATCGCTCAAGCTGGACTTCAAAAACTGTAAGTGGATCGTCGGGGGTTAGTGATAGGTTTTTTAAAAATGTTTTTTGGGTGTTTTTTTTTAGATTAGGGTTTGGGCTGCAAAAGAGCTAAATGCCCTTTTAAGGGCAATGCCCATACAAATGCCCTTTTCAGGGCAATGGGTAGTTTATGTTTTTGTTAGAGTTGTTTTTTTTTTATTTTGGGGGTTGGTTGGGTGGTGGGTTTTACTGTTGGGGGTCTTTTAATTTTTTTACATTTTGGGTGGGCTTTTTTATTTTGATAGGGCTATTAGGTTAGGTGTAATTCTTTTTTATTTTGGATAATTTCGTTTGTTATTTTTCGTAATTTAGTGTTTGTTATTTTTTGTAATTAGGCTTTTTTATTTTTTGTAATTAGATAGTTTGTAACTTTTAGAGTAGTGCTAGGATTTTTTAAAGTGTATTTTAGTTTAATGTAATTGGTAGTTAGTTTAATTTTAGTTTAATAATTATATTAGTTTAATTGTTAGTTTAAACTTAGTTTTTTTAATTTGACAGGTAAGTTTTAATTTAATTTAATATAGGGAAATTGTAATTTTAATCTAAAGTTAGGGGGGCGTTAGGTTTAGGGGTTAGTAGTTTAATTTAGTTTATTGCGATGTGTGGGCTTTCAATTTAGGGGTTAGTAGTTTATTTTGGTATATTTTGTTGTGGGGGGCTTGCGGTTTAGGGGTTAGTAGGTTTACTATAGTGGCGGCGGTGTAGGGCTTAATAACTTAAGTATAGCGGGGGCGGAATGCAGATTATGGGTTAATAATATTTAAATAGTGTTTGCGATGCGGGAGGGCGGCGGTTTAGGGGTTAATAACTTTATGATAGTGGTGATGATGTCGGGGAGCGGCAGAATAGGGGTTAATAATTATTTTTAGCCTTACCGCAAAACTCGCAATGGCAGCGCTATGGGAATCCCATGAAAAACTTAATTTTAGGAGTGTGGTACTGATGTTGCATTACAGGCTATACGGCTTGCGGTACAGCTATATCGACAAGACTTGTAATGGCTGCAGTGCTGTTTTAACACTGAAATTACAATTTTTTTCAGCGTTTAAAACATGAACGCAAAACTCATAATTTAGCTGAATGTGTTTTACTGTATATTTATTGTAAATATGTAACGTTCCTCGCATACAGGGAACTGTTATTTTCATTTAAAATAGATATTTCTATATATAAAATATAAATGCACCTCCACTTTTAATCTGCTGCTTAAAGGGACAGTAAACATTTTTGATGGTAATTATAAAAAATTCATACTTATTTATTTTACCCAATTTCTGTGTAAATAACATCTAAAAACTGAAAGAATAGATGTGAGGCTTTATAAGTCAAACCTTGCCACAAATCTGTCCCTAATTCGCAATTTTTAATATCAAATGTGCTGAAGACAAACAATGGTGAGCATGTTTACAGAATTACAGTAGCTAAACACTATCTTTTCTAAATTCAAGTCTAGATAGGATCGTTCAATTAAGGAAAGTGAGTTTGACCATTGAAAAACAATTGCAGCAAAGTGTTAATCTGTTCTTAAAAACTATTGCTGACAAATGTTGTAATTACAAGGTGTTTACTGCACCTTTAAGGGAAGGACTGCAGTTATTTAGAAAGATGTATAACTTTTATTTTTTTACATTTTTATGATGGTGCCCTCCTTTGGATATAATGGATTATCCAAACATTTGTCTCAATTTCAAGGTTGAGGGTGGCTGGTAAGGTTAATAAAGGGAGGTATTTAAAATGTACTACAGCTATTGTAGCAATGATTTCATCATAAGTGAAAGTTTGTGCACAAGTTTAATGTACAGATTTTACTGTGTTGTAAAGTAAATGGTAAAAGTTAATAATTGTCATTGATATTTACAGTAGCATTTCCAGATCATGAAAATATATTTTTCTATTAAAGGGACATGAAACCCACATATTTTCTTTCATGATTTAGAAAGAGAATGCAATTTTAAACATCTTTCTAATTTACTTCTATTATCTAATTTGTTTTATTCTCATGATATTCTTTGCTGAAAAGCTTATCTAGATATGCTCAAAAGATGCTGATTGTTGCTGCATATAGAAGCCTCGTGTGATTGGCTCACCCATGTGCATTGCTTTTTCTTCAACTATATCTAAAAAATGAAGCAAAATAAATAATAGAAGTCAATTGTAATGTTGTTTAAATTTGTATTCTCTATCTGAATCATGAAAGAAAGATTTTGGGTTTAATAACCCTTTAACAGAAGTATAACATGAATAAGAGAGGGAAAAAAGTTAGCTACAATAGTAACAATTCTAATTTGCATATACAAACTGTCAATAAAATGATGAGCAATGAATTACTATCCTAATTAGAGAAGAGAAAGAGAAGAGAAATAGACATTGGGGTGGAAGGGAGGGACAGAGATGGACAAGAGAGGGAGACCGAGAGGAGAAAGAAAGTGAAGGAAGAGAAAAAAGTTATATTTAGCACATGTAAAGAAAGATTTAAATGAACATAGATTATTTCTAATAAAGTAAAATGTCATTTTAATGCAAAACCTGAAAGGATGTCATTTTTGTAGACCTGCAAATTGGTGAAAAAACTTGGATGAATCTGAATTTCCGAATCGGGCACCATAAATAAAATCCTGAAAACAAATAAATCATTTTCGGATCCATTCTTTATTCACATTCTGAATTTTTTATTGTTCATCTAAACTGCCCCCCCCCCCTACGTCGCCAACACTAAATAAAACACTACTTAATGCTATTAACCCCTAAACCGCGGTCCCCCCACATCGCCAACACTAAATAGAGCTATTAACCTCTAAACTGCCGTCCCTTCACATCGCCAACACTAAATAAACCTATAAACCTATAAACTGCCACCCCCACATCACCAACACTAAATAAAACACTACGTAAAGCTATTAACCCCTAAACCGCTGTCCCCTCACATAGAAAACACTAACAAAACCTATTAACCTCTAAACCGCCGTCCCCTCACATCACCAACACTAACTAAACCTATTAACCTCTAAACCACCACCCCCCATATTGCCAACACTAATTAAATCTATTAACCTCTAAACCCCCGCCCACCCACGTCGCCAACACTAAATAAAACACTACATAAAACTATTAACCCCTAAACCGCCGTCTTGTCACATCGCCAACACTAAATAAAATCTTATAAACCGCTAAACCTCCGTCCCCCCATATCACCAACACTAAATAAAATCCTATTAACCTCTAAACCACCATCCCCCACATCCCCAACACTAAATAAACCTATTAACCCCTAAACCATCATCCCCCCACATTGCGACTTCCTAAATAAAAATATTAACCCCTAAACCGCCATCCCCCACATCGCAACTAGCTTAAAAAAATATTAACCCCTAAACCACCGCACCCCACATCGCAACTAGCAAAATTAAACTATAAACCCCTAAACCTAACACTTAACAACCCTAACTTTAACATAATTAAAATAGACCCAAAGTAAAGTTACAATTATTAACTAACTACCTATTTAAAAATAAATACAAACTTTACATGCGAAATTAAAATAAAACCTAAGCTTAAACTAAAAGAAAACTAACAATCGGCTAGATTCTGAGTTTTGCGGTACGGCTATACCGCTGAAAAATTGCCCATTGTGCATGGCATTCCGCCCCTAAAAAAGTGACGTTTGAGTGCAGGATTTTCCATAGCGCCGTGCTAAAGGTTGTGCGGTCCAACTAAAATGCTTGCGTTGCAGCCTATACCGACACAATTAATTCCATCACCTGAGAACAGTAGTTATGGATTTTTCAAAACAAAAATGTTTCACAAAACTCATAGCTAAAATGTTACAAAGTACACTAACACCCATAAACTACCTATTAAACCCTAAACTGCCGCCCTCCAGCACCACAAACACTATATTAAACTTATTTATTACTGTTCAAATCAGCCAGTAGGATTTCACTAGCTCTCATCCTATTGGCTGTTTTGAATTTGAAGAATCAAATCAGCTAATAGGAATGCAAGGTACGCCATTTTGAAACGGGTACCTTGCATTCAACATCAGTGTATGGTGGTGATCGTATGAAGAGGAACCTCTACGGTGGTCCTGCTATGCAGGCGCCGGTCCTGCTCCATGATCACCAGTCCTGCTCCATGGTCACTTCCGTTCCACACCGCCTTTGCTCCGGATGAAGATAGAAGATGTCCCGCGCTGGATGAAGATGGAGCTGCCTGGAAGAAGACCTTTTTCCTTCCGGACTTCAGGAACTGTGAGTACCTATTTCGGGGTTAGATTTAGGGGTTTTGGGGATTTTTTTGGTGTTTTTTTTTTAGATATTTTTATTGAGATTCAAAATAAGTGTACATCACAAATCCATATATACAAAATATATACTGACAATATGGGGGATATCTATCAAGCCGTCAACTTTGTTGCATTCGCCAGCATCAATACGCCCACCTAACATCGCCTAACACCGTGGCCGCGTATCTCAATACGCTCTCCTTATTTATACAAAAGCCTGCAAAAACACGCATACCAAGTATGGGGCAATGAGCATTGGACTGTTGTTAACTAACAGTCATCAATGACGCTGCTATTCGTGATTTTCCCAAGTTTATTTATACCCTGTCACTAAACGCTGCCACTATACTAAAATGTTTAACCCCTATCCCGCCACTCCCGACCCCACTGCAACCTAAATAAAGTTATTAAACCCCATCCCGCCACTCCCTGACCTCGCCACAACTAAAATAAAGTTATTAACCCCTATCCTGCCACTCCTCGACCCCGCCGCAACCTAAATAAATGTATTAACCCCTAAACCTCTGGCCTCCCACATCACTACCACTAAATAAACCTATTAACCCCTAAACCGCCAGCCCCCCACATCGCCAAAAAATGTAATCGCAGAATGTCATCGCCCTCCAGGATAGCTCCGCTCTGCGCCTCCGGGATGAAGATAGAAGACGTCCCTGAAATGGATGAAGGTGTTGCTGGCTTTATGAAGACTTCTCGCTGCCTGGATAAAGATGGATGTCCAGACTTCAGGAACCGTGAGTAGATTTTAGAGCTGAATGCCCTTTTAAGGGCAGTAAAAGAGCTGAATGACCTTTTAAGGGCAATGCCTATACAAATGCCCCTTTAGGGACAATGGGTACCTTAGGGTTTTTTAGAGTTAGTTTTTTTTTATTTTGGGCGGCTGGTTGGGTGTGGGGGTTTACTTTTAGGGGGGACTTAGTAATTTTTTAAGAAAAAAGAGCTGTTTAACTTAGTGCAATGCCCGACACTATTAACCCCTAAACCTCTGGCCTCCCACATCACTACCACTAATTAAACTTATTAACCCCTAAACCGCCAGCCCCCCACATCGCCAAAAAATGTAATTGCAGAATGTCATCGCCCTCCAGTATAGCTCCGCTCTGCGCCTCCGGGATGAAGATAGAAGACGTCCCCGAAATGGATGAAGGTGTTGCTGGCTGGATGAAGACTTCTTGCTGCCTAGATAAAGATGGATGTCCGGACTTAAGGAACCGTGAGTAGATTTTATGGGGTTAATGTTAGTTTTTTTTGGGGGGGGGGGGTGTTTTTTTTTAAGATTAGGGCTTTGGACTTGTAAAAGAGCTGAATGCCCTTTTAAGGGCAGTAAAAGAGAGTTGAATGACCTTTTAAGGGCAATGCCTATAAAAATGCCCCTTTAGGGACAATGGGTACCTTAGGGTTTTTTAGAGTTAGTTTTATTTATTTTGGGCGGTTGGTTGGGTGTGGGGGTTTACTTTTAGTGGGGTCATTTTTTAAGAAAAAAGAGCTGTTTAACTTAGTGCAATGCCATACAAAAGGCCCCTTTAAGGGCTATTGGTAGTTTATTGTAGGTTAGGGGGGTGTTTTATTTTGGGGGACTTTTTTATTTTTATAGGGCTATTAGATTAGGTGTAATTTTTTGTAGTCTTAGAGTTTTTTATTTTTCGTAATTTAGTGTTTATTATTTTTGTAATGTTAGATTTTTTATTTTTTTTCATAGTTTTTTTTAATTTTTAATTTAGGTTTTTAATTGGTAGTTTTTTAAATTTTATTAGATTAGTTATGTTAGGTAAATTTATAGTTTAATGTTAGTTTTTTTTTATTTCACAGGTAAGTATTTATTTTAAGATAGTTATATTGTAATTTTAATTTAAAGTTAGGGGTGTTTAGGTTTAGGGGATAATAGTTTAATTTAGTGTTTTCATTGTGGGGGTGGTAGTTTAAGAGTTAATAGGTTTAGTTTAGTAGTTACGATGTGGGGGCTGGAGGTTTAGGGCTAAATAGGTTTATTTAGGTGTTGGTGTTGTCGGGGTGCGACAGATTAGGGGATAATAACTTTTATTAGTGTTGGGATGATGGGGAGCGGCGGATTAGGGGTTGATAACATTTATTAGTGTCGTCGATGTCGGGGAGAGGTGGAATAGGGGTTAATAACTTTGATTAGTGTCGGTGATGTAGGGGAGCAGTGGAATAGGGGTGTTTAGATATGTTAGGGTGTTAAGTTTAAATGTAAATTACTTTTCCCCATAGACATCAATGGGGTTGCGTTATAGCGATCTCCATTCCGCAATCGCAGGTGTTAGTTTTTTTTCTAGCACTTTCTCCCCATTGATATCTATGGGGGAAAGCGTGCACGAGAACGTAAAGTCAGCCCTTGGCTTTTGTGCGGTATGGAGCTTAACGCACTATAACGCACAGCACAAGGAGGTTTCTCAGTAACTGGTAATGGCAGCGCTATAGAGAGTGCAATAGCGCAATTTTTTTGTCGTTATTTTCGCACCCTGTTTAGCACAAAATGCGTAATATATGTGATTATGTTTTTTAAAAAAAATACAAAAAATAAAAATCCTAACATTACAAATAATTTACAATACAATTACAAAAATTAATAAACACTAAAATTACAAAAAATAAAAAAAAAACTACCATTACAAAAAATAACAAACAAAATAATCCAAAATAATAAAAATTATTCTTATTCTAATACTCAGTTAAAAAACAAACACCCCAAAATAAAAAACCCTAATCTATAATAAACTACCAATAGCCCTTAAATGGCCTTTTGTAGGGCATTTTCCTAAAGTTAACAGCTCTTTTGCCAAAAAATTAAAATAAATACCCCCTAACATTACAAACCCCACACCCAACCTCCCAAAGTAAAAAAAAAAAAAACTAACAAATAAAAACATAATCTACCCATTGCCCCGAAAAGGGCATTTGTATGGGCATTGCACTTAAAAGGGCATTCAGCTCATTTACAGCCCATTATAAATAAAAAAAAGCCCTAATCTAAAAAAAAACACCCCCAAAAAACCTAACACTAACCCCAGAATCGGTACTCACAGTTCCTGAAATCCGGCCAAAGATCTTCATCCCAGCTGCTTAAATCCTATTGGCTGATTTGAACAACCTATAGGATTTAAGCAGCTCTCATCCTATTGGCTGATTTGAATTTTTCATCCAATAGGAATGCAAGGGTAGCCCAATATAAAAGTGGTACTTGCATTCAATCCTCAGTGTGCGGCAGACGATCACATGAAGAGGACCTCCATGTCGGACCGATGGACCTCCGCACATCCATGCCTCTGTGCATCCACTGACCGCTCCACCTCCGCTGGGATGAAGATAGAAGATGCCCGTCCCGCGATCAATGCAGATGGAGCCACCTGTATGGAGCCACCTGGGATAAAGAGCTTTCACCAGACTTCAGGAACTGTGAGTACTGATTTTGGGGTTAGTGTTATTTTTTTTGGGGGGGTTAGATTAGGGCTTTTTTTAACTTTTAATGGGCTGTAAAACAGCTGAATTCCCTTTTAAGGGCAATGCCCATACAAATGCCATTTTTGGGGCTATGGGTACATTTGTTTTTTTTAGTTAGGTTTTTTTATTTTGGGGGGGTGGTGTTTGTAATGTTAGGGGATATTTGTTTTAATTTTCTGGCAAAAGAGCTGTTAACTTTAGGGCAATGCCCTACAAAAAGCCATTTTAAGGGCTATTGGTAGTTTATTAAAGATTAGGTTTTTTTTATTTTAGGGTGTTTTTTTTTTTAAATGAGGTATTAGAATAGGAATAATTTTTATTATTTTGGATCATTTCGTTTGTTATTTTTTGTAATGGTAGTTTTTTTATTTTTTGTAATTTTAGTATTTATTATTTTTTGTAATTGTAGTTTTACATTTTTTGTAATGTTAGGTTTTATTATTTTTAGTAATGTTATGTTTTTTATTTTTTGTATTAGTATATTTTTTTTTAAAAAAAGTAATGTTAGTTTTTTTTTAGTTTAAGCTTAGGTTTTATTTTTATTTCACAGGTAAGTTTGTATTTTTTTTAACTAGGTAGTTAGTAAATAGTAATATTGCAACTAGCTTGGGATTTATTTTTATTTCACAGGTAAGTTTGTATTTATTTTTAAATAGGTATTTAGTTAATAATTGTAACTTTACTTTAGGTGTATTTTAATTATGTTAAAGTTAGGTTTAGGGGTTAATAGTTTAATTAAGCTAGTTGCGATGTGGGGGGGGGCAGCAGTTTAGAGGTTAATAATTTTATTTAGTGTTTGCGATGTGGGGGCGGTGGTTTAGAGGTTAATAGGTTTAGTTAGAGTTGGGGATGTGGAGGGACGGCGGTTTAGAGGTTAATAGGATTTTATTTAGTGTTGACAATGTGGGGGATGGCGGTTTAGGGGATAATAGGATTAGTTAGAGTTGGGGATGTGGAGGGGCGGTGGTTTAGAGGTCAATAGGATTTTATTTAGTGTTGGCAAAGTGGGGGGATGGTGGTTTAGGGGTTAATAGGTTTATTTAGTGTTAATAATTTACAGAAGGTGTGTGCACTCTGGTAGCCAGTGAGATTATATATAAAATAGAGCCTAATGTAGGAGGTCAAGCAGTTACAAATGTAATATATATACGAATAAAAAAGAAAGTTACATTCACACAGCTCGTGAATGTGAAAGCATGGCAAGGCTCCACTGATCAAGATATCATAGGCAGACTTCATTTACAAGCTTGTATGTTTATAATTCGGTGTTCAAATAACATTTCCCTTTACTAAGTCAAAACCGTTCCGTTGCAAACGTCCAGTGTAATGTGGTTACTCTCATACAGATACGGAGCTTCGCTCACTATTGGTAACAACTTGATAGTCGGGATAGATCCAGAAAAAAAACATCAACAGCCTGAACATGATTCACCAGTTTACAGGTCACCAAACATTAAGCGTTTCACCCCTCCCCTTTTCCTGGGCTGGCACTGGGGCTTTGTCAGATGCTGAATTGGTGTGAGAGACCGGCCCTTTATACTAGCTTCGATTAGCTCCTCCTCTTTCTGTCTCAGTTCTCCTGAACACAGGGTGTACTGGTTACATAATTTAGGAAGAAATCATTCCTAGCCATTTACATGCAGCATATTTACAGGAAAATTCATAATGTTATAAATAATAATTACATATTCACCATAAATAAAAAAATTTGTATCGTCATGGCATTGCATGTAAAAGGTACAGAGGGAACAGAGGAACAAGGATGACAACACAACACCAGAGAGTATAGGTTTATGCTCTAGTGACCAACCTGAGGGGTTTTTGGAAGGCCCCAAGGTTGTTAACTTTTCTCTTTTCCCCTATCCCTAACACACATTAGTCTTCTCAGATAAGGCCTATCTTTCTGTCCATCAGCAGGGCTCGATAAATTTGAGTTTATTAAAGACCTTAATCTATTCGCTCAAAAACTAGTCTTGAAAAAGACGATGGATAGAGGTCAAGTATCAGACCCTGCTATTGACAGAGAGGATAGACAAGCATTTGAAAATGTGGTAGCTCTATTAGAAGACCAGGATGCTACCCCAAAGTATGTACTCATCCAATAGTTTCTAAATTTAAGCCGCCATCAAAATATATGCTCCCTCTCTCATCACTATGTGTTCAAACTTTTGTTAGATGCGTAGAAAATGAGATAGGAAAGCTTCATATTGATGGTGTGGTTAATGATAACCTAAGTCAAGGTGAACGGAAGGCCCTTACAGAACTCCTTAGCAAAAAGGCTTGATTTTTAAATCATCTGACAAGGGTGGGAACTTAGTTATCATGAATGAGTCATACTATGCCGGTGAGGTTCTTAGACAGCTGAGAAATGAAAATAATTTTGAACTAACTAATCAAGATACATTTAACAGGTCATGCAATAAATTGCAGTTTTTACTTCACGATGCATTACTTAATGGTCTACTAACCAAGAAAGAATTTGATTTCAAGTGTCCTAAGCATCCTATTGTTCCTACATTTTATTGCATTCCCAAATTGCATTGTCCAAAATATTATGTAGGAAAAACAAGGAGGAACTTGAAAGACAGGGTGAGAGAACACAATGATGACATAAAAGGAAAAGTGCAAGATAGCCTTGTAGCGAGACACTTTGAAACATGTCACAATTCCGATTTTACTAGCTTAAAGGTTACTGGGACTGAGCATATTAAACAACATAGAAGAGGTGGGGATGTTGATAAACTATTGTTACAACATGAGTCCCGTTGGATTTATAAGCTACATACAGCTCCACCAACGGGACTTAATGACAAAATCAAATATTCCTGTTTTCTATAAATCATAGTGATACGTTATATCTGTTGGCTCATCTTTTTAATTACCTAGGATCTACCTAGACATTTCCAGTTTAGTTGAACTTTAAGACTAAGTTTTCAAATTGTGTATGTCTCTTTAATTAGGGTATATAACTGCACCTTTTCCAAGATAAACTGACTTCACAAGCCTAAGTTATAAATAAATGTGAATATTAGGATTTTATGCCATGACGATACTATTTTTTATTTATGATGAATATGTAATTATTATGTATAACATTATGAATGTTCCTGTAAATATGCTGCATGTAAATGGCTAGGAAGGATTTCTTCCTAAATTATGTAACCGGTATACCCTGTGTTGAGGGGAACTGAGACAGAAAGAGGAGGAGCTAATCAAAGCTAGTATAAAGGGCCGGTCTCTCACACCAATTCAGCATCTGAAGAAGCCCCAGTGCCAGCCCAGGAAAGGGGAGGGGTGAAACGCGTAATGTTTGGTGACCTGTAAACTGGTGAATCGTGTCCAGACTGCTGAAGTTTTTTTCCGGATCTATCCCGACTTTCAAGCTGCTACCAATAGGGAGCGAAGCTCCGTATCTGTATGGGAGTAACCCCATTACACTGGAAGTTTGCAACGGAATGGTTTTGACCTATAATTGTGAACCGTGAAGGTACTTTGTAAAGGGAAATATTATTTGAACTCCGGATTATAAACATACAAGCTAGTAATTGAAGTCTGCCTATGATATCTTGATCAGTGGAGCGTGTTGATACACTACAGGGAGTGCAGAATTATTAGGCAAGTTGTATTTTTGAGGATTCATTTTATTATTGAATAACAACCATGTTCTCAATGAACCCAAAAAAACTCATTAATATCAAAGCTGAATAGTTTTGAAAGTAGTTTTTAGTTTGTTTTTAGTTATAGCTATTTGAGGGGGATATCTGTGTGTTCAGGTGACTATTACTGTGCATAATTATTAGGCAACTTAACAAAAAACAAATATATACCCATTTCAATTATTTATTTTTACCAGTGAAACCAATATAACATCTCAACATTCACAAATATACATTTCTGACATTAAAAAAAACAAACAAAAACAAATCAGTGACCAATATAGCCACCTTTCTTTGCAAGGACACTCAAAAGCCTGCCATCCATGGATTCTGTCAGTGTTTTGATCTGTTCACCATCAACATTGCGTGCAGCAGCAACCACAGCCTCCCAGACACTGTTCAGAGAGGTGTACTGTTATCCCTCCTTGTAAATCTCACATTTGATGATGGACCACAGGTTTTCAATGGGGTTCAGATCAGGTGAACTAGGAGGCCATGTCATTAGATTTTCTTCTTTTATACCCTTTCTTGCCAGTCACGCTGTGGAGTACTTGGACGCGTGTGATGGAGCATTGTCCTGCATGAAAATCATGTTTTTCTTGAAGGATGCAGACTTCTTCCTGTACCACTGCTTGAAGAAGGTGTCTTCCAGAAACTGGCAGTAGGACTGGGAGTTGAGCTTGACTCCATCCTCAACCCGAAAAGGCCCCACAAGCTCATCTTTGATGATACCAGCCCAAACCAGTAGTCCACCTCCACCTTGCTGGCGTCTGAGTCGGACTGAAGCTCTCTGCCCTTTACCAATCCAGCCACGGGCCCATCCATCTGGCCCATCAAGACTCACTCTCATTTCATCAGTCTATAAAACCTTAGAAAAATCAGTCTTGAGATATTTCTTGGCCCAGTCTTGATGTTTCAGCTTGTGTGTCTTGTTCAGTGGTGGTCGTCTTTCAGCCTTTCTTACCTTGGCCATGTCTCTGAGTATTGCACACCTTGTGCTTTTGGGCACTCCAGTGATGTTGCAGCTCTGAAATATGGCCAAACTGGTGGCAAGTGGCATCTTGGCAGCTGCACGCTTGACTTTTCTCAGTTCATGGGCAGTTATTTTGCGCCTTGGTTTTTCCACACGCTTCTTGCGACCCTGTTGACTATTTTGAATGAAATGCTTGATTGTTCGATGATCACGCTTCAGAAGCTTTGCAATTTTAAGAGTGCTGCATCCCTCTGCCAGATATCTCACTATTTTTGACTTTTCTGAGCCTGTCAAGTCCTTCTTTTGACCCATTTTGCCAAAGGAAAGGAAGTTGCCTAATAATTATGCACACCTGATATAGGGTGTTGATGTCATTAGACCACACCCCTTCTCATTACAGAGATGCACATCACCTAATATGCTTAATTGGTAGTAGGCTTTCAAGCCTATACAGCTTGGAGTAAGACAACATGCATAAAGAGGATGATGTGGTCAAAATACTCATTTGCCTAATAATTCTGCACTCCCTGTATGGGCTTCCATTTTGGCAACTAAATCACAGTTCAAGGAAATCTGCAACATTGTAACATCATAATAGCGTTATATGCTCCTATGCTTTGTTTGGGTTGCATTACACTGTTGTACATGAATCACTTTGAGTTTAGGTATAGCGTGGTTTATACACTTATGTGCTCTGGTACTTGCTAAACTCTGATGTTCTTTCCTTGTAACATTCACACTTGTTTTCCAGGCCTGGATTTGTATTTATATGTGTTTTGCAGCTTTTTAATTAAGGTGTTTTTTGGTTTATAAAATGGTTTAATAAACAAGATTTAATTTTGAAGCTGAGTGCAGCCTCCTCATGCTTTCACATTCACAAGCTGTATGAGTGTAACTTTCTTTTTTAGTTGTATATGTTTATTTAGTGTTGGTGATGTGGGGGGGGCGGCGGTTTAGAGGTAAATATGTTTAGTTAGTGTTGGCGACGTGGGGGGGTGGCAGTTTAGAGGTTAATAGGTTTAGTTAGTGTTGGCGATGTGGGGGGGAGCACCGTTTTAGAGGTTAATAGGTTTAGTTAGTGTTGGCAATGTGGGGGCTGTGGTTTAGAGGTTAATAGGTTTTTATTTCATTTTGGCGATGTCGGGGAACGGCAGTTTAGATCATGCGATTTCGACATATTCCTTATGTTAAGTTAAATTATTTTTCGGATCCATTCTTTATTCATATTCATTATTCTATTGTAAACTATTGTATACTGAATAAAGAATAGATCCAGTCAAGTATCTCAAAACAATAAAAAATATTTGTATTTAATTGTGTGTTTTATTGTTTATTCACTGTGAATATTTTACAATCGAATGTGCTTCACATAGCGGAAAATGTTCTATGTATTTGTAAAAAGATATTCCTATATATATATATATATATATATATATATATATATATATATATACCTATATATATTCATATAGATATATGAGTATAGATATATATTTTACAAAATAACAATTATATATATATATATATATATATACATGTAAAACATACAAGCACTCCAGATAACAGGATACCAATGCCTGGGGTGCAACAGAAAGGATAGAATAAGCAAAAAAGAGAGTGCACTCGCCAGGACTTTTTAGAAATTTAATTCCTAAGATGTGAACGTTTTCGGGGGATTAGCTCCTTCCTCAGACATACAAAAAGTAAATGTGCATAAACCCACACCAGACACCCTAATAACAGTACTTCTATCCAATCACACGCCCTCCTGGGCAGGTGTCATCCACATAGTGACATCACCATTCCTAGCAACGTGTGTGGATGATTACAAAACATTACATAGATATATACATTACATGATACAGCAGGAGGACATACATAATAGTTAAGCATATGATATATATGTTATAAAGTAACCACATCATAAATACTTATGTACATAGTATGAATGTTAGTGTAGGAGAACAAGAATGTGTATATATGTAATTGAAAACATATATCAGCCCAGTAATCAATGTAACCATTGCACAGAGCCAGTATTGCATATCATAGAGAAAAGGTTCTAAGTGAGTATTGGTTTGTGGGTCACCATAAGATATATTAGGCATAGATAGTATAAGCAAAAACACATATGTGAGTGGGTGGTGACATAGATACTGTATATGTGATCATAATAGCAGCCCTACCGAAGAACATAGGAGAAAGAACCAACCTATATAGTAGTAGTATTGTCAGTGGATGAGCGTCTGTATACTCATGTAACATAGGGCCAGACACGATGTAAAAAAAAAACGGGAATTGTTCACCAAGCGTTAGTGGCCATTACCATGGTAACAGAAGTAAACACGTAAAAAATGCATTATGTGGCAGCGTGTCAAAAGGCAAGAACAGCGTTAAAGCTGATGTCGGTCAGTCCTTCAAAGAAACAAACACAGTACTACAATCATAAGAGCCAAAAATAAGGCCAAAAAGTGCCATCCATAGTAATATCAATATCACTAAGATAAGTGTTTATATGTTACTGAACAACCGTTGGTAAATACTGTCAAGATGGGTCCGTCAGGCGTAATGGGTTATGAATGGGAAGCCTGTAGTGCAGAGCTTTCCAAACTTTTCATGTTGGTGACACACTTTTTAGACCTACATCATTTCGCGACACAGTAATTAAATCAGTTGTACTAGCAAAAAGGAGGTTAAACTAACTTGTTTTAAGAGATACAGACACATACATAAATGATATAATAATGAAATTTACAAGTAACAGCATGTATGTGCAAGAATTAAAAAAAAGTTTAATAACACCAATAGCTACTTACTATTTTAATGGGATGTATGAGGTTAATGGGATGAACACAATTTCTGAATATTTAGTGGAATATTAGATAAAGACACTCTCATTTCATCATCAAGCATTTTTAAGTTTCCACTTCCTATCCATATATCAAGAGCAGGAGCAGCAATGCACTACTGGGAGCTAGTTGCAAAAAAAAACCCTCTGACTTCTGACTTCAGCTCAGCATTTAAGCTGCCATCCTCAGAGCTCGGTGAGTCCGATTGACTACTGCCCGCGCTGCATACACACTGCTGTCCCGCTCAATGACTACACATGCAGTCACGAGCCAATTAAGGAGACTACACGTGCAGTCAGGAGCCAATGTGCCGCCAAAGCCGCCAATAGGAATAGTTTCAGTTCCCACTGAGCTGTGCCAATTGGTTAGGATGATCTGTGACCCACAAGGTATCAATCACGTGTCAACCATGTGATATGCGTAGCAGGCAGGCAGAAAGTCAGAAACTCAAAAAATAAATAAATGTAAAAAAATTTGTGCTGAAGCAGGGACACACCAACACACTCCTGCCGACACACTAGTGTGTCCCGACACACACTTTGGAAAGCACTGCTGTAGTATATAGATAGATTTGTTGCTTTAGCAGTGGTAATAGCATAAAGACCCGTCTATGATTATACCAAGTATAATAGTCTGCATAGTGTTGAATACTATATGTACAATAATAATGTGCGCAAAAAGGGGGATGTGTAAACAAAACCAGACTGGGTGTCAGTAATTAATCACGTATGCAGAGATGTAGCAGATCAGACTTGTAACAGCCCATGTTATGTAGCACAGGGTCAGACAGGCTAAGATATGAATATACACTTTCCAATCATAGGGTTGACCCATATACTGAAGGTCATAACAGCAACATTGGACACATTGTTAGAATTAAAAGGCACCTGCCTACATCATAGGGTTATACCAGCACGGTAAGCAAAAAATGTTAGCAGGTATGGGGGAATAGACACAAAAAGCAAGGTATACAATATATAATAATATACAATGTACAAGTTAGTGGGGGCAGGTTAGATGGAGCTGCCCCCCGCACAATGTAAACCACGTGGCAAGAGGATGAAATATGGTACAACTACTAAATTAAAGGCACACCTGCCAGTCCAGATGGGTGTTCAATCCATTGGGTATTAGGGTGTCCAGCACAAAGGTCCAACGTGCTTCCCTCCTCAGTAATTGGGTGTTCCTGTCACCTCCTCTTCTCAAAGGTGGAACATGATCAATAATAGCGTATTTTAACCCCTTAATGACCACAATGTACCCTGTATGTCACTGGTCGTTAAGGTTTTTTTCAGGACATAATAGCACAAGTCTAGCAAGAACACACTATTAATGCCCTCCCTCCAGCAGGCTTTGTGGAATAGAGCAGTCTCAACGCTGGTGGCAAGACCGCGCTATAAAACAATAAAGTCCCAAAAAAAGGCCAGTGACATACAGGGTACGTCGCTGGTCCTTAAGGGGTTAAGTCCTTGACTGTGTGGTTAAAGTCTAGGAAGTGGCGTGCCACCGGCTGGTCAGATGTACCCTTTTTCAAGGCTGCTCTAATGGCAGAATGGTGGTTTGCCATCCTTATACGTAAGTTGTCAGTAGTTTTACCCACATAAAAGAGCCCACAAATGCAGTGCAACAAATAAATGATATGGGTAGTGGTGCATGTCAATCTATATTTGTGGACAAATGTCTGGCGTTTATGCGGGTGGGTAAAGTATTGTCCTGTTATGAGGCCATTACAGGGAGTACAACCTATACAGTGAAAGACCCCTTTCTTCTCAAGATTGAGCCAGGAGCCCTTACTGTAGCTCCTAATAGGATCCGTTTTAACCAACATATCCTGTAGGGATCTGGACCTTCTGAAGCCAATTCTTGGGGGGGGGCATCTGTTTAGGGTGTCTGGTGTGGGTTTATGCACATTTACTTTTTGTATGTCTGAGGAAGGGGCTAATCCCCCAAAAACGTTCACATCTTAGGAATTTCTAAAAAGTCCTGGCGAGTGCACTCTCTTTCTTGCTTATATATATATATACACAAATACAAATAAATAGAAAATTTTCCTCTATTTACTTCTATATTTATAATTTATGTCGGGTATAGCGCTCTTAGTTAAAAGCGGGGTCGGGTTAGTGCCTGAATGATATAACTAAGTTTTTTACTACCTTCTCCCTAGACATCAGGATTAATATAGCAAAACGATAGCAAAGGGAGTTATAGGGAACAATAATTTGATAAATTTGTGTTTGTGTTTTGGGCATTATCGGCTAGATTACGAGTTTTGCGGTAAGAGCTGCTCGGTACTAACTTGCAAGTTATTGTCACCGCTCACTTACCTACAGCGCTGGTATTACAGGTTTACAAAAACCCAGCGTTAGCAGGCAGGAAATGAGCGTAGAGCAAAATTGAGCTCTATACCGCACTCCAATACCAGCGCTGTGGTGAGATGGTTTTACGTGCTCGTGCATGATTTCCCCATAGACATCAATGGGGAGAGCCGGTTGAAAAAAAGTCTAACACCTGCAATAAAGGAGCTTAAAGCTCCGTAACGCAGCCCCATTGATTCCTATGGGGAAACTAAATTTATGTTTACACCTAACACCCTAACATAAACCCGAGTCTAAATACCCCTAATCTTACACTTATTAACCCCTAATCTGCTGCCCCCGACATCGCCAACACCTACATTATACTTATTAACCCCTAATATGCCGCCCCCAACATCGCCGACACCTACATTATACTTATTAACCCCTAATCTGCTGCCCCCAACATCGCCGACACCTACATAATGTTATTAACCCCTAATATCCCGCCCCCAATGTCACCGCAACCTACCTACACTTATTGACCCCTAATCTGCCGCCCCCAACGTCGCCACCACTATACTAAATTTATTAACCCCTAAACCTATCCCTAAATTTAACCCTAACACCCACTAACTTTAATGTAATTAAAATAAATCTAAATAAAACCTACTAAATAACTTAATAATTCCTATTTAAAACTAAATACTTACCTGTAAAATAAACCCTAAGATAGCTACAATATAACTAATAGTTACATTGTCTGACTTAGGTTTTATTTTTATTTCACAGCCTAAAACTAAACTACCAATAGCCCTTAAAAGGGCCTTTTGCGGGGCATTGCCCCAAAGAAATCAGCTCTTTTACCTGTAAAAAAAAAATACAAACAACCCCCCAACAGTAAAACCCACCACCCACACAACCAACCCCCCAAATAAAATCCTAACTAAAAAACCTAAGCTCTCCATTGCCCTGAAAAGGGCATTTGGATGGGCTTTGCCCTTAAAAGGGCATTTAGCTCTTTTTCCATTCCCTAATCTAAAAATAAAACCCACCCAATAAACCCTTTAAAAAGCTTAGCACTAACCCCCGAAGATCCACTTACAGTTTTTGAAGACCTGACATCCATCCTCAACAAAGCCGGCAGAAGTCTTCATCCAACCGGGCAGAAGTCTTCATCCAGACGGCATCTTCTATCTTCATCCAGACGGCATCTTCTATCTTCATCCATCCGGCGCAGAGCGGGTCCATCTTCAAGACATCCGGCGCGGAGCATCCTCTTCAATCAACATCTTCTTGAACAATGAATTCTCCTTTAAATTACGTCATCCAAGTTGGCATCCCTTGAATTCTATCAGCCAATCGCAATTAAAGGTGAAAAAATCCATGCTATCAGCCAATCGGAATTAAAGGTGAAAAAATCCTATTGGCTGATGCAATAGAATGCAAGCTCAATCCTATTTGCTGATTGGATCAGCCAATTGGATTGAAGCTCAATCATATTGGCTGATTGCTTTAACGTTGCTTTTTCACCCATACCGCAAAACTTGTAATCTAGCCGTATGTTTGTTATCTGAGTGTGTCTTCATCTGACACTGGCGATTCCTGTAATTGCCCATGAAAATGCTAGATAACTTTATAGTAGAATTTGTTTTTGTATTTTTGTTTTTTTGTGTGTGTTTTCATTGGGTCATTTATAGCAGTAGGATTTAAATAATACTAATAAAAAGTTATATTTTGATGATGACATGCCCCTTTTAACTCAACTTCCTCTTTTTATGTAACAACTGAGGTTTGGCACAGATAGAATAACATGACATTTTATATTATTATTAGTCAGCATTTAAAAACAACCAATTTCATGGCTTTGTTTACATTTGATAGACAACACGTCTTTCGGCATTTTGAACATTATATGGTACAGCCACAGCCAGAATGGGAATAAAAAGCAGCCTTGGAAATATTTGAAGACCAGCCCTACATTCAGTTAAGTAGAACAATGGTTTATATATTTATATAGAGACAGGCAGAGATGAAGAGGCAGAAACAGATAAACACTAACACATGCAGGGATAGACACATCATACATCTCTGTCTTCTAAAGCCTGTACATGGTATGTTTACAGACTGGGTATCAAACATTTAAATACATGCTAAAACAATGCCGGCCACAGCTAGTCAGGAATCTTCCGGTCTCCCGGTAGGTCAATCCATCTGTGTTTCTTATGTAATATATACTTGTGTTCTTTAGAAAAGATAATGCTGGGGGGCGGAGCTAACCGCCGAGACGACTGGTCGCATATGATACTAGCTCCTGCCTGTATTATATGTTTTTTTGGGGATATTCTTCATTGGAGAGCCCATAAACAATGAGGATGTAAATTACCCCTAACTGATACCAAACTACACAAGTTGGAGCGAGACCTGAGAGTGCTTTCCCGGTTTGCTGTCTGAACCACAGAGTGCGGCCTAACCACGAGGTGGTGTTATCATGGAGGACCCTCACACAGCTATACTTGCCCTTTTCGAGGAATATGGCCGCAACCTGCTTTCTAGACTGGACCGGCTTCTGGTGATCAGTAGGCGTCCGTGCACGGAAAGAACTGAGCCTCCTGGAGCCCCCGCTGCACGTGAGGGCCCTACCCAAGTGTCTACCGCCAGTCACCTTGCTTCAAAGAAGATGTTCGCTGGGTCCCAGAGAGGTGCGAGTGCGGACTTAGCTAGGCGGTGTAACAAAACGCTGCTTGGAGGAGGACCGCGCTCGGATGTGAGAATGCAGGTATGCGAGCGACTAAAAGATTGTGTGCCCTCCCTACTTTCCTTGGTCCCCATCTGGGGAGCTGCCGCTGGCTCTTTGGAGGCTGGGGGTAGTGTGAGAGCTGGGACGGCAACGGGAGAGGAATCGCATACTCAGCCTGAGATGTTGCCGCTAGATCACTTCTTCTACTACACTAACGCTGCCCAGTCCCTGTATGGAGAGGCGGTCGGCTGGCTAAATACCGGGACTTGCTTGGAGGATACATCTGCGGCCCACATCTATCTGCTTTCCCGGATTGTCACAGTCTTCCCAGCCCCCCAGAATGGAATTAAAAGCTGGCGAGCAGGAGTGGGGTAACGTGAGGACTTAACTCTGGAACCCAGGATACTTCTCTGCCCGGTCCTTACAGCCATATATCGACTGACTCAATTGAGGCTGACCTGTGAGCATTACCCATTGATATGCGCAAAAGAACTAATTTTTGCTTTCAGAGATATGTCTCCTACTCCACAGCCACAGCCTGCACAAGAGGGACTTATCCTTTTACTACATATATTACACTTCTCACTTTAATTATACAATACCTAGAGTCCTTATAAGTATAAGCCTACTGTGATAATGTCTCACAGATAGGTAGTATGTGCTACAGTCGCCTATATTATCTTCACTTATAGTGTATATCCATACAATTCTCTGACACTTATCTTATATAGAACCAAGTGTTTTGTAATAAACTTGGACAACTATGCTCTTGGGTCCAGCCCTTACTTTAGTGCTTGATGACGCCTGCTGCCCCTAGTGTGCTAGGCCACAATGCTTATAGTCTATGTCCTTTAGATATATCTATTACTTTGGGGTGTTATCTACTTTGTATGTATAAGCTATATATCCTATGTAAGATAGCTTTCTAGTATCAGCACAATAACTGGAATTGTATACTCTATCACATATTAAGTGGGCCAATCGTTTAGTGGGCCCAGGAATTAACTGGGGATGTGTATTTAACTTTTTAAGTGATATGCCCCGTACGTAGATTATACTACATCTAATTAGCATTCCAGCAAACTACTATTACACACAAATAGCCACATACTAGATCTAGTGTCCCTAAAGTTAACCTTAAGTGACATTCTGAAGCTCCAGGCTAAACGTAACGCTAAATGAGAATGTTCCCTTGGCACTACTGTAATCCCCTCAAGAAAATATATATTCGTCAATTTTATGAGAGAGCACATTTATGATGTGAGTATCTTAATCTGTATTACCTTTCTAATGATGGGAAAGTCTTCACCAGGTCTGGATCCACCCCCCCACACATCTGTGTGGCAAGGGACAAATAATTTATCCCCCACACTCCCTTTTGGCAGAGTGAAGTAGTCTCTGCCCTGTCCGTAGAGCCTTGGTCTTAGATTGTATTTATAGAAGTGAGAAGACGGCTCACCGGATTTTATTACTGATTAATAGCTGAAGTTTATCTATCTCCATAATTTTAATTTGCAACAAAACTTTTATCCAGTATATCTATTCACTATAGGGAATTTAGGTTGTGAGGATCATGGTTCCAGTGGATTTAGTTGCGACAAATGCAGAAGTTCTCAATGTGAGAACTCTTTATTTTTGTTACTCTGTGTCTGACGCAGTAATTGTAAAGTGAATAACTCTAATGTCACTTATTTTAGTACTTAGATTAATTAACGAAACCCATATAGGACCAACTTGTATCATTCCATTACTTGTAGTTCACACATGTTACTATGTTTTATTGTGTTATGTCTAGTTTTTCTTGTAGATGTTTGGTTGAGATCAGTTTGAATCCGTAGTATTCCCTGTCTTTCCACATGATGCTATTGTATAAATAACGTGTCTTCAACTATATTTTAGATTTCAGATCCCTTATGTGGATCTTTGTCCCACTGACGATGCTATGTAGTTTATCAATAAAAGGAGGTGAAATGTTGTAGGGTAATATTTAGAACTGACTTGGTGAGATGTAATTTCCTACTAATTGGGATATTTAACTATGTATTCAATGTACCTTGCATTATTGTACTTGTGTTGCTGCCCTTCAACTTGTGATTATTTTGTGTATGTTTTCATCACCTCAATAAAAAAATATTTATAAAAAAAAAAAAAAAAAGAAAAGATAATGCTCATTTTGTCTGTATTACTGCCAGAATTGAGAATATAGAACAATTACAGTAGATAATAACTTTTCAGTTAAAAATGATGTAATCTATAACTATATCACGTGCAATTGTACCAGTAGTATATGGCTTCTTACCAATTGTGATGATTTTGCATCCATTAGTCCATGCTTTTTCTGACTAATACGCCAATCATAATCAGATTAGCAGTACTTTCATATCCATTGTACTTAAACCAAGTACTTAAACTGCAATAAATGGGATATCAGACATATCCATAAAGGGATATTGTTTCATTTCAATAAAGTACATGAAATGTTTTACATTAAGCATACAGGATGCAGTCTTGTTTTCAGGCTGTATATTTTATGGATTTTAAAATATGTAACTCTTTGAAATAAAGTGTAGCTGTTTTTTAAATAAAGTAATGAGACTCTAACCAGCAATTTAAACTTAAACTTTCTGATGTTATAATGAGTACCAAATTTATGACTTTATTATTAGAATGTTTCAATATAAGAAACTAGACATAAGCGATTCGTTTCTTTCCGAATTCGAATTCTGACGAAATTGATTCAATTCGGAGATTCAGACCTGTTTGAATATCCAAATCAAATCCCTAACGAAATCATACTAATCTAATCTAAAGATTAGAATAGTTTGGATGTATTTGTTTTCATTTGGATGTGCGTGGCGCAGTTGTCTGACTTGGTGTAAATAATATTATTAAATCCAAAGAACCAGTAAATTGGTAGATAATTATATACAATTGACAAATAATTAATATATGAGTGAGATAGAACAGTGAAAAAGTTGTAAGTTCTGTGTTGGACTAGGTATGGTTATGTATTGTATAACTTGGTGTTACCACTTGACCAATCCGAATCAACATAACATAGCTAACAAATGACAACGAATCAATTTGAATACATTTGTTTTATTCTAATTAGCGTTGTGTCATATTCTTCTATGGACTTCTTGTCCAATCAGCTGATTGCTTTTGTTTTGTAGGTTGGATTACTGTCACAATGATAGTCTTCTAGTCCAATAATAAGATTATTTTACTTTTGGGGGTTGGATTACTGGTACATGCTGTGCATTTTATAAATATTTTTTGTTATAATTATTATTAGCCTAGATTTAGAGTTTGGCGGTAGCCGTGAAAGCCAGCGTTAGAGGCTCCTAACGCTGGTTTTAGGCTACCTCCGGTATTTGGAGTCACTCAAAAAAGGGTCTAACGCTCACTTTTCAGCCGCGACTTTTCCATACCACAGATCCCCTTACGTAAATTGCGTATCCTATCTTTTCAATGGGATTTTTCTAACTCCGGTATTTAGAGTCGTGTCTGAAGTGAGCGTTAGAATTCTAACGACAAAACTCCAGCCGCAGAAAAAAGTCAGTAGTTAAGAGCTTTCTGGGCTAACGCCGGTTCATAAAGCTCTTAACTACTGTACTCTAAAGTACACTAACACCCATAAACTACCTATGTACCCCTAAACCGAGGTTCCCCCCACATCGCCGCAACTCTATTAAATTTTTTTAACCCCTAATCTGCCGACCGCCACCTACGTTATCCTTATGTACCCCTAATCTGCTGCCCCTAACACCGCCGACCCCTATATTATATTTATTAACCCCTAATCTGCCCCCCACAACGTCGCCGCCAGCTACCTACACTTATTAACCCCTAATCTGCCGTCCGCACGCCGCCGCCAGCTACATTATAGCTATGTACCGCTAATCTGCTGCCCCTAACACTGCCAACCCCTATATTATATTTATTAACCCCTAACCTGCCCTCCCTAACATCACCGACACCTAACTTCAATTATTAACCCCTAATCTGCCGACCGAATCTCGCCGCTATTCTAATAAATGTATTAACCCCTAAAGCTAAGTCTAACCCTAACACCCCCCTAAATTAAATATAATTTTAATCTAACGAAATTAATTCACTCTTATTAAATAAATTATTCCTATTTAAAGCTAAATACTTACCTGTAAAATAAATCCTAATATAGCTACAACATAAATTATAATTATATTATAGCTATTTTAGGATTAATATTTATTTTACAGGTAACTTTGTATTTATTTTAACCAGGTACAATAGCTATTAAATAGTTAAGAACTATTTAATAGCTAAAATAGTTAAAATAATTACAAATTTACCTGTAAAATAAATCCTAACCTAAGTTACAATTAAACCTAACACTACACTATCAATAAATTAATTAAATAAAATACCTACAATTACCTACAATTAAACCTAACACTACACTATCAATAAATAAATTAAATACAATACCTACAAATAACTACAATGAAATAAACTAACTAAAGTACAAAAAATAAAAAAGAACTGTTACAAAAAATAAAAAAATATTTACAAACATAAGAAAAATATTACAACAATTTTAAACTAATTACACCTACTCTAAGCCCCCTAATAAAATAACAAAAGCCCCCCAAAATAAAAAAAATGCCCTACCCTATTCTAAATTACTAAAGTTCAAAGCTCTTTTACCTTACCAGCCCTGAACAGGGCCCTTTGCGGGGCATGCCCCAAGAAGTTCAGCTCTTTTGCCTGTAAAAAAAAACATACAATACCCCCCCCCCAACATTACAACCCACCACCCACATACCCCTAATATAACCCAAACCCCCCTTAAATAAACCTAACACTAAGCCCCTGAAGATCATCCTACCTTGTCTTCACCATACCAGGTTCACCGATCCGTCCTGGCTCCAAAATCTTCATCCAACCCAAGCGGGGGCTGGCGATCCATCTTCCGGCGGCTGAAGAGGTCCAGAAGAGGCTCCAAAGTCTTCATCCTATCCGGGAAGAAGAGTAGATCCGGACCGGCAACCATCATCTTCCAAGCGGCATCTTCTATCTTCATCCGATGAGGACCGGCTCCATCCTGAAGACCTCCACCGCGGACCCATCTTCATCCGGCGACGTCCAACTCAAGAATGACGGTTCCTTTAAGGGACGTCATCCAAGATGGCATCCCTCGAATTCCGATTGGCTGATAGGATTCTATCAGCCAATCGGAATTAAGGTAGGAATATTCTGATTGGCTGATGGAATCAGCCAATCAGAATCAAGATCAATCCGATTGGCTGATCCAATCAGCCATTCAGATTGAGCTTGCATTCTATTGGCTGATCGGAACAGAATGCGAGCTCAATCTGATTGGCTGATTGGATCAGCCAATCGGATTGAACTTGATTCTGATTGGCTGATTCCATCAGCCAATCAGAATATTCCTACCTTAATTCCTATTGGCTGATAGAATCCTATCAGCCAATCGGAATTCGAGGGACGTCATCTTGGATGACGTCCCTTAAAGGAACCGTCATTCTTCAGTTGGACGTCGCCGGAAGAAGATGGGTCCGCGGTGGAGGTCTTCAGGATGGAGCCGGTCCTCATCGGATGAAGATAGAAGATGCCGCTTGGAAGATGATGGTTGCCGGTCCGGATCTACTCTTCTTCCCGGATAGGATGAAGACTTTGGAGCCTCTTCTGGACCTCTTCAGCCGCCGAAAGATGGATCACCAGCCCCCGCTTGGGTTGGATGAAGATTTTGGAGCCAGAACGGATCGGTGAACCTGATATGGTGAAGACAAGGTAGGATGATCTTCAGGGGCTTAGTGTTAGGTTTATTTAAGGGGGGTTTGGGTTAGATTAGGGGTATGTGGGTGGTGGGTTGTAATGTTGGGGGGGGGTATTGTATGTTTTTTTTTACAGGCAAAAGAGCTGAACTTCTTGGGGCATGCCCTGCAAAGGGCCCTGTTCAGGGCTAGTAAGGTAAAAGAGCTTTGAACTTTAGTAATTTAGAATAGGGTAGGGCATTTTTTATTTTGGGGGGCTTTGTTATTTTATTAGGGGGCTTAGAGTAGATGTAATTAGTTTAAAATTGTTGTATTTGTAGATATTGTATTTAATTAATGTATTGATAGTGTAGTGTTAGGTTTAATTGTAGGTAATTGTAGATATTTTATTTAATTAATTTAATGATAGTGTAGTGTTAGGTTTAATTGTAACTTAGGTTAGGATTTATTTTACAGGTAATTGTGTTATTATTTTAACTAGGTAACTATTAAATAGTTATTAACTATTTAATAGCTATTGTACCTGGTTAAAATAATTACAAAGTTACCTGTAAAATAAATATTAATCCTAAAATAGCTATAATATAATTATAATTTATAGTGTAGCTATATTAGGATTTATTTTACAGGTAAGTATTTAGCTTTAAATAGGAATAATTTATTTAATAAGAGATAATTAATTTCGTTAGATGTAAATTATATTTAACTTAGGGGGGTGTTAGTGTTAGGGTTAGACTTAGCTTTAGGGGTTAATACATTTATTAGAATAGCGGTGAGCTCCAGTCGGCAGATTAGGGGTTAATAATTGAAGTTAGGTGTCGGCGATGTTAGGGAGGGCAGATTAGGGGTTAATACTATTTATTATAGGGTTAGTGAGGCGGATTAGGGGTTAATAACTTTATTATAGTAGCGCTCAGGTCCGGTCAGCAGATTAGGGGTTAATAAGTGTAGGCAGGTGGAGGCGACGTTGTGGGGGGCAGATTAGGGGTTAATAAATATAATATAGGGGTCGGCGATGTTAGGGCAGCAGATTAGGGGTACATAGGGATAATGTAAGTAGCGACGGTTTACGGAGCGGCAGATTAGGGGTTAATAATAATATGCAGGGGTCAGCGATAGTGGGGGCGGCAGATTAGGGGTTAATAAGTGTAAGGTTAGGGGTGTTTAGACTCGGGGTACATGTTAGAGTGTTAGGTGCAGACGTAGGAAGTGTTTCCGCATAGCAAACAATGGGGCTGCGTTAGGAGCTGAACGCGGCTTTTTTGCAGGTGTTAGGGTTTTTTTCAGCTCAAACAGCCCCATTGCACGAGCACGTTTTTGAGGCTGGCAGCGTCCGTAAGCAAATCTGGTATCGAGAGTTGAAGCTGCGTTAAATATGCTCTACGCTCCTTTTTTGGAGCCTAACGCAGGCTTTATGTGGACTCTCAATACCAGAGTTATTTTTATGGTGCGGCCAGAAAAAAGCCGGCGTTAGCTACGCGGGTCCTTACTGACAAAACTCTAAATCTAGCCGAAAGTTTGTGAGATTGTGACTCAAGGGAGAAAGTTCTATAACAGTCAAATATCTTTTTTTTGTTATTATAGTTATTTTTTGCATTCATAATTTTATTTGAAGTTATAACTAGAGTAGTTAGTTAAATATTATTTTAATTTTCTAGTTGCTTGCTAAGAATTTAAGTCTTGGAGGACTTTTTGGGACTACGAAACATACTTGCAGTACACCTGTACTTTTTGCAGGTCCAGATCTCCTGCTTAAACAACATTAAACACAAAATACAGTACATTTTATAAGCATAGTATTGAGGTTTTTCCCTGTTTTCCTCTATATATGGGTACTGCCATGCTCAAATCTAACTTTCATTACATTACATTGTTGATGTGTTTATACATGTGCCGGATCTCTACTTCAGATAACTGCAGTGTAACCTAAGTTCCAAAATAGTGGCACCACACAGTGGTACAATGCCAAAATTAGCATTTGCTTTTTCATGTGATTTAATGTACTTTTGAGTGTAGTATAAAAAAAAATGTATTCCATTTGTCTCCATCATGTAACTTTCCTTCACAATAGAAACAATTATATTTACAAATATACACTTTTCCTTTCATTTCCCTCTGTGTCTTATAATGTATAATATAAACATTATTAATGTAATATTAAACTATTTACATCATTGGATGATTTTTTTTTTTTAAAACAATATAGAAATATATACTAAATATGTATGTCAAATATGGCTAAAACAAAATAAAATAATTTTAGTCATAATTAGCAGATGCCGGCTTGTGTGTCAGTGGCTAACATGTCAGCCCAAAAAAAGACAGAACATAACTGAGTTTGTGATAAAGGCTTATTTATTACACCTATTTTGGAGAGAAACTCCATGACCGAGATAAACAACGGGCCCCACGCAAGGTCTGCTCTGTGTGTGTTGAGGAACTTAGGCAGCGGACAAAAGTTTAAAAAACAAACACTTGCTTTTCGTATTCCAGTTATTTGGATCTTATACAAAGAGGGGATCTCCAAGTTTTTAAGAAACAATAAGGATCCCAGCTATAAAAAGAATGTTACACATTTTTTTGTTAGTTAAAGGGCCATTATAGTAAAAAAAAATTACATGGTCTATTATGTTAGAGCATATAATATTAAGATTATCGACCCTAGACTACTTTGTGTTTAAGCCTTGCTCAGGACTCACATAGCACTAGCGCTGACTGATTGGATCAGCTGTGTTTCCTGCTTTGGACCTCCAGTCCTAAGCAGTATTTATACTATTTGTTTAATAATTCCTTTGCAGGGGGTAGCCCCTTGCACCATTTGGACTGTTGAACATGCTGTAGTCCCTGCTGTCAGCTTAGAGAGCGGAGATTGCAGCTGAGGGTAGAAGGCACCTGCCTTCATATAGTAAAGGAACACTGATCGTGCTCCCTTACTGTATGAAGGCAGATTGTCAATTGTTACAGAGAATGACACTGTCTTTTTCACTCTGTAATGATCATCATTGGCCCGAGTAGGAGTGATGAGATGGAAGGAGGGAGGTGGGTGTATCAGCCCAGTGTGGAGGAGAGAGGGAGGGGCAGGACTACCTACACTACAGCAGCGTAAAGCAGGGAAGAGGAAGGGATGGAGCCCTTCACTATAAAACAATATCGTATGGAGGGGGACCCTACACTTTGGGCGGGGTGGATTTTCGGGGGCTAGGGTGAGGGGTCCACTACTCTACAGAAAAAAGCATCATAAATATAAAATAAAAAAATATTAAAAATAAGTGTAATTAGTTGGCAGGGACTAGTAGGAGATGGAGGTTTAGAGAGCTGTTTGGATTGAATCAGGGCGGTGAGTGGACGAGGAGGGTTCCCTAAAATGCAGAAATTAAAAATAAATATATGCAATCTCTAAACTGCATACTGGCAGACTACCTGCCAATACCTAAGATGGTGGTGAACAGTGAAGGCAGGGAAGAGAGCTGTTTGAGAAGGATCAGGTAGGAATCAGGGGGTGGGAGGATAATGCTTACACTAGAGCAACAATTAACTTTGCTATCTACCTGATTAACCCCTTCACTGCTGGGAATTTCAGAAGTGTATTGCGCAGCTGCAATTCACAGTCTTCTAATTGCCAAAGAACAATGGAAAACTAATGCATGTCTGGTGCTTCTGAACAAAAGGGACCCCAGAGAAGCTTATACAACAATCTATATTAAGGCTGCAGTAGTTGAATAAATACTTTCAATGAGAAATCCAAAGTTTGTGAAAAAGTTAACAATTTTTATTTTTATGATAATATTGGCCTGCCAAAGAGTGGCATCAAATATACCAAAATGGGCCTAGATCATAAATTAGGATGTTTATTTTAAAAATATATACCGTTTTCATAGCTAAATAAAAAAATACTCTATTTAAAAAGAATCATAGAATCAAATTCTCTGATATTTTGGGCAACTTTTTCTCTGAAATTCCCAGCAGCAAAGGGTTTAAACACACACTACTCTGGGGTTGATAGTCTTTAAAACTACATGCTCTAATGAATTACAGCATTCTTATTTTTTTTTACTATAATGGCCCTTTAAGTTCAGAGCTTGAATGTTTAAAAGATGAAGGTGCATTATTTAAACTTGCATTTAGACTACTTTCTGGATAACCTTGGAGCTGTGAACGAAAGGTTCCATCAGGACATTAAGTACATAGAAAAGAGGTAACAAGAATGCTTTGATGTCAGCATTATGGCTGATTACTTCTGGATGATTCACAGAAATGTGCCTGAAGCATTGTACAAATATTGTACCACGAAGTGCAGTCTTAAATTAAAAAAAAAAAAAGTGTTAAAAACTAACACATTTTATTATAATTAATTATTTAATTTGTATTGTGAACAAGTTAAAAGTAAATGCGACCGATTGAGCTCAATCGCGATTTACGCTAGATTGATTACCGTTCCTTTGCAGCTCCGGTTAACTGTTTCGCAAAACAAAAAAGTGTCTCAAAACATCAAAAATACATTTCAAAGTACAGTTACATTGCTAATAACACCATCTAATAAAAATTAATCCAAAAAATATTGCCCAAAGAAGTTATAAGGGCTCAAATATATGAGGTCTTAGGTGTTAGAAATAAAAAAAAAAAGGTGAGCAAAAGGCTTTAACATTGAGATACATTCATATCTAAATATGTTATGTATGTCAGTGTTTCTCAGCTGCATTATCATTATAGCTGAACCAGTACACAGGTGAAGTAATCAGCTGATCAGCAGCGCCATGGTTACTAACCTTCTCTCACCCATCAGATGATTATTTCACCTGTCCCCTAATTCAGCTATAATGAAAACCTGACCTGTTGGGGGTACTTGAGGACCGCGGTTGAGAAACAGTGATGTGTGTGTATATATATATATATATATATATAAAAAGTCTCTGGGGGCTCTGCACTCACTGTATCGTTGTCAACAGCCCAGGGTGCATTCAAATCAAGTAATCCAGAATCGCATATCAAGAAGCACTCACCGGAGCTTTTTAATAGCATATGTGGCTGTCAACCCCGTCTTCAGACTACATAAATAAAAACAAGCACATACTTTACCTCTCTTTTACCCTCCACCATAGCACCCGCGCCGGAAACCGGAAACTCCCCGGCGTTCTAGCCGAACCACTGTGCAGGCTCAACTTATTACTGTGGTAACCGGAAGCGGCGTCCTTATAGTGTAAAAGAAAACAATGGCTGTTAGTTACAATACTAATGAAAAAGTACATGTTAGCATAGCAAAGAGAGGCATATTACAATGACATCTATTTCCACTACTTGATTAACTTAATCCTAAATTGCAGGCTAACAAAAAATAGAATATCTATAGGATAGTCTTGAGAAAGGCCTAAGGCCAAAACGCGTTGACATACTGGTGAGCTTATTTCTAATCTTTACTTACTGTGTATATACAGTTTTGCACTATTGTTTTTTCTTTTCTTTTACAGGTTTACTGTTGCTTCTTTTACAGGTTTACTGTTGTTTGTTATTATGGATATTTAATTTTTGGTCACATATTGGATACCTGCCACAGCTGCTTCTCTTAAATTTTGGAAGCAATTTGTTTTATATTTGTATATTTTTTCTTATATTTTTTCTCATTTTTTCACAATGTTTTTTCACTTGGACACTTAGATTTTGATTTTTTTTTTTTTTTTCAACAAGCTTTATTTAAACAAAAAAAATAATTAACATTACAAATGCAAAAAGCCATTTGAGTACAATCATCTGGTAAAGGAAAAGAAAAATTTGTAAACATACTGTCCTTGGCAACGGGGGGCAATTGGTTTTTAAGAAAAAGAGTTCATGGAGGGCCCGAAGCTAGGCCTGCTTGGCTTCTCCCCGTGCCAACAAACTTCAATTCCAATAGTCCTTGAGCATGTTCACATGGCTCTCTGTCAATATTTAGCTTGAATTTCCAACAAAAAGTTATTAATGAGCATGCATAAAAAGTATATGTTTAACATTAAATATTCATCAACATTGAGAAATGTACACCGGGTAAAGAGGAAAAGCTAGTTTAGAAAGGAGGAGTAGGAAGAGAAGGGAGAGGAGGAGGGAAGGGAGAATGGGGGAAAAAAAAAAAAAAGGGGGGAGGAGGGGGAGGGATATAACCAGAGTCAGCCAGCCAAGAGTAATACGACTAATTTATTTCCACATGGACAGCATTGTGTCGTAGAAGGATAATTGATTGCTCATTGAGTAATGTAGCTTTTCCAGCACGAGTAACTCCTCTACCGCCCTTCGCCAGTCAGAGATAGATGGTATCCCCGAGGATTTCCATAGCCTAGGGATGAGTCTCTTTGCTCCTGTGAGCATAATCAAGAGAAGAGCCCTTTTCTGCCTCAGATTTTGATATTTTTATTTTTATTTTTTTATTCATTGACGCACGTATTTACAACACCAAGCACATCTCCACGACACCCTAGGAGGAATCACTACATTTGACTTTTTGTTTGGAGAATTTTATCTGGACTCGTATACACCCATTTTTGGTCACATTGATTTTTGATCACTCCACAGCCCTTTTTGCTGCTAGTTGCTATCTATTTTATTGTTTATAATGTGTTATGCTTTAATGTATTATTTATTGGTATAGTCCTTGCCTAACCAATGTGTATTTCACTCTCTTACTAACACAGCATTTGGCTTACCTCAAGCCTCTCATTTTTATGTTTTTATGTAATTAGTCATGGATCCATGCGCTAAATTATTGTTTTAATTAATGTTTTAATGCACTTTTTATTATATGTATTAAATATACCTTTATGATACACCATTCAGTATATTGCCTTTTAAGCTATATAGCGCATACTCTCACTTCTACTTTGTTAACTTAATCCTAAGGCATACAGTAATATCGATCTGTGTATAAATATGTCATGACTAATGACCTATAGGGAGAAACATACTGAAAGTGTAGTCTATCAATATAAATGATTACTATAACCAACAAGTGATTAAATCTTTACAACATGGTAACAATTCTAGGCAATGTAGCCTAAATGACCCCAAATAGATAGACGTCTATGTGACTAGGGTATAAAATATGGACAATATCAAATACAAAATGTAGTCATATGACTATACTATATGTTAGCTGTATAGTCAAACACTGATACTAAACGCAGAGAGATAGTTACAGTGGGTAATGTTATCAACACATCAGGCGTTGAACGTACAGATATACAATATTCTGTTCTTAATTTAGGTTTAGGCTTTGTACCATCTTGTAAATTCAACCTATTTAAAATGCTTATTGATGTTAATGGTTTGGTACGAAATTTAACTTTGGTGAGACATTTCTTTAATACCCATAATGATAAAGGTGATCGATCAAGTGCACCAGATGACTACCAACCTAATGTAAATACTATATTTGAATTAGAATTTGATGAGGCATGTAGTCTATATGATCTTGAAACTTTGTGGGAAGAAAATAACACATTAGATTTTTCTAATTCCCCTGTAGTCCCCAATACTATATCATTGACATACACAATGGCAAATAAATCTAACTTGTATCCATTGCAGAGTAGGGGGACTGTATTAGAGATGTTTCATAGAAGTGTAGAAAGTGAACATACTAAGCTACATAACATGGAAAATAGGTCTAATCAGAACCTCACAAAGTCTCAGCGAGTAGCACTTGATGAACTCAAGAATAACAATAACTTAGTCATTAGAAAAGCTGATAAGGGTGGTAGTACAGTAGTCCTCTTAAAGGAAGACTATATTAATTAAATTTTATGCCAGTTGGAAGACCTCCTGACTTTTTCCCTTATACATAGAAATCCAACCCAAGTTATACAAGAACAGATTAAATCTATGGTGGATGAGGGTATAGAGTGGGGTTACATTGATACTTAAATTCATTCAAAGGGGGGTATTGAAGAGATGCAGGCAGCACAAAAAATTGATTTTTCGTAAAAAATAAGACTTTATTTCATCCTTTAAAATATATACAAGCACAATCCATGGTAGTTACCCATACACACAGGGAGAAAAAAGGCTGCTTCCGACGCGTTTCCTGCTCCCTGATGAAGTGCTCCCTGTGAGCAGGAAACGCGCCGGAAGCAGCCCCTCAATTCCGATTGGCTGATAGGATTCTATCAGCCAATCGGAATTAAGGTAGGAAAAATCTGATTGGCTGATGGAATCAGCCAATCAGATTGAGCTCACATTCTATTGGCTGTTCCGATCAGCCAATAGAATGCGAGCTCAATCTGATTGGCTGATTGGATCAGCCAATCGGATTGAACTTGAATCTGATTGGCTGATTCCATCAGCCAATCAGATTTTTCCTACCTTAATTCCGATTGGCTGATAGAATCCTATCAGCCAATCGGAATTGAGGGGACGCCATCTTGGATGACGTCCCTTAAAGGAGCCGTCATTCGTCGTAGTCCGTCGGTGAAGAAGGTGGTTCCGCGTCGGCGGAAGGAAGATTCAAGACCCGGCTTGGAAGATGACTTCGCCCGGATAGAAGACCTCTTCAGCGCCTCTTTGAAGATGACATCGGCCGGATCGAAGACTTCTTCAGCGCCGCCTGGATGATGACTTCATCGGATGGAAGATTTCTTCAGCGCCGCTTGGAGGATTAACTTCTTCCGCTCCGGATGTCCTCTTCAGTTCCATCGGTGGCTCGGCTGAGTGAAGACGACTCAAGGTAGGATGATCTTCAGGGGATTAGTGTTAGGTTTTTGTAAGGGGGGTTTGGGTTAGATTAGGGGTATGTGGGTGGTGGGTTTTAATGTTGGGGGGGTTGTATTTTTCTTTTACAGGCAAAAGAGCTGAACTTTTTGGGGCATGCCCCCACAAATGGCCCTTTTAAGGGCTGGTAAGGTAAAAGAGCTTTGAAATTTATTTAATTTAGAATAGGGTAGGGATTTTTTTTATTTTGGGGGGGTTTGTTATTTTATTAGGGGGCTTAGATTAGGTGTAAGTAGCTTAAAATTGTTGTCATATTTTTAACATGTTTGTAACTTAATTTTTTATTTTTTGTAACTTAGCTTTTTTTATTTTTTGTACTTTAGTTAGTTTATGTAATTGTATTTAATTGTAGTTATTTGTAGGTAGTTTATTTAGTTAATTTAATGATAGTGTAGTATTAGGTTTAATTGTAACTTAGGTTAGGATTTATTTTACAGGTAATTTTGTATTTCTTTTAGCTAGGTAGTTATTAAATAGTTAATAGATAACTATTCTAACTAGCTAAAATAAATACAAAGTTACCTGTAAAATAAATATAAATCCTAAGATAGCTATAATATAATTATTAATTATATTGTAGCTATCTTAGGGTTTATTTTACAGGTAAGTATTTATTCTTAAATAGGAATAATTTATTAAAGTATAGTGTAGTGTTAGGTGTAATTGTAACTTAGGTTAGGATTTATTTCACAGGTACATTTCTCTTTATTTTAGCTAGATAAGCTATTAAATAGTTAATAACTATTTAATAGTTATTGTACATGGTTAAAATAAATTGTAAGTTACCTGTAAAATAAATATAAATCCTAAGATAGCTAGAATATAATTATTATTTATATTGTAGCTATATTAGGATTTATTTTAAAGGTAAGTATTTAGTTTTAAATAGGATTCATTTAGTTAATAAGAGTTAATTTATTTAGATTTATTTAATTAATATTTAAGTTAGGGGGGCGTTAGGGTTAGGGTTAGACTTACAGTGGCGGCGGCGTAGTGGGGGGCAGGATAGGGGTTAATAAATTTATTATAGGTGGCGACGTTGTAGGGGGGGCAGATTAGGGGTTAATAAATTTATTATAGGTGGCGACGGTGTAGGGGGGGCAGGATAGGGGTTAATACATTTAATATAGGTTGCGGCGGGTTCAGGGAGCGGCGGTTTAGGGGTTAATACATTTATTATAGTTGCGGTGGGCTCCGGGAGCGGCGGTTTAGGGGTTAATATGTATAGAGTAGCTTGCGGTGGGCTCCGGGAGCGGCGATTTAGGGGGTAATAACTTTATGTAGTTGCGGCGGTGTAGGGGGGGTCAGATTAGCGGTGTTTAGACTCGGGGTACATGTTAGGGTGTTAGGTGTAGACAGCTCCCATAGGAATCAATGGGATGTCTGTCAGCAGCGAACTTGTACTTTCGCTATGGTCAGACTCCCATTGATTCCTATGGGATCCGCCGCCTCCAGGCTGGCGCTTTGAAAACCAGGTACGCTGGGCCGTAAAAGTGCCGAGCATACCTGCTAGTTTTTTGATAACTAGCAAAAGTAGTGAGATTGTGCCGCACTTGTGTGCGGAACATCTGGAGTGACGTAAGAATCGATCTGTGTCGGACTGAGTCTGGCGGATCGAAGTTTACGTCACAAAATTCTACTTTTGCCGGTCTCGAGCCTTTGATAACTAAGGCGAATCAGCCTCGCCACAAATACGCTGCGGAATTCCAGCGTATTTGAGGTTGACGGCTTGATAACTAGGCCCCTATATGTTAGCTGTATAGTCATACACTGATACTAAAGGCAGAGAGATAGTTACAGTGGGTGATGTTATCTTAGAGGCGCCTATAATCTTATAAGAATTAGAGATGAATGGCTTACTGCATTTAGGACCAGATAATGGGGCCTATTTATTAAAGTCTTGCGGACCTGATCTGACAGTGCGAATCAGGCCCGCAAGACCTCACTGAATGCGGAGAGCAATACGCTCTCCGCATTTAACATTGCAACTCCGCCCCCTGCTGACTCGTGGCCAATCAGCAGGGATGTGTCAATCAACCCGATCGTACTCGATCAAGTTGATTTCCGGTCATTCCTGTACGCCTCATCAGAGCAGGCGGACAGGGTTATGGAGCAGCGGTCTATAGACCGCTGCTTCATAACTGGTGTTTCTGGCGAGTCTGAAGACTCGCCAGAAACAAGGGCCCACAAACTCCATTCGGAGCTTGATAAATGGGCCCCATGGTCTCTTTGAATATACTGTAATGCCATTTGGTCTCTGTAATGCTCCAGCGACATTTCAATGTTTGATCAATGACATTTTCAGGGATATTTTGGATGTGTACCTTGTGGTGTATCTAGATGATATTTTGATCTATTCTCAAAATCTTGAACAACATAAGATACACGTTAAGACCGTTCTTGCTAGGTTAAGGGAACATAAGCTTTATGCCAAATTAGAAAAATGTATCTTCGATACCAAAGACATCACCATTTTAGGTTATCATATAACATCACAAGGAATAAGTATGGAAGACAACAAGGTACGTGCCATCTTGAACTGGCCTATTCCCTCTTCAAAGAAAGATGTTTAACGCTTCCTAGGATTTTCAAATTTTATAGGAAGTTTATTCCCGGGTTCACTGCTACAACTAAACCTCTGTCAGATCTTACCAAGTTAAACTCTGCTTTCAAATGGACGGCCCAGGCACAATCTGTATTTGACCTTTTAAAAGGTACATTTTCATCAGCTCCAATTCTACAATTCCCTGATATGAATAACCAATTTATACTGAAAGTTGATGTCTCAGAATACGCCATTGGAGCATTTTTATCTCAAAAAAGATCTTTCAAGGAACCTTTACATCCGGTTGCCTATTTTTCCAGACTCATGCAACCCGCAGAACTAAATTACCTAGTAGGGGAAAAAGAGTTGCTGGTGATTAAGTGTTCATTGGACCATTGGCAGCACCTCCTGGAAGGAGCTTTGCATCTCATCATCATTTATAAAGACCAAAAAAAACTTACAATATCTGCAATCCAATAGAACGCTCTCTTCCCGACAGCTCCTTTGGAGTCTTTACTTTTCAAGGTTCCATTATACCATTACTTACAGACCTGGTACAAAGAACGGTAAGGGGGATGCCCTTTTTAGAAAGGGCTACAGAATAACTTCCAACAACTCCCCTTCTACTGTTGTTCTAAAACACTGCATCATATGAGTACTTACTGGTTTAACACCACAAATCAAAGAAGCTCAATCCGCAGATAGCACCAAACCTACTAAAGAATTACACCAGTATACTGACAGAATATACTACAAGAATGGGAAGCTGTACATACCACCTACTCTCAGACAATCGGTTTTTAAAATTGTACATGATTCTCCTCTTGCTGGTCATATGGGAACCAACAAAACTTTAGACTTACTTAAATGTTCCTTTTGGTGGCCTTCTATGCTCAAATCCCTGAAGATATTCCTGTCCCAATGTAATATATGTGCGACTTCAAAACACTCTAGGCAACATCCAATGGGGTTACTCCAATCTCTCCAGGTACCACATGTTCCATGGGAAATGGTTTCTATTGATTTCATAGTAGATCTCCCTGAATCTCAGACCCATACCACAATTTTTGTGGTCACAGACCTTTTCATGAAGATGGCACATTTCATCCCTACCACAGCTCTACCCACTTCAAAGCAAACATGTGACTTATTTAAAGTCGTATGTCTAAATGGAATTCCTAAATCTGTGATAAGTGACAGAGGAACCCAGTTTACATCTAAGTTTTGGAGAAACCTCTGTCGTGCTCTACATATGGACCAAAGGCTCAGTTCCTCTTTTCACCCACAGACGAATGGTCAGACAGAACGTGTAAACCAATGGGTAGAGCAATATCTGAGATGCTACTGTTCACAACAACAGGACTCTTGGGCCTCGTACTTGCCTTTAGCAGAGTTCACCTATAATAATAATGTAAGTTCTTCTACTGGTTACAGTCCGTTTTTGTAAACTATGGTTTACATCCCCCATTTTCATCTTCTCCCTAAGTTCGATTCGTCTTGTCCACAAGTGAATGATCTCATTAATGACATTTCCCAGACCTTCTCTTCAGTAAGGGAGAATATAACAGATGCTCAATCTACACAACGAAAATACTACAATCTTCGTCACAGAAAAAGGCTGGAATATAACGTTGGTCAATTGGTATGGCTATCCACGAAGAACATGAAACTGCACTATTCGTGTAGAAAACTGGGAAAATTGTTTATAGGACCATTCCCCATCATTTCCATCTCCAATCCCGTCACGGTTACTCTGAAATTGCCCTCGAATTTCAAAATTCATTCTACATTTCACATCTCATTGTTTAAACCCTGTACCTCTTCTACATCCACTCCAAACATCTAGGAGGATATTCTTGTTATAGATCCTGATGTCGAATACGAGGTACATAGTATTCTTGACTCCCATATATGTTACAGAAAACTTTATTACCTTGTACATTGGATGGGTTATGGCCATGAAGACGACACCTGGGAACCTGCGTCCAACATTTCTGCTCCGAGGTTGGTTTCTCTCTTCCATAGACGTAACCCGGATAGACCTAGGCCTTGAAACCTCACAGTGGTTTCCTTGTGGGGGCTATGTGAGGACTGTAAGTTCTTATCAGTACCTTGTGAACTGTTTCTTTAAATCTACGCCCACTTCCTATAAAAGCCACCTCCTGCTTGCTCTCAATGCTGGCTAATTGAAGATTACTGCTTATGCAGCTGGCTCCTATGTTGAATTGTTCTATCTCAGAGAGCATCCTTACCTTGCTTGTATTCACTGCTGAATTACGGCCTCAAGCCTTACCCAAACTTCTCACCAGTCTGTTCACACACAGCTCCGCCGACGTCATCAGCTACGGCCGTGTAGCTGTCTCCTGAGTGCCCAGAATCGGCTTGCCGCCATTACAGCTGCTCTTCTAACCAGCTCCGGGTCTCTTGCATCTGTACCAACTGCACAAAGGTAACGCTTGCCTTAACTGTCATTTGTGTAGTTAATTCCTGTATTCTGTGCCCGATAAGTTACGGCTAGAGCAAGTCATAGAGGTAACCTGTAAATGTTACATCTTGGTTACCTCCGTGACACATACTAAATATTTCTGCTAACTCAATTGTATGTTTAACGCTGATGGTGGTAATTACTCTACATTACTTAGGTGTACACACTACATACAGTAGGTTATTACAGCTTGACTGACTACTCTCTAGTTATCCCTTGTTGTGCCGTGAAGGATTGCCCTCTCAGCTGTGAGTGCTGCTCACCTAATTTACTTATCTGTTCTTTTGTTCTGGGATATTTTCTTATCCTTCCACTTGACAACAGGATAAGAAGACTACTAGCCAAGTTTGGTCTGATATGGAAATATCCCACGAGCATTACATTATACTTGGGCCAGGGACCCAAATGAAGTTGCAAGAGCAATCTCTCTTCAGGGACAAATGCTGGGAACCCATACCACACACCGGCAAAGTCTTGATTCTAAATTAGAGATTATTACCGCTATGCTCTCCTCACTTGTTGCAGAGAAATACACTGTGTAGTTAATTCCTGTATTCTGTGCCCGATAAGTTACGGCTAGAGCAAGTCATAGAGGTAACCTGTAAATGTTACATCTTGGTTACCTCTGTGACACATACTAAATATTTCTGCTAACTCAATTGTATGTTTAATGCTGATGGTGGTAATTACTCTACATTACTTAGGTGTACACACTACATACAGTAGGTTATTACAGCTTGACTCACTACTCTCTAGTTATCCCTTGTTGTGCCGTGAAGGATTGCCCTCTCAGCTGTGAGTGCTGCTCACCTCATTTACTTATCTGTTCTTTTGTTCTGGGATATTTTCTTATCCTTCCACTTGACAACAGGATAAGAAGACTACTAGCCAAGTTTGGTCTGATATGGAAATATCCCATGAGCATTACATTATACTTGGGCCAGGGACCCAAATGAAGTTGCAAGAGCAATCTCTCTTCAGGGACAAATGCTGGGAACCCATACCACACACCGGCAAAGTCTTGATTCTAAATTAGAGATTATTACCGCTATGCTCTCCTCACTTGTTGCAGAGAAATACACTGTGTAGTTAATTCCTGTATTCTGTGCCCGATAAGTTACGGCTAGAGCAAGTCATAGAGGTAACCTGTAAATGTTACATCTTGGTTACCTCCGTGACACATACTAAATATTTCTGCTAACTCAATTGTATGTTTAACGCTGATGGTGGTAATTACTCTACATTACTTAGGTGTACACACTACATACAGTAGGTTATTACAGCTTGACTCACTACTCTCTAGTTATCCCTTGTTGTGCCATGAAGGATTGCCCTCTCAGCTGTGAGTACTGCTCACCTCATTTACTTATCTGTTCTTTTGTTCTGGGATATTTTCTTATCCTTCCACTTGACAACAGGATAAGAAGACTACTAGCCAAGTTTGGTCTGATATGGAAATATCCCACGAGCATTACATTATACTTGGGCCAGGGACCCAAATGAAGTTGCAAGAGCAATCTCTCTTCAGGGACAAATGCTGGGAACCCATACCACACACAGACAAAGTCTTGATTCTAAATTAGAGATTATTACCGCTATGCTCTCCTCACTTGTTGCAGAGAAATACACTGCTCCTGTTGCCACACAGCCTGCCCCTGCTGCTAGTACTGCAACCTCCTCCCCTGCTTCTGGCAGCATACCCCAGATCCCTTTGCCTGACAAATATGATGGAACTTCTGACTGTAGGGGATTTCTCAACCAGTGCAGACTACATTTCCGCAATGACCCTCCTTCCAGTCCCATCAGTCAAAGGTCACCTTTATTATTTCCTTATAGAAGGATAAGGCCCTAGCTCCTCAATGATGCTGATAACCTTATTTCTTCCATGTTTAGGACCTCTGGTCACACTTCTGCTGCAGAATACTCTCTCTTGGATCTCTGCCAGAGTAATAGATTTGTGGCACAATATGCCATTGAGTTTTGCACCTTGGCACATGAGACAAGTTGAGATTGCAGTGCTCTCAGGGTAGCCTTCCGGAGGGGTATACATAAATGCATCAAGGATAAGCTCACTTATCATGATATTCCATCTACCCTGGATGAATTTATAGAGCTTTGCATCATTCTGGATTCTCGCTTTCAGGAGCGACAAGCTGAAGGAGAGAGAACTCGCAGGATCCTGCCTTCTCGTCCTCCTACCCGTCTAACCACTAGACTGTCCTCCTACACCTCCAGTTGCTTCTGAGGAGGAACCTATGGATCTCTCTTCCCTTCAGTCCTCTGAAGCTGAAAGATAGAGAAGAAGGAGTTTGAGACTATGCTTTTATTATGGCTCTAATGCACACCAACTCAAGAACTGATATACTGCTGGGAAAAGCCAACGCTTAGAGGATAAAAAAGGGGTAGCTCTAAGCATGGCCCCTACCAATTCCCACTCTTCTGGTACCCATTACTCTTACTTTCCTCCAGAACTCTGTCCACGCACAAGCCCTTGTTGATTCTGGGGCAGCAGGAAATTTCCTAGATCACTGTTTCATAATTCATGCAGGTTTGCCTCTTAAAAAAAAAACAGTGTCTCAAAATAACCACTCTGGATGGCACTTACCTTGGATCTGGCCTGGTCCATTTTGAATCTGCACCCCTGACTACGACTGTGGGAGTCCTTTATTCTGAACAATTGCAATTTGATGTTATTCATTCCCCTGCACAACCAGTTATTCTTGGTCTTCCTTGGCTGTTCAAACACAATCCACAATTCGATTGGACTGAGGGACAGTTGTCCTCCTGGGGCAAATCCAATTTTCACTCCTGCCTGGCTAAGGTTACACTGTTGTATCATACCCCTATAGCCGACCTTCAGACTTCTTCTACCCTTCCCTCGGTATATGCAGAATTTATGGATGTGTTCGAAAAGAAAGCAGCTGATGTGCTACCACCTCACCGTCCTTACCACTGCAAAACTGATCTCTTCTCTGGAGCTCCACTTTCTAAAGGAAGGACTTATTCGCTGTCTAAGGCTGAGACTAATGCCATGGAGGAATACATCCAAGAAAACTTAGCTAAAGGCTTTATTCACCCTTCCTCCTCTCCTGCTGGGGCTGGTTTCTTTTGTTGTTAGTAAAAAGGATGGTGGTTTGAGACCCTGCATCGACTACAGAGCCCTAAACAACATCACTATCAAGAACCGTTACCCTATTCCCTTGATAACTGAATTGTATGATTCGCTCCAAAATGCTTGTTACTTTATGAAACTAGATCTTCGTGGGGCATACAATCTCATTCGGATCTTCCCGGTATATTAATGGAAAACAGCCTTCAAAACGAGATCAAGGCACTATAAATATTTAGTAATGCCTTTTGGGCTGTGCAATGCCCCTGCTGTCTTTCAAGCTTTCATCAATGACGTCTTCCGTAACCTCCTTAATCGTACTGTCATTGTCTATTTGGATGACATCCTCATATTCTCCCTTACCCTGGAGAAGCATCATAAGCATGTGAAAAAGGTTCTCCTTCGTTTTAGAAACTATTCTCTGGTAGCCAAGTTGGAGAAGTGTGAATTCGATCAAGCCCGGATTCAGTTCCTTGGATATATTATCTCAAAGGAAGGTTTTGCCATGGATCCTACTAAGCTATCCGCAGTTTTGGTATTGCCTCAACCCACCACATTAAAAGAACTACAGAGATTTTTGGGGTTTTCCAACTATTATCGCAAGTTTATAAAGAACTTCTCCAGAATCTTTGCTCCACTCACTGAGCTGACTAAACGAAACAGAGACTGTAAAAATTGGCCTCTAGTAGCTGTAGATGCCTTTTCTCTTCTGAAAAAGGCCTTTTGTACTGCTCCTGTGCTATGCCATCCTGACCCTAAACTGCAGTTCACATTAGAGGTTAATGCTCCGAAATAGAAGCCGGTGCTGTTTTAACTCAAAGGAACCCAAAGACAACCTTTGGATATTACGCTGAGCACGTGCCCTCAACTTCTTTGGTCGACCATGGTGAGGCCTGTTCTGAGTGGAACCTGTCCTGTGAAACTGCTGTATGTTCTTGCCCACCATGCTGCAGCTCGGTTTCAGGGTTTTAGCAATCTTCTTAGCCTAGGCCATCTTTATTTAGAGCAACAATTCTTTTTTTCAGATCCTCAGAGAGCTCTTTGCCATGAGGTGCCATGTTGAACTTCCAGTGACCAGTATGTTACTCTGTTAGCATATATATTTATATATATATATATATATATATATATATATATATATATATAAAATCACTGATTAATAAGTGTTAATAATTGTCATAGATGGAATGAATATGAGATTATATAAACCCAGTGAGGGTTAAGATATTCAAGGTAATAAACAAATCAAAATAAAATAAAAAGTCTTATCCTTTTGGGGTGTGGGTAAAAGCCGGATCTTGATGGATGCATGCCTAATTTAGACAAATACACACAAATTTAATTGTTTTCCATACAAACACATCCAGACACTTCTGGATCCAACAACATTTTACTGCAAAACATTTGGGTCCCTTCAGAACCAGTACTTTTTTACAGAAAAACAGCCAGATCCTGCCGGATCCATGCCTAATTTAGACAAATACACACACATGTATAGGTTTCCCACACAAACACATACAGACACTTCTGGATCCAACAACATTTTACTCAAAAACATTTGGGTACTTTCAGAACCAGCACTTTTTTACAGGAAAAAAAGCCGGATCCTGCCGGATCCTTGCCTAATTTAGACAAACACACACAAATTTAATTGTTTTCCATACAAACACATCCAGACACTCCTGGATCCAACAACATTTTATTGCAAAACATTTGGGTCATTTCAGAACCAGCACTTTCTTACAGAAAAACAGCCAGATCCTGCCGGATCCATGCCTAATTTAGACAGATATACACAAATGTAAGTGTTTTCCACACAAACACATCCAGAAACTTCTGTATCTAACAACATTTTACTGCAAAACATTTCGGTCCTTTCAGAACCAGCACTTTTTTTTTACAGAAAAACATCCGGATCCTGCCGGATCCATGCCTAATTTAGACAGATACACGCAAATTTAAGTGTTTTCCACACAAACACATCCAGACACTTCTGTATCCAACAACATTTTACTGCAAAACATTTCGGTCCTTTCAGAACCAGCAGAATTTTTTTTTTACAGAAAAACAGCCGGATCCTGCCGGATCCTTGCCTAATTTAGACAAATACACACAAATGTAATTGTTTTCCATACAGACACATTCAAACATTTCTGGATCCAACAACATTTTATTGCAAAACATTTGGGTACTTTCAGAACCAGCACTTTTTTACAGAAAAACAGCCGAATTAATAAATAGACACATGAATCTAATTTATCGAAGTACTTTAGATAAAAAAATGCTTGGCTATCAACTTCCCTGTTCATTCCCAAGAGTTCAAGTGTCTGTAAGGAATTAAGCCAGAATGTCTCCCTTTGTCTGAGAAACAACATTCTATCTCCCCTTCTTACATCCAATACTGTCTGTTCTATTGCTTTGAAACGCAGACAGGAGGGATCATTTTGAAGTGGTCAGTTACCTCATAAGACAGATCTCCCCTCTCAATATTTTTTATGTGCTCCATAATCCTTCTTTTAATACTCCTCTTTGTTCTACCCACATATTGACGTTTGCAGGAACAATCCAAGACATATACAACATTTTTAGAATGGCAATTCATGTAAGATTTTATTTGCTTGTTATATTTATCAATGATAGGACAGGTATTGCAACCATTTCTATTACATCTAAAAAAAAACATAAGTGGATTTATTCAACCAGTTAGTATCTTTATTGCACCTTAATTTACTAGGTGCTAAAATATCATTTAGGTTTTTGTTTTTCCTAAAAACTATAGATGGTTTGTTATCCAGAGTTCTACCTAACACAGGATCCTGTAGTAGGACATGCCAATGTTTGTTAATTGCCCTTTTTATTTTCAATAATTCTTTTTTGTATTTGGTTAGGAATATGTTTTTTTTCTTTCTCGCTTAATGGTATCTCTTTTGCTATTTAATAAAGTTGTTCTACTCAGATTTTTTGCTTTATCATAACCGTCTTCAATTATTCTATCAGGATATCCTTTAGCTTGGAATTTAGTTTTTAAAAGTTCTGACTCTCTTTTAATAATTTCCAGACTCAAACAGTTCCTTCGTACCCTCTGGAACTGGCAATAGGGTATGTTCTTAATCCAGTTCCTTTGATGACCACTCGTGGCATGAAGGTAACTGTTCAAGTCTGTTTCCTTCCTATATAGGGAAGTAACTTCTTTGTCGCCTTCGCTAGATAGGATAATGTCCAAAAATTCTATTTAGTCTTTATTGGATTTTTTGGGGAATTTCAGATTATACTCATTAGTGTTGACATAATCAAAAAAATTCCAAAATACCATTTACATCTCCCTTCCAGATGACTACTATATTGTCTATAAAACATTTGCTGACTATAATATTCTTGCTGAAGGGGTTATTGTTCCAGATGTATTGGTCCTCCCCTGCACCTATGTATAAATTTGCATAGTTAGGGGCAAAGCGTGTGCCCATCACAGTGCCCCCAACTTGCAGATAGTATTCACTTTCGAACAGGAAATAATTATTTTTTAAGATGAAACCGATTGATTGTAACAAAACGTTTCTTTGGGGCATGGGTAAATGTCCATATTTCTCAAAACTGTATTCCACACTATTGATACTAGTGATGTCACGAACAGTTCTGCCGCAAATAGTTTGCAGCGAACATAGCATGTTCGCGTTCGCAGCGGACGGCGAACATATGCGATGTTCGATCCGCCCCCTATTCATCATCATTGAGTAAACTTTGACCCTGTAGCTCACAGTCACAAGACACATTCCAGCCAATCAGCAGCAGACACTCCCTCCCAGACCCTCCCACCTCCTGGACCGCATCCATTTTAGATTCATTCGGAGCCTGCATTCTTAGTGAGAGGAGGGACAGTGTAGCTGCTGCTGATTTAATAGGGAAATCGATAGCTAGGCTAGTGTATTCAGTGTCCACTACAGTCCTGAAGGACTCATCTGATCTCTGCTGTAAGGACAGCACCCCAAAAAGCCCTTTTTAGGGCTAGAACATCAGTCTGCTTTTTTTTTCCCTGTGTAATCTAATTGCAGCCTGCCTGCCAGCTCAGGCTCACAGCGTATACTGTGCCCACTTTCCCAGTGCCACCACTCATATCTGGTGTAACAGTAGTGTACATTTAAAAACAAAACAAAAAAAAAAACTTTTTTTAATTTGAAATAATAGCAGTCATTTTCCTTCACACGTGTGCGTTTGAGGTCCTGCCAGGGCACAGTGTGACACCAGTGCAAGTCATATCTGCTAAAAAAAAGTAGTGTACATTTAAAATTAAAAAAAAAACTTTTTTTAATTTGAAATAATAGCAGTCATTTTCCTTCACACGTGTGCGTTTGAGTTCCTGCCAGGGCACAGTGTGACACCAGTGCAAGTCATATCTGCTAAAACAGTAGTGTATATTTAAAAAAACAACAACCTTTTTTTAATTTTAAATAATAGCAGTGATTTTCCTTCACACGTGTGCATTTGAGGTCCTGCCAGGGCACAGTGTGACACCAGTGCAAGTCATATCTGCTAAAAAAAAGTAGTGTACATTTAAAATAAAAAAAAAACCTTTTTTTAATTTGAAATAATAGCAGTCATTTTCCTTCACACGTGTGCGTTTGAGGTCGTGCCAAGGCGCAGTGTGACACCAGTGCAAGTCATATCTGCTAAAAAAAAGTAGTGTACATTTAAAATTAAAAAAAAACTTTTTTTAATTTGAAATAATAGCAGTCAGTTTCCTTCACACGTGTGCGTTTGAGGTCCTGCCAGGGCACAGTGTGACACCAGTGCAAGTCATATCTGCTAAAAAAAAGTAGTGTACATTTAAAATTAAAAAAAAACAACCTTTTTTTAATTTGAAATAATAGCAGTCATTTTCCTTCACACGTGTGCGTTTGTCACCAGTGCAAGTCATATCTGCTAAAACAGTAATGTACATACATTTTAAAAAAAAAACTTTTTTATTGTGAAATAATAGCAGTCAGTTTCCCTCACACGTGTGCGCTCCAGGTCCTGCCAGGGCACAGTGTCACACCTGTGCAAGTCATATCTACTAAAACAGTAGTGTACATACATTTAAAAAAAACAACAACTTTTTTTACTGTGAAATAATAGCAGTCAGTTTCCCTCACACGTGTTCGTTCCAGGTCCTGCCAAGGCACAGTGTCACACCATTGCAAGTCATATCTGCTAAAACAGTAGTGTAAATACATTTAAAAAAAAACAACCCTTTTTTATTGTGAAATAATAGCAGTCAGTTTCCCTCACACGTGTGCGCTCCAGGTTCTGCCAGGGCACAGTGTCACACCAGTGCAAGTCATATCTACTAAAACAGTAGTGTACATACATTTAAAAAAAAAAAAAAAAAACCTTTTTTTACTGTGAAATAATAGCAGTCAGTTTCCCTCACACGTGTGCGTTCCAGGTCCTGCCAGGGCACAGTGTCACACCAGTGCAAGTCATATCTGCTAGTAGTGTACATTTAAAAAAAAAAACCCTTACACTACCTGAACGATACAACATCATACCTGATGTTTTAAAGCACGTTATTCCAAACAATTTAGGAATGTTAGGTGATTTATGCCCTTTATGGATTAAAACCAGACTCTGCATTAACTATGTAATTTTCCATGGGAGTTTGCCATGGATCCCCCTCCGGCATACCACAGTCCAGGTGTTAGTCCCCTTGAAACAACCTTTCCATCACTTTTGTGGCCAGATAGAGTCCCTGTGGGTTTTAAAATTTGCCTGCCTATTGAAGTCTATGGCGGTTCGCCCGGTTCGCGAACTTTTGCGGAAGTTCACGTTCGCCGTTCGTGAAGGCAAAATTTTAGGTTCGCGACATCACTAATTGATACCTGTATCATGTGGAATACATGTGTGCAGCGAGGTTGCATCCAATGTCAACCAGCTAAAATCTGGTTGCCACTCTATTTTATCCATCAAAGAAATTATATGGGGGGGTGTCCCTTACATAAGATTTAAGAGTCATGATCATTGGTTTTAAGTAAGAGTCCATAAACTGTGAAAGATTACAGGTGAGGGAGGTAATGCCTGATTTGATGGGTGTCCCTGGGGGTTTCTGTTGATCCTTGTGGATCTTCGGCAAATGATAAAAGATTGCCACCCTGCATTTATCCTGGAATAGGAAATCATACTCCTGTTTATTTATAATACTGGCTTAAATTGTATCATCCAAAACTACTTTTAAATCTTTGATGAATATATTTGTGGGGTCATTTTTTAGTTTTATATATGTGGTTTGATCATTTAAAATTGTATAGGCTTCTGATGTGTAATCCTCTCTATCCTGTATGAAAATACTCCCCCCCCTTGTCAGATTCCCTGATGACAACTGAATTCTCTTTATTCAATTTTGCAAGAGCTTTTCTCTTGAAAGAATTCAAATTAGATTTGGTTTCAGTTATTACCTTTGTATTTTTACATATATCCATTAGTTCCTTCTCTACTAATTTGTGGAAACAGGTATACGATTCCCCTGTGAGTATAGAGGGAAAAAATTGATCTAGGTTTAAATCTGTTGTTTTGTCCAATTGGTTTCTTCTAAATCACATAGAATATCCAGTGTGTACTGATCTAAACCAATATTTATCTTTTCTATTCTCAAACTATTAGATTCCAAAATATTTAAGCTTTGGAGACTATCAAAGTAATTTTCATTCAAAACAGTATTTTTCTTTTTGAAACAATTTTTTTGAAAATGCCTACTCAATGTTAGTTTGCGAATGAACCTGTTTAAATCAATAAATAGTTCCAAATCATTGGCGCTACTTGTTGGAGCAAAATTTAGGCCCTTGGCTAATAAACTCATTACTACTGGACTAAATGTTCTTTTAGATAAATTCAACATTTTTGTATATTATTTCCTATTTTCTTCTTTTCATTTCATTCAATTCTTCCTCCTCGCTGTCCTTCGGACTCTATTGGTCTTTTTAACTGAGGTGTTCTTGTTAGATAGTGAGTAATTGGGGGGGGGTGTATTTTCCCATTACTTGTCTATTGGTGACCTGATTGATCTGTTTGATCGTCCTAAAAAAGAGACAGATGCAGAAGTGGTGCCTGGTCTTTCTCGCATTATTTGGCAGGAAGTGTGTGTGTTATCTTCCCTGTTGTTCCCAGCCACAAATTTCTCTCCACTCTCAGGACCACTATCATTTACTCTAAAGTAATTGGATCTAATGTCCTGCTCTTCAGGTGGTCTATTTATAAATGTTTCTTGTTGTCTTCTATTTTGGTTAGTTTGGATATTCTCCCGCTGTGTATTTTTATTCTTATTTTTATTTTTGTTTTTATTATTCTTTGGTTGTCCATTAATGTAAGTTCTAGGGTCTGGTTTAAAATGGTGATCTCTGTACATGGATGCTTGTGTATAGCCCCCATTACCTCCCTCTTGGAATCTAGATTTGGTATTAATGGTCTTAATATTAAGATTAACACCTGAAACTTCAGGTTCCTCATATGGAGTGTTTAAAATCATTGCATTCCCTATATCTTGTTCTATATCTCTCTTTAAATTTTCGTGTGTGTTCTTCCAAATCCCTCTTTAATTTTCTATTTTTTCATTTTTTTATTTCTTTTTCATAAATATAAACTCTCTGTTTAGTATCTTCATTTAATTGTTCAAATAGAACATTTCCCTCCAAGGGAGATGTTCTATATGAACAAATACAATTAAAGCAGGGATTATAAATAAAGAGGAGTATGATTTCCTATTCCAGGATAAATGCAGGGTGGAAATCTTTTATCATTTGCCGAAGATCCACAAGGATCAACAGAAACCCCTAGGAAGACCCATCATATCGGGCATTAACTCCCTCACCTGTAATCTTTCCCAGTTGTGGACTCTTACTTAAAACCAATGATCCTGACTCTTAAATCCTATGTAAGGGACACCTCCCATATAATATCTTTGATGGATAAAATAGAGTGGCAATCAGATTTTAGCTGGTTGACATTGGATGCAACCTTGCTGTACACATGTATTCCACATGATACAGGTATCAAAAGTGTGGAATACAGTTTTGACAAATATGGATATTTATATATGCCCCAAAGAAACTTTTTGTTACAATCAATCGGTTTCATCTTGAAAAATAATTATTTCCTGTACGAAAGGGAATACTATCTGCAAGTTGATGGCACTGCGATGGGCACACGTTTTGCCCCCAACTATGCAAATTTATACATGATTACATGGGAGGACCAGTTCATCTGGAACAATGACCCCTTCAGCAAGAATATAGTCTAGAAACATTTTATAGACAATATAGTAGTCATCTGGAAGGGAGAAGTAAATGGTATTTTAGAATTGTTTGATTATGTCAACACCAATGAGTATAATATGAAATTCACAAATTCCAATAAAGACAAAATATTATTTTTGGACATTATCCTATTTAGTGAAGGCGACAAAGCAGTTACTTCCCTATATACTCAAACAGTTACCTTCATGCCACGAGTGGTCATCAAAGGAACTGGATTATGAACATACCCTATGGCCACTTCCAGAGGCTACAAAGGAACTGTTTGAGTTTGGAAACGTTAGAAAGAGAGTCAGAACTTTTAAAAACTAAATTCCAAGCTAAAGGATATTCTGATAGAATAATTGAGGAAGGTTACGATAAAGCAAGACATCTGAGAAGAACGACTTTATTAAATAGCAAAAGAAATACCATTAAAGGGACAGTCTAGGCCAAAATAAACGTTCGTGATTCAGATAGAGCATGTAATTTTAAACACTTTTCCAATTAATTTTTATCACCAATTTTGCTTTGTTCTCTTGGTATTCTTAGTTGAAAGCTTAACCTAGGAGGTTCATATGCTAATTTCTTAGACCTTGAAGTCCACCTCTTTCAGATTGCATTTTAACAGTTTTTCACCACTAGAGGGTGTTAGTTCACATATTTCATATAGATAACACTGTGCTCGTGCACGTGAAGTTATCTGGGAGCAGGCACTGATTGGCTAGACTGCAAATCTGTCAAAAGAACTGAAAAAAGGGGCAGTTTGCAGAGGCTTAGATACAAGATAATCACAGAGGTTAAAAGTATATTATTATAACTGTGTTGGTTATGCAAAACTGGGAAATGGGTAATAAAGGGATTATCTATCTTTTAAAACAATAAAAATTCTGGTGTAGACTGTCCCTTTAAGCGAGAAAGGAAAAATAACATATTCCTAACCAAATACAATAAAGAATCATTGAAAATAAATAGGACAATTAACAAACATTGGCATGTCCTACTACAGAATCCTGTGGCCTAGATTTGGAGTTTGGCGTTAGCCGTGAAAACCAGCGTTAGAGGCCCCTAACGCTGGTTTCTTACAGACTCTGGTATTTCGAGTTCAGTTACCGACACTCAAAAATCACCTAACGCTCAAATATCTACCGACACCTCAGACCCAGTAGTAAACATATACCGACAAAATAAACATCCACGAATCACAAAACAAATATTACACAAACTACACTTACACTCATACAAACACAACACTATATTTTTTTTTCAGATTTAATAATTTTTCATCAAAATACAAAGGATTAAAGTTGCGAGATCCATTTTCCCATTGACTTACATTGACACATGGGAAAAGACCCTCATATACCTACATCTAACTAATAACATTATCACAAACATACACTCATCGATGCATACAAACAATATACACCACATGACATACCCAAAATATTTATTTATCACAAAAAGAACACGATTTAGTTACTTTTTCACACAAGCTCATGACGTCACTCACTTTACGAGGAAAACCAGTCTTAGAAAAAAAAAATTACCAATTTTTAGAGCCTCCATTGACTTCTATTGGGAAGACGTGCTCGTGCACGCGAAACCCTAATTTCCCTAACGCACGCAAATAGCGTAGACAGAAAAACTCCAAATACCAGCGCTAGAAAAGACATGATTTCATGCGTTAGACACAGCTATGATAAATAGATCAAGAAATGACTATTTCCCTATGGTGGATTTATGGATTTTACTGTTTGAATATTCACAACACCATTAAATTGTTTCAGACTTTTATATTACATCAACTACAAATCAACATCACTAGTAACAAACTTTTATTTAAAAAAATATTACATTTAAACGGACACAAAAATAATGTCAACTTTTCTGGATTCACAAACACTACACAATGGGAAACAATTCTCATTTACCTTTATTATTGCATTTCAGTTATTCAACTCATATGCTTGAAGCAACAGCATATCTACATAGGCTTAACACATGATCACTCATGGATGCACATACATTACTTTTAACATTCACTCATACATGTGCATTCAAATGATGGGGGAAAAACACATTACATTCTCGATAGGAATCACAAAACAGAACATATGGATTTTACTGTACTTTTAACATCATGATTCCATCACAATAAACCATTAGGAATTACGTACAACAAGAACATCATTACACCAGATTACAGATGTCACTTTATGGGAAGGAACAACAATGCCAGACCGCTATATAGAAGTCAGCATATGTGGGACACAATCACAATATATACGTACATGTACATAACACGCATCACCCATCACGCAACCACAAAGAACACATTTAGATTTTATTCAGCACACAATAACAATGTAGCACAATACAACAACACAATGAGGATTTCAGAACTACATAGGCAGGTTAATAATATCATGACGTCATTAGAAGATTCAACCATACACATCACAGATTCACGACTATACCGCCCCTTTCTGAACTTTTACACTCAATACTACAATACAACATATACGTAAAGAACAGTTTTGCACAGCATTATTAGGGCGATTTCAATGGGACAATTAATAAATATTGTCAGATCGCAAATCACTTATATATATAATACTACAGATGACAGCCGGAAGTTATTCAGCATTAGTGCGATTTGAAAGGGACGCATACAATATTGACAGCTCGGCAATCACTTATATATACAATACTACAGATGGCAGACGGGAAGTTCGGAATTCTTATTGCGATTTGAAAGGGACGCATACAATATTGACAGCTCGGCAATCACTTATATATACAATACTACAGATGGCAGACGGGAAGTTCGGAATTATTAGTGCGATTTGAAAGGGACGCATACAATATTGACAGCTCGGCAATCACTTATATATACAATACTACAGATGGCAGACGGGAAGTTCGGAATTATTATTGCGATTTTAAAGGGACGCATACAATATTGACAGCTCGGCAATCACTTATATATACAATACTACAGATGACAGACGGGAAGTTCGGAATTATTATTGCGATTTGAAAGGGACGCATACAATATTGACAGCTCGGCAATCACTTATATATACAATACTACAGAAGACAGACGGGAAGTTCGGAATTATTTTTGCGATTTTAAAGGGACGCATACAATATTGACAGCTCGGCAATCACTTATATATACAATACTACAGATGGCAGATGTTACTTTATCGTTTAAAAACAATGTTGCAGCAACATTGATCGATCCCATTCGATGCACATTATACACAACTATACACTTTCATTCATTTTAGCCTGGAAGTGTGCTTTTTACTATAAGATCGCGTTTAAGAAATATTGATTACGCATATGATCAAACATTACAAACATGCACTGTATGTGTGATATTTGACACTTTCACATTGAGATTCATTGGGGGAAAACAACATTTCAGCAAACAACAAATAAACGCATACTGTGAAAGCATTCGCGCCGCTCACATACAAACAGGTGAATACAATCAGCAATAATTACAAACTCAATACCATTGGACTAATCGTACTATTAATCACCCAAACAACATGGCCAAAGCATCACTTGTGATCCACATCAGATCAAGTGCTTACCTTGTTACGCTGTTTTGAAAGATGGATGACGATGACATGGTAGACGCTGCTGGTGCTGCTATTGGCGAACTAGCTGTTGGTCGAATCAGGCAGCCTCGGCGGCTCAGACTGAGACGAAGGGGTCGTCTGGTTCGAGGTCCTCCTGTCTACAGGGTGAGACCCACCTTGGAAAACATGAGCGACTTTGAGGTTTATGATAAGTATCGGCTCGATCGCGAACAGCTCATTGGCCTTTACGATCTTCTTAAACCTCATTTGGAGCCACATATAAGAATAAGGACTGCTGTTCCCGCCATGAGTAAGATGCTAAGCTGTCTATACGTCCTGGCCTCCGGGAGTTTTCAATCCGGAGAACTGTACATGTATGGCCTGGCTCAAGGTACATTCTCTGTGGTGTTTGATAACTTTCTGGACGCCATGGTACGTATCAGTAAGCAATACATAGGATTCCCACAGAATGATGGTGATTGGAGGCGCCTGAAGCGGGAATTCTTTGATATTGCTCAATTGCCCAATGTCTTGGGAGCCATAGATTGTACCCACATTGCGCTGCGTGCTCCAATTGATGACTCGCCCTTCAGAAATGCAAACATTTTCATAGCCTCAACGTGCAGTATGTTTGTGATGCACAGATGAGGATTATGCATGTGTGTGCGAATTTTGGAGGGGCTAGTCATGATGCCCGCATCCTCTCTCTGTCGTCCCTGTGGAGACCGTTTGAGGAAAGACAAATGCCCCCTGGTTATCTCGTTGGTGAGTATTTGTGCACAACATGGTTAATTAGTTTGACAATTGCCACTGTAGTTTTAAAATGTTAGCATAATGTTCAGCTATAGGATGCAATTTAACCATATATTTTCCCCCCGCTAATGTCTAGTTTTAGTTCAATGCAGATATGTAGCATGTCTTACCTTCAATGCTCAGATAGAGAATGTAATGTAACCATGTAGTTAGCATTTTACACAAGGCTTGATTTAGGAGAAATACGCATATGTAGCATGTCTTAGCTGAAATGCTCAGATAGAGAATGCAATGTAACCATGTAGTTTGCATTTTACACAAGGTTTGAATATGGAGAAATATGCATATGTAGCATGTCTTAGCTGAAATGGGAAGATATTAGCTAATGCAATTTAACCATGTCATTGTCTCTTTCCGCTAATGTCTACTTTTAGTTCAATGCAGATATGTAGCATGTCTTTCCTTAAATGCTCAGATAGAGAATGCAATGTAACCATGTAGTTTGCATTTTACACAAGGTTTTAATATGGAGAAATATGCATATGTAGCATGTCTTAGCTGAAATGGGAAGATATTAGCTAATGCAATTTAACCATGTCATTGTCTCTTTCCGGTAATGTCTACTTTTAGTTCAATGCAGATATGTAGCATGTCTTTCCTTAAATGCTCAGAAAGAGAATGCAATGTAACCATGTAGTTTGCATTTTACACAAGGCTTGATTTAGGAGAAATACGCATATGTAGCATGTCTTAGCTGAAATGGGAAGATATTAGCTAATGCAATTTAACCATGTCATTGTCTCTTTCCGCTAATGTCTTTTAGTTCAATGCAGATATGTAGCATGTCTTACCTTAAATGCTCAGATAGAGAATGCAATGTAACCATGTAGTTTGCATTTTACACAAGGCTTGATTTAGGAGAAATACGCATATGTAGCATGTCTTAGATGAAATGGGAAGATAGAGAATAATATTGAACTAGATTTTTTAATTTTAAAATAAACATTTGTTACTGGATTATCGTGTACAAAACTTTTTAGTGGACTCCAAATACTATTTTGAGGATTCTGTTAGAATTATGTTCTGTTCATAATTTATAGGTGATTCTGGGTACATGAGCCGGCCTTGGCTCATTACCCCCTTGCGTAGCCTGACTGATGTGTCTGAGGAGCGCTACAATAGGGCTCATAAGAGAACCAGGGCGGGGGTTGAACGGATGTTCGGGCTCCTGAAGATGAGGTTCAGGTGCCTGGACAGGTCGGGAGGAGCCCTCCAGTACAACCCAAAGAAGGTGGCTAAGATCGTTGTAGCCTGTAGCGTCCTGCATAATATTGCACAGCGGGCTGGGATGCTGCAGGCCGTCCGGCCAGACAGAAACCTCCTCAGAGATGAGGAGGATGATCCTGTTCTAGAGGGGCCATTCCTCTAGAACATTCCCCCGGGGCTCAATGTCAGAGCAGACATCATCAACCGCAACTTTAGACGGTAAAGAATAGAAGTTAGACTGGAGTATTGTCAATAGATGTGCACTCTAGGGAAATGACAAGTAGAGAATTGTGCAAACATGTTAGGATTGTTCATCAAATGCTAAAAATGTGTTTCATTTATTAATATAGGTGATGCTCTGGGCATTGGGTCCTGTAGCGAGTCTTTGCCACCTGGTTTTTAAAGAGGACATCAGCTGGTAAGTATAAATGTATGGACTGTTGCTGGCATGAATTGTACACAAATACATCATATGGCATATATTTTCTAAACTATTATTTAGTTTACACATTACTTAAAATGTAAATACTCAGAAAGGGATCCTCTAGCATGACTATGGTTCAATGTCACACATTAGAGGTTTGTTCTGCTCAATATGACTCATCTTCACACTTGATAGAACATAACACAAGATGCTACACACGCTTAGTGAGCTAGTGACAGATATTTCTTATGAAATGGGGGGTGGGAGAGGGCTACAGAAATGATTCACACACTTGTAGTAATTTTTATTAAACTTTTTCTGCCATTAGGGAGCTGACTTAATCTAAAGACTGAAAGGGAAGAATTAGAAGCCTGACAGTGAAGATTGCCCAGACTGACAGTGGAAAAAGCCAAGATTGAAATTGAAGTATACCAATGGGATCATGTCTGGCATTATCTTTCAAATCTGCTGACCTTGAAAACCATACAAAGACATGTTCACATGGTAAGTGCCAACTATTTGATAGAATAAGGCTGTGGAGGCATCCTATTGGAGACACTTAGATGATTTTCTAATTTTTAGATGGTATTTCACAGTCCTCTATTTTTGAAATGATGAATAACACACCTATTGAAGATCAACTGTTTAGCCCTGAATTGACTTTCAAAGACCATGCATTATCCAGGTTGGTGTACCAATGCATGCTAGTTAAGAATCACAGGAAGAATGTTGAATATTAGTAGCTTACATACATTAGTCATATATAGTTCTTAATTAGATATTTAGGGATCACAATCAGACACTTAGATGATTTTACTTTTTTAGATGGGATTTCACAGTCCTCTATTTTTGAAATGATGAATAAGACACCTATTGAAGATCAACTGTTTAGCCCTGAATTGACTTTCAAAGACCATGCATTATCCAGGTTGGTGTACCAATGCATGCTAGTTAAGAATCACAGGAAGAATGTTGAATATTAGTAGCTTACATACATTAGTCATATTTAGTTCTTAATTAGATATTTAGGGATCACAATCAGACACTTAGATGATTTTACTTTTTTAGATGGGATTTCACAGTCCTCTATTTTTGAAATGATGAATAAGACACCTATTGAAGATCAACTGTTTAGCCCTGAATTGACTTTCAAAGACCATGCATTATCCAGGTTGGTGTACCAATGCATGCTAGTTAAGAATCACAGGAAGAATGTTGAATATTAGTAGCTTACATACATTAGTCATATTTAGTTCTTAATTAGATATTTAGGGATCACAATCAGACACTTAGATGATTTTACTTTTTTAGATGGGATTTCACAGTCCTCTATTTTTGAATGATGAATAAGACACCTATTGAAGATCAACTGTTTACCCCTGAATTGACTTTCAAAGACCATGCATTATCCAGGTTGGTGTACCAATGCATGCTAGTTAAGAATCACAGGAAGAATGTTGATTATTGGTAGCTTACATACATTAGTCATACTTATTTCATCATTAGATATTTAGGGATCACAATCAGAAAAAGGAATACATATTATAGTTGATATAGAGGTATTTGAATGGACATGAAATATGACATTTATGTTCAACATATATATTATTGAAATGTGATATACATTATTATGTATAATTTGAAAATCTGATATTTTAATTTATTTTTTATTACACAATATAATGGTGTATTTTTTTTTTTTTTTTAAATTTAATTAATAAATATCTTTAAAAAATGTTGAACAAAGTTAGAGCATAGACACAAGATGATTGTAAATGTATTTTATGAATATTTGACAACGTGTGTATTAACAATGTTAAAATTTTGTTTTTTAATTTCAGATTGGCATCTGATGACTTCCAGGAATATTTTTTTGTTTTTGTTTCCGAAACTTTTAATTTTTTAAATGGTAATAATAAACATTTTATTATTAAATACACTCTTTTGAACAGATTATAATAAATATCCATATAATCTGTCAATAAAAAACAATTTGACTCCCATGACTGGTAGTTGTCTATTTGACAAGCACATGCATAAGATCACATAATGCATTAATTTTAGAAAATCCACTGATTCCAAGAATATTACATTAAACTATCTTTTTTAACATTAATTGGGGAGTGAGATACATCAATGCTTTTCTTTTGAAACTCTTAGATGTTAAAATAATTTCGGATATGTAGTCAATTTCTCATAAATTATTTGTTTTCACTTTTAAGAAGGGGAAGTGGTTCAATTACATTAAAGTGACAGTGTTGTTGAATGTAAAATTAATTTTATAAGATCTTGTATCTTCCTTAGGTATCTCAAAACATTATTTGCTAAATTATTTTAATTTTTACATTTATAAATGGTAGGTCATTTAACTTGATATTTTTCACAAGCTAGTTATTGGATGCCAGGTTAATCGATTTTATTTTCTAGTGGAGTCATTTAACTATAGTTATTAATATTATGTAGTTTTTAAAATCTTACCTCTTGGGTTAGACATCACATATTTATATATAATTTTCATTCCCCTTTAGTTTATTTTGACAATGTTAAATCAACATTACAAATGTTTTGGTCCTTAAAGGGACATTCACAAAGTATATTGTGTATTGATTTTTCAATAATTCATAAAAGAATTTAAACATATTTAGAAAGTACTATAGAATTACATTCAGTCTTTAAATATACTTTGAAAAAAATACATCAATGCACATATCTTAGTCAATTACATAAGGCATCTATGTGCAACCAACAATCAGCATCAAAATAGCCTATGTAGATATGTATTTAATCCAAGAATATATATAATTACAATCTAATGATTGAATACCAAAACATATTAAGTTGTTCAAATATTATAATCTTATCCAAAATGCATACATAACATATAGCTTTATGTCCCTCTAAGCTGAAGACTCCGAAATACCTCTTTACAATATATATTTCAGTCAGTGTGTAAAACAATACAGAAGTTAATCTAAATTTGCTTTACTCATATGTTATACTAATTTAGCAAAAGGAAGGTGCATAGGTTTCTAATATTTCAAGCATTATTGTGAAATGTTTATTTAAAGGGACATTAACTCAAAATATACTTAAAGGGAGACAGTTAAAAAATTAATGATTTATACATTCTGAATGAGTATTCTATTTTAATCAACTTTAAAAATTGTCTCATATTATGAATGCTCCTTGTGATGTTGCTATCATTACTTTAAAAATAAGGCATTAAATAGATAATTTATTTTCTTCAGTACTCTGGACAGAACTTGGTTTTTTGTGGTGCATTAATTTATCCAACAATCATCAAGGACAACCCAGGTTTTTTGCAAAAATTGTCCGTAATCTAAAATATCATTATTGATTTGCAAAGAAAGATAACAAGATAATTCTTAACATTTGAGAATCGGATTAAATTATAAAGTTGATTAACATTTCATGCTCAATCTGAATCACCAACGCTAAATTTGTTAGGACAGTGTCCCTTTAAGAGATTTAAATAGTGTATTTACTTATCTTCCTATCTTGACATACTTTGCTTGAAAAGCATATAGAGATAGGCTCAGTAGATGAAGATTGGTGGATGCACAGAGATGCCTTATGTGATTGGCTCAACCATGTGCATTTAAATTTCTTCTGTTGAGGATAACTAAATACTAAGATAAATTGATTTACATTTTAAAGTCTAAACAATTTTCTATCTCTACAGATCATTTGAAACAATTGTTTGTTTGTAATGTCTATTTAAAAATAAAGACACCATTGCACAATAACATATATGAGCACTTCAGACAAATACAAGCTCGAGGTTTATTTACTAATAACAAACAAACCTGTAGTTTAACATTTATAAACAGATTATCCAAGTTACTGACATTATAACCTGAATTTGAACATTCAGAAATATTGCGTGGGAAACGCATCTTGAAACACCAGATTAGCATCTTTAAACATTAGAGTCTAATGTCACGCAATAGCACACAATCAATGTGCATTATGAAATACATTTAATAGAGCAATATCAATACTTCACAATAAGTCAAGAAATGGATTTTATGAACAATAAAGACATACAATATTAAATGTGTATTTGTATTAAAGAAACAGACCGTTATTAAACCGAGAAATGTCTACAACATTTAATAATGTGACAGTATTAGATTTTAAAGAGAATTTAATCATTAATATTTAACGGATCACGGATATTACATCTGCGTCACACATATCCGCATGACAGGCCCATGAGTTACAAATAAGTCTACATGAAAAATGAAGTAACAGCACCACCATGAGGTATGTGTAAGGAAGTTAATAAGATATGAAACATTAAGGAACGGCCAATCAGAGTTCATCACACAAACACAACTTGAGTCAGGATGGTCTCACAGACATTCTAACAATATTTCAAACTTTTATCCAATCAGATGTACAGATAACTTGTCCCATGAAGCATCTCATGTTTACTTCACCATATAAAAGTCCATTACACATTTCCATCTTTGTCAGTTCTCTAATGCCTGCAGGCAGTATATCTGATTTTGTTGGGAAAAAAAAATCTACAACCCAGCAGGCATGTCAGCTCCCAGGTTCACCAAGGAGGAGAGCGCTGCACTGGTCCACGCCGTCAAGGACTTTTATCCCCAGCTGTTTGGGAACAAGAGGAGGTTGACAGATGCGCATGTTAAGAAGGCCCTCTGGGAGTCTATCACCAATGCGGTTAGATTGGTGTGTGACGTCCAGAGGACCCAGGATCAGATCATCAGCAGATTCGGAGATATGAGGTTGCGTTAACAAAAAAAAGTCAACCTCATAAGGGACTGGGTACAAGCCCGTAAAAGAGGTGGCAAAAGAGAGGCCCCGCGGAAACTGTACCTACTCCCTTATGAGGTGACTTTATGCAAGCTCCTCAATCTCCGGGTCCCCAAAAGATTTAGATCCTCTCCATCCTCGGCCTCCTCTTCTTCCCTCCCAGCTGCGGGATGCGGGATCTGAAAGTCCTGACGCGGGGGCCAGGGCAGCTGCTTCTCCGTCCGGTGGCCTGGGAGGAGATGGAGAATCTGAACCAGGTAATTATCCAACTTCATATAATATCTTAATTTTTTTTTTTTTTTTTTAAATGTGTATATAGTCAGATACTAAACCTATACAGATCTCACAACATACACTACATATGATGTTTAGATATCTGATTTTAGATTAGTGACACATGAAATAGGAATGATGTGTCTTGCGCTCTACAGAATATGCGTCACAGAGCGAAAATGGAATTTCGCATACACGTTAACATGGGTTAGCTGTAAGTGGCATTGCTTTATACATGTTGGTCAAATGACGGATGCGTAATTCCGCATGGAATCATTGCGCAATGATCGCGAAAATGGAATTTCGCATACACGTTAACATGGGTTTGCTGTAAGTGGCATTGCTTTATACATGTTGGTCAAATGACGGATGCATAATTCCGCTTTGAATCATTGCGCAATGATCGCGAATATGGAATTTTGCATACACGTTAACATGGGTTTGCTGTAAGTGGCATTGCTTTATACATGTTGGTCAAATGACGGAAGCGTAATTCCACTTTGAATCATTGCGCAATGATCGCGAAAATGGAATTTCGCATACACGTTAACATGGGTTTGCTGTAAGTGGCATTGCTTTATACATGTTGGTCAAAATGAAATGTGAATTATTATATATGTGAAGAATACAGTATTCTTATTTTCAATATTATACATAATAAAAAAAAAATCCAAATAAATTATAACATATGCCCATCAATTGATGAGAATGAAATAACAACAAAAAATAATTAAAGCTACAGTAAACAACACAACTGATTGAAAATAAGAGTACAGGATATATTTATCATGAATTGAATTGAGGAAACAATTAACTCATGGGACTACCAAAGGATTAATATTTTTAAATTGATTTGCTAATAATGTAAAGATTTTAAACATGGCATGATTTGTATTAATGATATCCAATCCTCATTTAATATATTACAGATATGGATGTTGCTGCTGGAACCTTAAGGCAGGGCTTGTCACAGTATGGTATGTCTCATTTTAATTGACATTTGTCTTAGAAACATGGACAGAACATTACATACTAAATCCACATTGTTCAATATTTATATGTAATGTCCCTTTAATAGATGAAAATTAAATAATTCTTTGGATATCCTTAAATAACATATTAGATTGGAATTGCATGCTCAATCCCATTCATTACATCAACATATGGAGTAGAGAATTCATTAACACCAACATTGTCAAATCAATATAATTTTATATTAAAGGGATACTGAGCTAAAATTATTAATGTTGTCATTCAGATAGAGTATGCAATATTAATAAACATTTAAATATAATACTATAATCATATGTGAAATATTCTATTGCTAAATGTATTTTAAAATCAAGAATGTACGTTTATCTGCATCTCAATTTTGGTTGACCAACCTGGGTTTTGATTGATGATTGGTGGATACCTTCAACAAACAATATTTATTGAATCCAATATTGCTTATCTGCCTTTAAGATTAAAATGTAGCAACATTCAAATTATAATAGGAGTCAATGTTAAATCATTTGGAACAGTTTGAACAGTGAAATCAATGATTGAAATAAATCATGTCAGTGTCCCTTTAATAAACAATAGATTCATTCATCTTTACATTCTTTGGATTAAACAATATTGATATATAATTCACATATTCACTGTTGGAGTTACTTTATAGATATCAGCATACTCTAACAGCACCATGATTACATATTTGTACTAATTAATTTGGTTTTGTATTGTGATAAATATGTGTTGTGTCCTAAACAAGATTACTGTACATTGCACAAATTGCTCGATGTGCCACATGTCTTTGTTTATATTTGTCAACAGCTGATCTTCAAAATGTGGTTTGTGTGTATTCTTTTAAGAACATTGATCAATGGGTATATTTAGATATGCAATAGCATCGTATGAGATGAGTTTGATGTCTAATATAGTCAGAAATTAAACATATGTTCAATACATCATTTTTAACAGAATCCCCTTGATTCAATCAAGCATTTTTTGGTTTAATGACTGCTCTATTCTTCACATTTTCAAGTTAATTATTCTTATAAATCGATACAGATGTGATTTAGTGATATCCCAAATGTGTTCACTAATATATATCTATATCATTCATAGAGAGAGTTGGTGTGGGGAGCCCACAGGAATCCAGCAGTGACACAGAGCCGCCTTTGCGGTCTCCTGGTAAGTCCATTGACTCATTTATATGTAATTGAAGGTGTATTGGTAATCAATATTATGAGCATGATTCTGATGAAGCATAACATTTGAAACAAACATATAATTTTCTCCTCTGATTATATATTAATTTTCTTTGAATATTGAAAGATTAATAATTAAAACTTTATTAGTCTACACATTTGTTATTCAGAAGATGTATAGCATATGTTTGTTTCCATGTTCATTTTTGACAACAGTCATCAAGTGATACACACATGAGAAATATTAAATGTTCTATGTACTATGCTTTTATGATTTTTAAATTAATACAAACAATACATCGAAAATATGAATCATTGAGAATAACAAATCTAATGTAATTTGTATGCTCCATCAAAATGATGTAAATCATAACTTTGGGTGTGTATATCTTTAATGCAACATTGATGTGTGTCTTTGATCAACAGTAACATATGTTATAATATCTGATCTTAACGTGTACACAACATGTTATGATTTACAGAGATTGATGTAACATGTGGGACGGAGGAGGAAGAGGCTGCCTTAAAGTCTGATGGTATGTGAAATATATCTATCATGTTTCCAACATGTTGCTTTATTGGAAATCGTTTTATTGAAAACATTCAAAGTCTACAGCTTTTGCACTTTAAAAAGGAAGATTATTTGTCTGTTCAAATACACTACTGCCCCCTTTCTATATCAGGCAGCATGACAATTTTTTTTTTATTATTTAATTTTTAAATTTATAATTCATGCCATCATTATGTCACATGCATAGTCCAGGCCAAAACACAATAATAATGTTATAATTGTACAGACAGTCATTGATATTCATCTGAGTGCCTATATGCATACCATATCCCCATTTCATAATTGTTTAGAAATTCAAACACACTTCGAAGTATATTGAAAACATAATCAATTTGAAATGCGTTGATTTGATTTCATGATGTATGAGATGTTAATATATTTGGATTATTTTTTTCAGATGGATCCTCCACCTCTGGTCATCTGGTTTCTGCCCCTGCCCAGTCCCCTGACCAGTCACAGACCCCTGCCCATGCCCAGACCACTGCCCAGGCCCAGACCCCTGCCCATGCCCAGACCACTGCCCAGGCCCAGACCCCTGCCCATGCCCAGACCACTGACCAGACCCCTGCCCATGCCCAGACCCCTGCCCATGCCCAGACCCCTGCCGGCCCTTCCCATTTGTCATTTCCTGTCCCTCCCAAAAAATGCCCCTTCACCCCCCTTCGCCACTCTCCCCGTATTATGGGCCGTACAGCTGCCCAGACCCCAACTCACCACTCCCCAGCTGTACGGCCTACCCCGGAGCAGCAGCTCATCCCTCCCCAAGCCAATCCCATCCCTCCCCAACACAATCCCATCCCTCCCCCCTGTCTCAACCTTCATTGTCCTGGGTGTCGGATTGTCCTTCCCAGGCACAGCTGTAAGTATCATTCAAAATCAACATTATAAGATACTTAAAGGTACACTGAAGGTAAATTTTTTCTATTGTGATTCAAATAGAGCATGCAATGTTAATCAAATTTATAATTTACTACTCTTATGAATTATTCTTCATTCTCTTGCTATCTTTATTGAAACAAAGAAATGCCTAGAATTAATTTTAAATAGAAAATAATTGTGGACATCATTTCTTTATTGTTGGATGAATGTATCCATCAACCAGCAGGGACAACCAAAGTTGATAAACAAATATGGCCTGCCCTAAAAACCTACATTCTTGCATTCAAAATCTAGCTAGAGAATTCTAACATTTAAAGAATATGTTTAATTTTTTCATATTTGTAATGTCATGCTCTATCTGAATCAGTCAATTAAATATTTAGGTTCAGTGTCCCTTTAATTTGATATCACTACATATACCAATCACCACTACTTGGATCCAACAATTTATGTACAAATGTTTATACATTATCTCTTGTCTAACCCAGTGGGAATGTAATTTCTTCAGATTGCTATGTTTACACAGCTTGTCCTCAACGCCAAAATGTTTAAGGATAGGTGTGCCTACCACAGTATAATTAAAATATTTAAATTGCTAATGTAAGTACAATGTAAATCCTTTAACAAGATTTGATACACTCAAGCTGTATAAGTGGATCATTGAAAACCAATTAAAGGGGACAACATGTTTGAGTAAACTGTCCCTTTAATGATTTCGGTCTGTCTGAATAACATATTTCATGTGTAAAGAATCAATTTAAACTAATTGATGTAAAGAATGATTTGTCTTTATGATGACAATGTATCTTTGCTTATTTTTTCTTCTGTTGTGTAATTATCCTTAATATTTTATTTATTCTTTATTTTAGGCTGTGACTCAGCATGGCTCATGCTAGAAGGTATAGCACGAGTAGAGCAGGCCGTGTTGAGGAACGCAGCTGTCCTGAGAGGGATGAACGACACCATGCAGGCCCAGCTCCGGGTTCAGGACTTGACTCTGCGTGAAATCATGCGATTAACTTCAAGGCCTGAATCTGGAGCTGGACATGCACAGGACGATGAAGAGGATGACCAGTAAGTGGAGGATCTGGAGATGCTCCAAGGTCACAGATAAGAATCCTCCGTCCACATGTTGATGTTTTTTTTATTGTTGCCATTTGGCCTTTTTCAAAGTTTATAGTTGTGCCTGTTGCACTCTTTTACCTTGTCATATGTCTCCAATGGGGCTATGCTGGCCCTTGGTAACTCTTCATGGACTGTGATGCACTGTGTTACCTTGTCATATGTCTCCAATGGGGCTATGGTGGCCCTTGGCAACTCTCTTCATGGACTGTGATGCACTGTGTTACCTTGTCATATGTCTCCAATGGGGCTATGGTGGCCCTTGGCAACTCTCTTCATGGACTGTGATGCACTCTGTTACCTTGTCATATGTCTCCAATGGGGCTATGGTGGCCCTTGGCAGCTCTCTTCATGGACTGTGATGCACTGTGTTACCTTGTCATATGTCTCCAATGGGGCTATGGTGGCCCTTGGCAACTCTCTTCATGGACTGTGATGCACTGTGTTACCTTGTCATATGTCTCCAATGGGGCTATGGTGGCCCTTGGCAACTCTCTTCATGGACTGTGATGCACTGTGTTACCTTGTCATATGTCTCCAATGGGGCTATGGTGGCCCTTGGCAACTCTCTTCATGGACTGTGATGCACTGTGTTACCTTGTCATATGTCTCCAATGGGGCTATGGTGGCCCTTGGCAACTCTCTTCATGGACTGTGATGCACTCTGTTACCTTGTCATATGTCTCCAATGGGGCTATGGTGGCCCTTGGCAACTCTCTTCATGGACTGTGATGCACTCTGTTACCTTGTCATATGTCTCCAATGGGGCTATGGTGGCCCTTGGCAACTCTCTTCATGGACTGTGATGCACTCTGTTACCTTGTCATATGTCTCCAATGGGGCTATGGTGGCCCTTGGCAACTCTCTTCATGGACTGTGATGCACTGTGTTACCTTGTCATATGTCTCCAATGGGGCTATGGTGGCCCTTGGCAACTCTCTTCATGGACTGTGATGCACTGTGTTACCTTGTCATATGTCTCCAATGGGGCTATGGTGGCCCTTGGCAACTCTCTTCATGGACTGTGATGCACTGTGTTACCTTGTCATATGTCTCCAATGGGGCTATGGTGGCCCTTGGCAACTCTCTTCCTGGACTATGATGCACTGTGTTACCTTGTCATATGTCTCCAATGGGGCTATGGTGGCCCTTGGCAACTCTCTTCATGGACTGTGATGCACTGTGTTACCTTGTCATATGTCTCCAATGGGGCTATGGTGGGCCTTGGCAACTCTCTTCATGGACTGTGATGCACTCTGTTACCTTGTCATATGGGTCAAATATTCCTTATTTGTACATGAGTATTTCTAAACGTTGTTGATGTTTTCTTACATACTAATAAAAGACATGTCATTGCACGATTCTTTGTCTTCATTCTTCATGTTATTTTTTTAAAGCTCTAGTTTATCTGGTTGATCCTTAAAGGGACCTACCAAAAATAATGGTTTTTCCAAAATCATATATGTAAGACAATTGTAAATGACTTTAAGATTAACATCTCCAATGTAATCTTATTATTTGTCTTTATATATTTTTCTCAAAGCTTTATCATTGCATGATTATGATTAGCATAGTAATTGTTTTATATATGTATATATAGATTGTTATTTGTGTATATATGTATATTTCAATTTTCACATCCATGTGTGTATTTAGAAACTCTGCATGAATTGATGCACCTTTAACAAATGATCTGAGGATTGATACAATGATATAATCCCTGTAAAGTGTTCATTTTATTGAAATAGTATTGTCTATGTGTATCCTCTTTTTAAAAACAAAATAATGTCCCTTTAAGTGATGGTGAGCACAATTGTTAATGAATGTATTTACATTTCTAAAGCGTTTTTGTCCTTTTTACATGAACAAGGACATATAATCTTATTAATAAACAATCTTATTGTAATGTTGACAGCACATGTATTTCATTTTCAATTCTATCTTATTGTAAACGTGTAACCAAATAAATCTCTGTGTGTAATGCAAATATTTTAGATGATGAATATTTTTTATCAAATATGTTAACAAAATACTTCTCCTCCCATATATGGCTATAGGTAGGCTGACCATATTTAAACTTGAATAAATGACACGTTTAATCAATACATGTATCATTATTGTTATTCCAAATCAATCAAAACATATCTTAAAACATCAATGGCATATGTATTTCTCATGTGTATCTTTTAAATGTTAAAGATATACACCATAGCTATAGTTCAAGGGACAGTCAAGTCCGAAAAGATGATTCATGATTTCGTGACATTCCTAGATAGCAATCCAGACACATACTAGTTCCTAAAATATAAATACGTTTCTTAGTGATATGCCAAGCTGTCAACTGAGTCCTTGGATTGGCTGCGGTTTTTCAGCGATCTCGGATGCGCCATGATGCTTAAGACGTCACCTGCCAGGCTGTCCAATGATTCCTTGTATTGACTGACGTTCTTACGTGATCAAGAATGTGCCTTTAATTGGATGGCGTTTCGACGCGATCAAGGATGCGCCTTTTTTTTTTGGCGTTCTTACGTGATCAAGAATGTGCCTTTTATTGGATGGCGTTCTTACGTGATCAAGGAAGCGCCATGTTAAGACGTCACATGCAAAGGTAAAAAAACGTCTGATTGTATTACGTAGTCCCGCAATATTTGTTTGTGCACGTTAAACACGTTTGTGACTGCAGCCAATTTTAAAAACCTTGCGAATATGTATTATTTGCATCATGTTACATTGTTGACCCGTAGCTAATAAAGACCACCACATTCTCTTTTGCTGGATGTCTGGTTGAATAAACGAACGAAAGCAAAATGTTTTCATGCATATGATATTTCGAGGCAAGTGCAAATCTCTATAGTCCATGTTGTTTAATATGTTTGTCAACAATATGTTCCTTTTTCAGAAAAATGACTGTTGTGTTTAATGTTACAGATATCTAATTAATAAATATGCGCTATTGTGTTAGAATAAAGTAATCAATATGCATTTAGCTTTATCATATGCTAAATATATGATGCCGACTTCTTCTAAATGTAATTTTGTTGTATATTTTATTAAAGGTTCATTAGACACTCACATTATAAATGAAATCTTTTAATTTGGTCTCTAGTTAGATAGTCCATTGTTTAACAAATACACGTTTCATTTTGCTTCTGTTCAAATAAAATGTAAGTAATTTTCAGACTCCTCGCCAACCCTCTAAGTTTCATGTGAGTACCATCTCCAGCTTTCTCCTGTTTTGTGTATGATGGTGTATTGTCTTGTTTTACAGTTGTAATGGGGGTTCATCTATATTTTCAATAGAGCTAACCCGATTTTCTTTGAAAGTGTTTGAAGCTTTGTAATATTGATATCAGTATATGTTAATCTTGTTGTTTCTAGTAGTGTCTATTACATACAGTTCTGTTAAAAATATAGTATACTGTCCCTTTAATGCAAATGTTGATTTTTGTATCATGTATGAGTTCCACATTGGTTAATCTTCAAATATATTATTGTTAGCATATTTTCACCCCCCACTCCTAAAAGGACTTTAAACCATATTCATTGTTAAAACAAATGTCTTTATAAAAATAAATGAACACAATAATGTATCTTTAAGAAAATAGACTTTATTTAACACATCAATATAAATCTGATTTCAATATTTATTGTTTGAACAAGTACATGTAGATATACCAACAAGCTTCAAATATATGTTAGCATATGTAATTTTGTTAAAGGGACAGTTTAGAAAACAAATAATGTTTTGCATTATTCTAAAAGTCAATTTTGTAATATCAAATGTTTCTCACCAATTAATCATTTGTCTGTGTTTATTTAAATTTGCTAGCTAAACCTATGAGGTTCGTGTGCTCATTTCTTCGAGCTTGAAGAGTGCATGTAATCATTATGCAATTTGACCACTAGAGGGCATTTGGATAGCATTTGTATATGTAAAACCTTGTGCTCATACAGCATATTATTTACCATGTATTGATCATTGATATCTAAAATGTTGTTATGTCAGAACAACAAATAAGTGGTCATTTTTCATAGTCATAGATACAAGGGTAAGCACACGTATTTCTCCATGTTTTTTTGTTTCCAACTTGATAATGCGTAATACAGTGTTTTCTTTGTAATCAATAATTTTCTGACTGTCCCTTTAAGCTGTGTTATTGGCATTCAAACAGTAATATGCCATCATGGATAATTGTAATGGTAATTTTGTTTGCGATTCGGGAAACAGTTTGGACATCACATCACAGAAACCAATCAATATCATGAACAAGGATAGGTATGTGATGATGTGGTTTTCACACACTTATAACCCACACTCTGCAAACAATCTGCCTCCATGGACCCGGTCCCATAGAAGTAGATTATATACAGAGTGTGGTCCACAAGTGTATGAAAACCACATCATCACATACCTATCCATTACACATTAAATAAAAAAAAAACATTAAAGATGAAAATAAATACTTACTTCCTCTTCCTTCCCCTCTTCCCACGGGGCTGAGGCTCTGGGAGGGGCAACTGCCGACTCCGAAGAGTTCTCCTTGGAGATGTTGTGGGAAGAGTTGAAGGAAGAGTACTGGGACGACCAAGGTGAGGAGGAGAAGATGGCTGAGGAGGAGAAGATGGCTGAGGAGGAGAAGATGGCTCAGGAGGAGAAGATGGCTGAAGAGGAGGAGATGGCTGAAGAGGAGGAGATGGCTGAAGAGGAGTAGATGGGCCAGCAGCAGGAGGCCCAGCAGCAAGAGGCCCAGCAGCAGGAGGCCCAGCAGCAGGAGGCCCAGCAGCAAGAAGCCCAGCAGCAGGAGGCCCAGCAGCAGGAGGCCCAGCAGCAGGAGGCGGACCAGGAGGCAGACCAGCATGCGCCTCCCGGAAAAAATTGAACATCTCTTGGTGTAGATTAATGATTCTGTTTTGGCCTTGTTCGATTCTATTAAGTATGTTTATTATTTGGTTTTGGCCTTCAATTATTTGATTTTGTCCATCAATAATTCGAGTTCGGCCTTCGATATTTTGTATCCGGGAGTTACGCATCTGGTCTATGTAGTCCAGTAGAACCCGCACCTCCGCTATTTCCTCTTGTTGTGCTTGGCGGGGTACCCGTGCACGGCGGGGTGCCCGTGCACGGCGGGGTGCAGGTCCTTGAGGGGCCTCTGGTTCCGCGGACTCCTCCTCTGCTTCCGGGGCCTCTTCATCTGCTTCCGTGCCCTCTTCGTCACGGGGGGCCTCTTCCCTCCAAAGTGGAAATTCCTCCCCACCACTCTCATCCCGGGGAGATGGAGGAGGCTGTATTTCTTGTGCTGCCTCCTCCCCGGACTCTGAATATGAGAAAAAAAAAATGTATATATTAGCATATTTGCAAATCAAGCTTTAAATGACTTAGCTTACGATACAATTACAAATCAATACGATTTCCGCATTTTCTAAACTGTGTTTGTGATATCTCTGGTCAATCTGAATGTTTTAGCGTTTGTTTTCAGTCTGTTTAAATGCACACCTAACCTATAGCCTAGATACTGATGTAACCGCAAAGTAATTGTGAATGCGTGCAAAGAACGTTATAGCATTAATCTGATCCTTAAAGGGACATGAAACCCAATGTTTTATCTTTCATGATTTAGAAGCATACATTTATAATCAACTTTCTAATGTACTTTTCTTATCTAATTAGCTTCATTCTCTGGATATTCTTTGCTGAAAAGCATATCTAAATATGCTTATAAGATGCTGATTGTTAGCTGAATATAGCTGCCTCCTGTGATTGTTTCACCGTGTGCATGGCTATTTCTTCATTATAATATATCTCAAGAATGATTCAAATTAGGTAATATAAGTACATTTGAATGTTTTGTCAAATTGTATTCGCTACCTCAATCATGAAAGTAAAGGTTTGCGTATAGTGTCCCTTGAAATACATTCGTATGTGAATTTATTGTTCAATGTGCTTACCGTCAGATGAGAATGGCAGGTTCCCGGTATCAATTCCTCCGATACCGACTACATCCACCTCGGAGATGCTGGGCCGCAACATTTCCTCCCATCGGCAGTACTCTATTTCCAGGGCAGGTCCGCCACCGGTTCCTGTGGAATGTCGGGCCTCCAGGCTTAACTTTTTCTTGAGATCCATCTTACAGTCCCGGTAGCAATGTTTTATCGAATCCAGATCTCTGTTCCGGCCACCCACTGCATTGACTGCATTTCTTATCTCATTCCAGAGCCTCCTCTTGTCAGTCGGGGTATCTTCTGGTGCTGCAGCCTCCTATACCTGGCCATATAGGCCTCTACGAGGGCCTCCTTCTACTCCATCGAAAACCTCGCCTCCCTAGTTGCCTTGGCCTTCCCCTGTGACGATGCCCTCTGTTTCCCGGACTGTGAAGCCCTATTCTGTCCGCTACTGGGCCCAGCCACTTGTTCATCTTGAACCAAGTGGCTGGGTCCACCCACCGCTTCCACCCCCGCTTCCTGCCCCCCTTCCTGCCCCCCTTCCTGCCCTGTTCCTCTCCCTCTCCTCCCCCCTCTACCTCTCCCCTGCCTGGCCTCCATCTGTTCCCTAAACTAAACCCCAAATAATCAAACCAAAAGTGAGTGTGATTAAATGAAAGGGGGTCAAAATAAAGAACTAAAAAGACAAAAAAAGTGCTGAAAGTGTGAGAGGGATGTAAAAAAACAAAGAGGGTAAGGAGTATTTAAATAAACCAAAAGAAGAAGAAGACTAAAAGGAGGATATGTAAACTAAATGTAACTAGGGGATGGGTATGGGATGGGTATGGGGTATGGGATAAGAGTAAATGGGATGAAAGGGAATGGGACTACAGGGAATGGGGTATGGAGTGTAGTATGAGGGGGTAGGGGGTATGGAGTGTATGTAGTGTTATTGATAAGTGTATGTATGTATTGAATGTGTTTGCGTCTAAATGTGTTAAGTGTACAGAAAAATCACTCGCTCGCTAACTCACACTACTACTAATTCTCACTAACACACTACTACTAATTCTCACTAACAAACACTCCCACTAACTCTCACTAACTACCACTAACTCACGCTCCCACTAACAACTCTCACTAACAACTCCCACTCCCACTAACTCACTCACGCTCCCACTAACAGACTCTCTCCCACTCCCACTAACTCCCACTAACTGACTCACGATAACACTAACAACTGACTCTCTCACGCTAACACTAACTCACTCACAATAATGCACCAACTCTCTAATCTTAAACCTCCAATCTCCAAAGACCCACCAGCAACACAGTCAAAGAAGCCCTGCTTGTGTGGTGCTTATATACCCTGTGTAAATGTTTAATGATGTACCAATTTCCGTTGTAAATTGTGTTCAGGTGTGCTTTATTAGCAATTAATATTAGTGCAATGTGTATTAGTTGTGTGAATTTGCGCATGCTCATTTGGAGTTAGTATTTGTGGAATGTGTAGAATGCGATGATGTCATAGTGGTCGTTTTCTCTAACATTGTCCAATAGTATTCTTTTTAAATGTGAATTTGCGATGGTGTGTTATTAGTGAAGTGTTGTATATGTATGTTTGTCCTAATATATAGTGATATTGAATGCGATTATTTTTCAAGTGTATGTATATATTTTTTATTCCTTGTTGTTATTTTGCGAATTTCCGCATCTTAAAGTATATGCGTATTCCCCGTATTAATTTTTTTTTCAAATCCCCCCGCTTGTGAATGTGTAATGCTTGTGTGCTTTGTTGATTGATTGTTGTTGTGACATTTGCGGCGTGTTATTGTTGTGCATGATGTGGTATGCATCATATGACCGAGCTGTGCGTATTTCTCGCGAGATCGAGTGTTAGGTGAAAAAAGCAATTTTTTTTCTTTTCCATTGATCTCTATGGGAGACTGTCTAACGCGGGCAGGATTCCGCGTGTGACATACACGCGTTAGGAGCATCGTTAGATGGTCTTTTTTGTACTCGAAATACCGGAGTCAAACAATGCTGTGCGTTAGACATAAAACACGCGTGGCGTTAGCAACCCATCTACCGCCAAACTACAAATCTAGCCGTGTGTTAGGTAGAACTCTAGATAACAAACCATCTATAGTTTTTAGGAAAAAGAAAAACCTAAAAGATATTTTAGCACCTAGTAACTTAAGGTGCAATAAAGATACTAACTGGTTGAATAAATCCACTTATGTTTTTTTAGATGTAATAGAAATGGTTGCAATACCTATCCTATCATTGATAAGACAGGTAGCAAGCAAATTATCTCAAGGGTTAATGGCTTTAAGAAACAAATTAAATATTCCATGAATTGCCATCCTAAATATGTTGGTAAAAGAAAGACGGGAGAAGTAAATATGTGATAAAACTTCATCTTTATTCCATGTAGGTTAAAAGCTTGATACAGCAATGACAGAACCCATGTCCTCCAGAACACAGCTGTTCTAAAAATGTTGTATATGTCTTGGAATGTTTCTAAAAATGTCAATATGTAGGTAGAACAAAGAGGAGTATTAAAAGAAGGATTATGGAGCACATTAAAAATATTGAGAGGGGGGATGTGTCTCATGGGATAACTGACCACTTCAGAGAATTCCATCAAAATGATCCCTCCTGTCTACATTTCAAAGCAATAGAACAGACAATATTGGATGAAAGAAGGAAAGATAGAATGTTGATATCTAAGCATTTTTAATCTAAAGTAATTTGATAGATTAGATTGATTTGTGTGTTTATTTAATTATTTAATAATATGAAAATGAAAGAACAGAAAGATATAAATATCTACTTTTCTTTTTGTTTATATAGGTCATTTTTGTTTATATAGGTCTTTGTTAAAGAATATTTATATATGAAATGTATAGTCTTAATTTATTTTATTTATTTATTCATTACACATTGATTGTTACTTTGGGGATTTCATAATATTTCAAATTTAGTGTTTATAAAATATATGTGAAATTTTGTAATATTAGCACATTGCATTGTGCTTTTAACTTATCATTTTTAAATCATTGTTATCTCTGCACTCTAGGTATTTCACTAGCGTATAAACCCGCTCATAGATAGTTAAATTAATTGTAACATATGAAAGAGCCATCTTTAAGCAGTTAGAACACATAAGTTGCTATTTTTTATCTGTATTTGTAACAAATCTATGTATCTAGAAAAGTTCACTCTAAGGGTGAGCAGATGGAGGCATTGCGTGACCTATGGAGGCATGACCAAACTCATTGCCTGTAAATAGACAGCTTGTAAGGTGGGTGTCTATCAAGCCTCTGACGAAGCGGATGAGTTCTGTGACATGCGTTAGGCCATGCCCACCTTACGTTATATTGTAGTAAATGCTGGTTTGCTTTTCCACGCTGGTTGTGGATTCTTAGCGTGTTACTACCTATGCCTATTGAGCCTTTCTTAGGCATTTTTCATGGTGTTCTCGGAGTGAAACAAAGGACTTACCAACACGGACAGAAGAATTCTGCTATAACAGACTGTCTCTCTGGTTTGCCCGGTTTGGACACCATTACATATATATCGTACAGGACGCATACCTTACCTCATATGATTGAGGTCCTATCTTGTGAGTAGGCATTACTCAGTGGAATTGTGTTCTCTGTTTTTATATTTATTTGTTAAATTAAACTTTCTATACTGAGGAGTGTTTCTGTGTGCTTGTTTTTTTAGATTTCATCTGTTGTATCATAACCCTCAATAGGATCCCTGAGAGTTTGTTTTAACAAACAGCCATCTGCCTCTAATGATATAAGCAGCCATCTGTCTCTAATCTGATCTTGGGGCAGAGAATGGGTTGACACATAGGGCCAGATTACAAGTGGGGCAGCATTTAAAACTCCCGTTTGATCGCTAACTCCTCTAGATGTAAGGTTTTTGCATGCATCGGGTAGAGCTCGTATTACAAGTTTTTTCTCGCATGCTAACCCGATGCACGTAAAAAGCCGAACTTCAAATTTTGCAAGCGCATTAATATATTCCCCCCTTAGAAGTCAATGGAGTAAAAAAAGTGGATAAAAAAACCTAAAACTTTACTTGTGCACAAACCCAATTGCATAGTCTCAAGTGCCCTAACCCGACATGAAAATATGAACATTTTACATTCCTATGTTCTTCACATAGCAGCATATGTTCTATTTATTCATAAAAACATATTTCTACATATATCTGATGGTATTTTGGTACAATATACAGTGGGTATTGAAAAGAATCACCACCTTTAAAATAATCACACTTTGTTGCTTTGCAGCCTGAAATAAAGACAGACGCAGTTTTTGTTTATCCAGTTGTAATTACTCAGTGCAACCTATAACATCTAAGTGATAGATATAACACCAACATGTCAGGCAAAAATAAAGACAATTCAAAAACAAAATCACTGAGTTGGAAAAAGGATCACCCCCTCCTAAAATTACTTGTAAACTCAATCAGGTGTAGCTAATCACCTTCTCAACGCACACACAAAGCCATTTGATCTTTAACTGTGATCACCTATGGGCATAATGATTAGCTCAGCATGAAAATAACTTTCCTGGAGCATCTCAGTGACTGGTAGTGCAACTGAAGAAAATAATCAACTATGGGTGGCAAGGCACTGTCAAAACATCTCCAGGATAATGTTGTGGACAGGCACAAGTCAGGAGATTTTTCTCCTCAAATTGGCTAACAAAGATGTTGGCGTATGAAGGGGCCATATTCGAACCCATCGCGGTTCCACGTTTTTGTAAATAGAATGTGTCCTGAAAAAGAAAATAATTGAGATATAACAATATATTGAGTAAATCCTCAATGAAATTACTTTGTTGCAAAGAGAAGTTATTTTCTTGTTTAATAGATTCAAGGGTAGCCTGAATGCCTGCTTCATGGGGGATACATGTGTAAAGGCTCACAACATCTAATGAGAAAAGGATATCATTATCCACATCCGAAATATTAGAAAGTTTTTTCAACAAATCACCTGTATCTTTAAGAAAAGAGGTTTGTTTGGATGCAATAGGATTGAGAATCTTATCTATAAAAATAGCGATATGTGAAAATACAGAATCTGTACTGGCGACGATAGGTCTGCCAGGGGGGGGCATTGTAATTTTTATGAAGTTTAGGTAGTGTATAAAACACAGGAGTGATAGGATCAGTTTTTATGAGGAATTTTGCAAGATCTTTTGAAATTATATTGTTTTTTTAGAGCTGTGTCTACTGTTGTTTTAATTTCCTTCTTAATATCCAATAAAGGGTCTCCCTCTAAGATCTGGTAGATGCCACCATCAGATAACTGGCCTAAAATTTCTTGTACATAAAACTCAGTATCTAATACAACAACCGCCCCACCCTTATCTGCATTTTTAATGGTGATGTTTTTATTTTTTGCAAGATTTTTTAATGCCTGCCTTTCTCCATAAGAAATGTTACCTTTTTGTTTAAACTTTTTCTGTGATAGTAAATTCTTCACATCATTTTGAACAAACTTATTAAATGTTTCAACACCTGGGTTAGTTGAACTGGGGACAAAGGTAGACTTATTCTTAAGTTTTAAAGGCTTTAGATTAAACATGGCATTATCACTATCAATAGATGTATCACAAACCATACCATCATTTTCATTGCCAAAGTGTGCCTTTAATTTTAAAGTGCAAAAGAATCTATATAAATCTTTTTCAACAGTAAATTCATTTACATGACTTGTAGGACAAAATGATAACCCCTTGCCTAACACAGAATATTCATCTTTAGATAAAACATATTTAGAAATGTTCACAACAATATTACTATTATGAACTTCATTAGGCATATCAGGATTACCATTCTCCTGTTGGATCAGTCCAGCCGGAGTATATATAGACAGTTCAAAGGGATTTTGATCAGGGAGGTTTTGTTGGTACCTTGAATTTAGTGAGTCACTTTTTTCTTTCCCCTTTGCGACTGTTTGCTCTTCACGCTGCTCCGCTGTGAGCGGGTGTCTCCACTGGGACCGGTGTTTCTTTCCTCCCCTCCGGTATCGTTTTCTGTACCGGAGCTGAAAAAATCTTCAGAGGAACTGGAAGGTGAGTTGCCCATTGCAGTTGTTTTCGGAGCGTGTCTCGCTCTTCTCCATGCACCTCCGCCTCTGCCTTGTCGCTTCCACATGACGTCACGGCCGCGACTATCATGTGACCACCTGTATACACGATCTTGCTGGTAATCTTCTTCGTCTCTTGTAAACTTTTGTCTTTTAATTTCTTTAAGTTCCTTTTGGTAATCATCCAACAGTTTGTTCATCTCTGCTTTGATATTTTGTAATTCTTCCGTGGAGAAATGGATATTCAATGCTTGTTCGCATTCTGTAACCAACACTTTTTGTTTGATCCAACAGGAGAATGGTAATCCTGATATGCCTAATGAAGTTCATAATAGTAATATTGTTGTGAACATTTCTAAATATGTTTTATCTAAAGATGAATATTCTGTGTTAGGCAAGGGGTTATCATTTTGTCCTACAAGTCATGTAAATGAATTTACTGTTGAAAAAGATTTATATAGATTCTTTCGCACTTTAAAATTAAAGGCACACTTTGGCAATGAAAATGATGGTATAGTTTGTGATACATCTATTGATAGTGATAATGCCATGTTTAATCTAAAGTCTTTAAAACTTAAGAATAAGTCTATCTTTGTCCCCAGTTCAACTAACCCAGGTGTTGAAACATTTATTAAGTTTGTTCAAAATGATGTGAAGAATTTACTATCACAGAAAAAGTTTAAACAAAAAGGTAACATTCCTTATGGAGAAAGGCAGGCATTAAAAAATCTTGCAAAAAATAAAAACATCACCATTAAAAATGCAGATAAGGGTGGGGCGGTTGTTGTATTAGATACTGAGTTTTATGTACAAGAAATTTTAGGCCAGTTATCTGATGGTGGCATCTACCAGATCTTAGAGGGAGACCCTTTTTGGCTATTAAGAAGGAAATTAAAACAACAGTAGACACAGCTCTAAAAAACAATATAATTTCAAAAGATCTTGCAAAATTCCTCATAAAAACTGATACTATCACTCCTGTGTTTTATACACTACCTAAACTTCATAAAAATTACAATGCCCCCCCTGGCAGACCTATCGTCGCCAGTACAGATTCTGTATTTTCACATATCGCTATTTTTATAGATAAGATTCTCAATCCTATTGCATCCAAACAAACCTCTTTTCTTAAAGATACAGGTGATTTGTTGAAAAAACTTTCTAATATTTTGGATGTGGATAATGATATCCTTTTCTCATTAGATGTTGTGAGCCTTTACACATGTATCACCCACGAAGCAGGCATTCAGGCTACCCTTGAATCTATTAAACAAGAAAATAACTTCTCTTTGCAACAAAGTAATTTCATTGAGGATTTACTCAATATATTGTTATATCTCAATTATTTTCTTTTTCAGGACACATTCTATTTACAAAAACGTGGAACCGCGATGGGATCGAATATGGCCCCTTCATACGCCAACATCGTTGTTAGCCAATTTGAGGAGAAAAATGTTTATACCAATCAAGACTTTAAAACTAAATGTAGGCTATGGCTTCACTATATAGATGATGTCTTTGGCGTATGGAGGGACCCTATTTCATCCTTAATAGACTTTGTTGATGAGCTTAATAAGTGCACTGATAGTTTGAGATTTACTTTAAATTTTTCTGACACCTCTATAAATTACCTTGACACGATCATATACAAAAAAGATTCAGTCCTTAAAACAGATCTTTATGTTAAGCCAACTGATCGTAATACATTACTACAATATAATAGTTACCACCCTAAGAGAGTTTTTTCTTCCATTCCAAAAAGCCAATTCATAAGAACTATTAGAAATGTACAGGACAAGGATATGCAAGAAATTAGACTTGAGGAAATGGCTAACAAATTTAAAGAGAGAGGATATCCCCCATCTATGATCACTAGATGTAAAAATGAAGCTCTACATGAGAAAAGTGTTAAACCAAAGAAGAACAATAAACGTATATTTTTTTCTTCAGAATTTAATACACATAGTGATCATATTGCTAATATCATTAAAAAACACTGGTATCTTTTGGGTAAGTTTAACCCTCATATATCTGAATTTCAAGCCCCCCCTATACACTCATACAGACGAGTTAAAATATTAGGGATACCTTAGTTAAGGCTGACATTGGCAGTACAAACACCAGTAGGATTACCTATCTTACTACCCCCAAAAAGGGCTCATACCCCTGTCTCCATTGTGCACAATGTAATGCTATGATAAAAGGTAAACACATAGCACAAACCAATGACCGAAAAATTCGGGAAATTAATGGGTACTATACCTGTGACACAGACTTTGTAGTCTACCTATAAAATGTCCGTGTGGGAGGGACTATGTAGGGGAAACTACACGCCCCATTAGAGATAGGATTAGTGGGCATAAATCTTCAATTAGATGCCAAGATAAAACCCTTTTCTTGAAATGGGACACACTGTCAGCCAACTCAGGTACCAAATAATAGATCATATCCCTAAACTTAGGAGAGGAGGGAATAGGGAACTTGAACTCAAAAAGAGAGAGGTATGGTGGATTCAACAACTAAAAACTCTACATCCAGTAGGTCTGAATAGAGATTATGATCTCCATTTGTTTTTATAAATTTTATCTTTCTTCATATATATATATGCATTTTTAATTTTGGATGTCATGATTAAACTTTGCATCACTGCTCATGTGTTTAACTTTACCTATGTATTTAACATTTTTGTTTAGACTTAAAACAAAATTCTGTTTTTCTACATGTGTAATTCATGAATTGGCCCAATAGATGGCAGTAATAATTTCTATCAATGGTCAAAAAAAGTTCAGCTAATATGGAGTTAATATGTTTGTAATTAAGCCATCTGGCCTATTTAAAGCTGTGCTGCAGAGCAATCCATAGCATGATTAAGGGTCTGCGTTACCCGAAACGTTGCTGTCTGTTCATTTTGTCACCTTAATAAAGGTTTTTTTCACTTTTAAAGAAACAGTGTTGGAGCCATTCACTTTTTTCCTTTTGGATTTACATATGAGAGGTGAGCAGGACCCTCTGGCTACCGTGCACTTTGCTAACTAACTCTGAACTGTTACTTGTGCTGGACCTATTGCACTCTTTATATATATATATATATATATATATATATATATATATATATGTGTGTGTGTGTGAATGTTAATGGATGTATATGTCTGTGTGTGCATATCTGTGTACATGTGCTTGAGTGTGTCTGAATGTGTATGTATGTATACTTGTGTTTAGGAATGTGTGAATTTGTGTGTGTATGAGTTTGTCTTTGGGTGTTTGAGTGTCTATGTGAATGTCTGAGTGTGTAAATGTATGATGTGTGTCTGTGCACATATTAAAGTATAGTGTGGTACTTCTAAGGAAACCAGGGGCTTCTTAAGCTGCTCATTTAATTATACCAGCTGCCCATCACTGGTTTGAACTAATTTTAGAACCCCTTCTACATGGTGTGTAGCCAGAAGCCAAAACCTGTAATAAACGCATATATCAAGATTACACTACTGGAGTTCATTGTTAATAATGAATATAAATGAAACTAGCATAAGAAACTAGCAGAAGAATGTCACTGAAGTGGTAAATGTATATTGTCTAAAGTTAGGAGTAAGATTAAAGGGTGGGAATTGCAAAGCAGTGGCAAAATATATTTTTGTAACATTACAGTGTTCATTGGGACTTTAAAAAATTAAAATTATCAGCCTCTCCCTCCTTTATATGTATAGTGTCTGGTCTCAGCGAGTTATGCAGGGTTCAATAGGAGGAATGTTGCACTCTAGAGTTTTTTTTTGGGGGGGGGCACATTTTGGATTTTTTTTTTCTGGGAGCCAGATTCTCTAGAAAATGCCCTGCCTTATCCAACTATCCTTTTGTACATGGCTTCATCTAAACAAAGAAATAGATTCTTTCTTTACTGATGAAACAAAGTTATTTGACTTTTGAAAACCATGTCAGCACTTAGATTTAGGAGAAGATTACCAATAAGAAAAGGTTGTAGGAGGAATAGCAGACCTAGATCTAATACATATTTTCAGAAGATCACAAAACAACAGGAACATTTTTAGCTTTACACTTCTCAGAAGGGGAAACAGAAAAGCAGCAATTTGATGGGACTTACTTTAGAATAAATATTCCATTTCAAACATTTACACAATACGTATTTTTAAGTTAACAGAAATACAGTACATCTCTGTCAGGAGAGAAGGGAGCAATTGCGTAGTAACGAGCAAACACCACATGAATTGCGGTCCCACCTGTCGAACACTTACTTATTAACTAATCTTTTTTTTAAAGGTATATGAAACCCAATTTTTTTTGCAGGATTCAGATAGAGCATTCAATTTTAAGCAACTTTCTAATTTACTCCTTTACCCTGGGTAGTGTTTGCTGATTGGTGGCTACATCCTAAGCTTACATTCCTGATTTTTTCAAATAAAGATAACAAAACAATTTGGTAATAGGAGTAAATTAGAAAGTTGCTCAAAATTGCATGCTCTATCTGTATCATGAAAAAAATATATTAGGTTTCATATGCCCTTAAGGGTCAAAGGTGAAAGATTGTATCACATTAATTGTGTTTTATAAATTTGCAGTTTTTAAAATGTATGAAACACAAATATTTATACATAGTCACTAGAACGACATTAACATTTTAATGTTTAAAAATTATACTTTCTTTGATGCACCCTCGCAGCACATAATATAAGAATTGGAAGAGAGGACTTCCGGTGGGCAGCTCCCCAAGATGGCTGCAAGTTTTCACTGCTCTGTTAAAGGTCTTCAAAAATAAACATTTTTGCAGCTCACATCTTAAGCCATCCGCATCTCCCTTGATAGTCAGGCTGTCCGGGAACTGTAGCGGACAGAGTAAACACTATCTCTTCTACCATGGAAGGCATATTGAAAACGTATTTGTCTACCTCACCTAAAAGGTGCTTTGCGTGATAACTCTACCCTCCAACCACTAAAGATCAAAATGGATGCTCTGGTAACGGAACTGGTGAGCATTTTGATGCCAACTTTGGATTCTCACCTACAGCAATTTGAAGCTCTCCAGTGTGAAGTGAAACAATCAAACCAACTGACAATGAAAGAGTTTCCTGTCACGTGTGAGCCTGCAGCTCCTCATGAAACGCTGTTGTATGTTTCCCTGCAAATGACTGTGATCAACCTTATGGACGAGAAAAGTGTATACAACCCAGCACCATGGCTCATATACCAGACAAAATATGACCCTGGATTTTCCTGCAATCCTTGCTCTCTGGACACTCTAGACCGCAATAGTGCTGCCTTGAACGTTATTGACACCGTCGCTTGCACAGCCAGAATAAGGCTAAAATACTGATCGTAGGAGATGTGATGCAACTCTTGTGCAATATAATGTATTGACATTTACCTTGGCAAGAACTAACCCCTCTTGAAATCAAATATCCTAAGCAATCCTCAACAACCACTGTGCAGCAATTTATAGAGGACATTACTCATTGGATTCCACAAGTTCTTCGTATACTAGCATCCTCACGCTACTCTGAACACATGGGGGTTGGCTAAGCTGTGAGTGGAACCCCAATTGCAGATGGCATCGAGCGGAAAGAAGGAGCTAAGTACATCAGACTACATTCTACTACAGGTGCCCTTATATATAAAGCTGAATCCATACAGAAGAGACTATCACTGGAAAAGCTGTATAACAGTATTCAGAACAGTAGTAATGGACAAAGCTCACATGTTTATCTTTTGTTGTTGTTTTTCTTGTTTGGATGATAGGTTTGAGCCCGTTTTCTGATCATGCATCATAATATTTTAATAACAATTAGCAAGGCTCTGTGTGTATTTTACTACCTCGCTGCATTTCATATATGTATTTTAGTCTAGGCTAATGCTTCACATCTAATTTAACTGCAATAGACCTCTAGGGTAATTCCTTCTAGTACACGGTGGAATTGCACCACAATAACTGATCAGAGTCCAGCCTATATAGATACTGCAATATACTGTTATTGTTTTGTATTGGTTCCCAACATTGGCCCTGTTGGCCGCTAGTTTTTTGTTGTTGTTTTATTTTGGTATAATATATATAAAAAAAATCTTGCACCACACCATAATCTCATTAGCCCTCTGTGAATGGTATAAATCTACATGGTACAGGAATCTCTGGCCACTCCTATGTCAGCTTATAACACCTGTTGCATAAACAGACAGCATATGTATACTTCCTTATACTCTCTAAGCCACAATGATATATTACTTGCCATAGGAGTATAGTGATGGGAAATATTACAAATAGCTTTCACTGCATGGCTGCAAAATGGGCACTTACCTGCTTATTTGCCTATTTCTGAACTATAATTATTGTCATATTCTCTCTTTAAATGGATACCTCTTTTCCTATATCGATATTAAATATCTGTTCTGGTCTAACAAACTATGGCTAATTTAACCAGAGGAACAGTTATTTCCCTCCCTATGATATTAATTACTCATATGCTGCACCTGAGGTATCAATAGCATCCATTCCTGATTCCCTTGTTATGGTCAATAATGAAACCTATAATGCAATCTGATTGCTGTAAGAATGTATCTTCCAGGGGCGCTTTCAATATTGGGAGTCAACAGTTATAATATGGTGTAATTACATACTATTCACAGACCTCTCCCCACCCTAAGATAGAAACTGCACATCCATTGTACGGTGTCCAAGAACCTAGACTCCAGAGATTAGTTAACATACTTGGATAATTATTTTATTATTTTCTTAATTGTGTTTTGTGTTGTGTCTTATTTTGTTGGATAAAATTGGAAAAAGAGGAAAATGTGCTAATCAACAGGGGAACCCACATCACTGGTATTGCAAAGGAAATTACGGTAAATACAAATAATTAATTTATTCCCAGCGTCAACACCTAATAGTAAGGGTCTTCCCCTCTACCTTTTTCTGTACTACTGCTAATGCTTGAGCCTTGTTCTGTAACATAACATCATTATAAATATCCTATAATATATGCTCTTCTTGATGTAATCTACCATATACACCCTTTTAATACTTATTGCAATGTATGTAAACTCGGAAGACGTGCTCATTTCATTTCATCTTGTCTGTAATGCATTTTCCTCAATAAAAAGGAATTTGAAAAAAAAATATTGAAAGAGAATTTTATCATTGAAAACACATTTTCAAATCTATTTCATTACCTGGATTTTATAGCATATCCATATAAAAATTCAAAAACAAACAAAGAATTCTGATATGTAGTATAGAAATTTATGCACAAAAGCAGGCAACAACATTTGGAAAATTGAACTTATTTGCAACTCCATTAATATTTGTAAGTCTAGTATCCTTTATATTCATATGTTGTCAGCTATTCTGTCAAGTCAGGAATAAATTATATGTTATGCTCAGCTAACATAACGGATACAGTTGAGAAAAGACTGGAAACATTGGCAGCTGTTTTGTATACTCTTGCATTCTTCTGTCATGAAAAATCCTTATCCGTTGTATTCTAAACACTTGACAAATATTGAACAGAAAGCTGTGCAAGCATTGATTTTAAAGACACCTGTAAAATACACATATTTTATGATACAGAATAAATACAGTTATAAACAGTTAGTTTACATGAAAATAGGTAAAAGCTGAATTGAATGTAAACTTTCAAAATGTTTCTGCGCAGCTCATTAATTGCTATATAAATTCTGTCTGGTGAGTGTCAGGGACAAGTTAGACAAGCCTATAGTTTATTTCTGGTTGTGATTGACAACAAATTCTGAAAAAAGGCAAATTTACACCACACTTAAAAAAAAGTTGTGTCACAATTTTAACCTTTTAAAATGCAACAAACAAAACCAGGTTTTCCATACATCATTCTAATGATTCAGCAAGTATTGTCTGAAGTGTAATAGAAGCATATTTGGCACATTTCTAATAAATCTTACAGGCTTTACTAAGGTGCACTGTTAAGCACTGACACGATTCGCAGCAGGGACAATCAACCAATGGAGAGTAAGTAGGTGGAAGCCTAGGTTAAAAAAAAGAAACTTTATAGAAAATGAGCAGTGGGTGGTTGCTGAGGGACATTTACCACTTCCTGTTTGAGTCCTAAATAACAGTAATTCCACATTCTCTATGTGCTAATTAGTCTAACACATTAATCCATCTGATGATGATTCAATGAATTAATAAAACACACAACTATAGGCTCCATCTTTAATCGTGCTTGTGTAACTGAATGCTGATGATCGCTGCCCTACTTACCCCCATCACTGCACTACTTACCCCCTTTGCTGCACTACTTACCCCCTTCGCTGCACTTCTTACCCCCTTCACTGAGTGTGGTTCTGATGCCATCTCTGACGGCATCAGAACAGGGCTCCCACAGGAGCCTATTGAAGCGCTCTGTCGTGAGTGCAATGCTTCCTAGCAAGCACATTATCATACGCTGGTATTACAAAGTGGAGCGCGAATACCAGCGCACATTGTGACATTACAAAACTGAAGATTGCCTTTTTATTTTTGGAATATATATATATATATATATATATATATATAAATATATACTAGTCCTAAAGCCCGTGTACACGGGCCAATTTTTTAAGTACTGCGGTTCCAACCCTTGCTGCCTCTCTCTCCCCCCTCTCTTTTGCGCTCTCTCTCCCCCCTCTCTTTTGCGCTCTCTCTCCCCCTCTCTTTTGCGCTCTCTCTCCCCCCTCTCTTTTGCGCTCTCTCTCTCCCCTCTCTTTTGCGCTCTCTCTCCCCCCTCTCTTTTGCGCTCTCTCTCCCCCTCTCTTTTGCGCTCTCTCTCTCCCCCCTCTCTTTTGCGCTCTCCCCCCCCCCCTCTCTTTTGCGCTCTCTCTCTCCCCTCTCTTTTGAGCTCTCTCTCCCCTCTCTTTTGAGTTCTCTCTCTCTTCCCCTCTCTTTTGAGCTCTCTCTCTCTTCCCCTCTCTTTTGAGCTCTCTCTCTCTTCCCCTCTCTTTTGAGCTCTCTCTCTCCCCCCCTCTTTTGTGCTCTCCCCCCCCCCCCCTCTTTTTTGCTCTCTCCCCCCCCTCTTTTTTGCTCTCTCTCTCCCCCTCTTTTTTGCTCTCTCCCCCCCCCTCTTTTTTGCTCTCTCTCTCCCCCCTCTCTTTTGCTCACTCTCTCTCCCTCTCTTTTGTGCTCATTCTCCCCCTCTCTTTTGTGCTCATTCTCCCCCTCTCTTTTGTGCTCACTCTCCCCCTCTCTTTTCAGCTCTCTCTCTCCCCTCTCTTTTGTGCTCACTCTCCCCCCTCTCTTTTGTGCTCACTCTCCCCCCTCTCTTTTGTGCTCACTCTCCCCCCTCTCTTTTGTGCTCACTCTCCTCCCTCTCTTTTGTGCTCACTCTCCCCCCTCTCTTTTGTGCTCACTCTCCTCCCTCTCTTTTGTGCTCACTCTCCCCCCTCTCTTTTGTGCTCACTCTCCCCCCTCTCTTTTGTGCTCACTCTCCCCCCTCTCTTTTGTGCTCACTCTCCCCCCACCTCTTTTGTGCTCACTCTCCCCCCACCTCTTTTGTGCTCACTCTCCCCCCACCTCTTTTGTGCTCACTCTCCCCCCACCTCTTTTGTGCTCACTCTCCCCCCACCTCTTTTGTGCTCACTCTCCCCCCACCTCTTTTGTGCTCATTCCCCCCCCTCCTCCTTCCATCAGTGCTATCGCAAAAGGATCCCTTATGCGCTGCAGGACCCTGTCAGCTGGCTGTCTTCCCTAGTGTTATTCATTTTCAGGATCTGCACAGGGAGCGCTATGGAGATGCCAGAGTCTATGTAGCTTCTCACGCGGCAGACCTGACAGCTGTTACTGGCCTCGCTCCAAGCCGACACTGATGCCATGTAGCGCGCGCATGCTTCCTATCTCGCGCCACAGGCTTTTTCAATGCTCGCCAGACCTCACAGCTGTTCAGCTTGTATGCTGTGTACCTCGCGCACGCCTGCTGTCACTCACCTCACCTCCCATGTAGCGCGCGGCCGCTTCTCACAGCTGTTACTGGCCTCGCTGTACCTCGTGCACACCCGCTGTCTCTCACCTCACCTCCCATGTAGCGCGCGGCCGCTTCTCACAGCTGTTACTGGCCTCGCTGTACCTCGCGCACGCCCGCTGTCACTCACCTCACCTCCCATGTAGCGCACGGCCGCTTCTCACAGCTGTTACTGGCCTCGCTCCAAGCCGACACTGATCAAGGCCAGGTATGTTTGTCACGTGCAGTCTCTACTGCGCATGACTGCATCTGACAAACATACTTGGCCAATTATTATATAGGATATATATATATACCTGTATATATATATATATATATATATATATATATATATATATATATCTTTATCTATATATAATCATCTATAAATAGGTATAAATAAATATTTGAGCAAAATACCATCAGATATATGCAGAAATATGTATTTATGAATAAATATAAAATATTCTGCTGTATGAAGAACATTGGAATGTGAAATATTCATATTTTCATATCGGGTTAGCGCACTCGAGAGTTTGCGTGTGAGTAGAGTTTTTTCCACTTTTTTTACTCCATCGACTTCTATAGGGGAATAGGTTATCGCGTGCGCGATATTGTAAGTTCCGCTTTTTACGCTAGTCAGGTTAGCGCGCAACCCAACGCATGCAAAAAGATTACTTCTAGCGCAATTATTGCTATAGCGAGAGACTTAAAGGGACATTCCGGTCAAAATTTAAATGCACATATAATATAATATATAAAATATATTTACAATATACATATATTAGCAAAAATGCTTCTAGTATCAGTTATCACTGCTTTAGTTTTATCATTTTTCTCTGCACGTGCATGTGAAGAATAGCTAGATATTTTCAGTGCACCGGCATTTTAAATACTGCAGCTGTTCAGAGAGCCAGTGGAGCATGTATCATGTTAGCAATTAACACATTGAGACCGAATTATCAAGCCGTCAACTGTGCTGCATTCGCCGGCACCAATACGCTCGCCTAACATCGCTTAACATCGCGGCCGCGGACCTGAATACGCTCTCCTTGTTTATAAAAAAAGCTGTCAAAAAGCAGCGCACCAAGTACGGGGTGATGAGCAGCGGACTGTTGTTAACTAACAGTCATCTATCTCGCTGCTCTTCGGCTTTTTCCCAACTTTATTTATACCCTGTCACTAAACACCGCCACTATACTAAAATGTTTAACCCCTATCCTGCCGCTTCCAGACCACGCCGCAACTAAATAAAGTTATTAACCCCTATCCCGCTTCTCCTGGAGCCCACCACAACTCAAATAAAGTTATTAACCCCTATCCCTCCGCTCCCGGAGCCCACTGCAACTCTAATAAAGTTATTAACCCCTATCCCGATTCACCCGGAGCCCACCGCAACTCTAATAAAGTTATTAACCCCTATCCCTCCACTCCCGGAGCCCACCGCAACTCTAATAAAGTTATTAAACCCCATTCCGCTGCTCCCGGAGCCCACCGCAACTCTAATAAAGTTATTAACCCCTATCCCGCCGCTCCCCGACCCCTCCAAGTAAATAAATGTATTAACCCCTGGCCTCCCACATCACTACTACTTACTAAACCTATTAACCCCTAAACCTCCAGCCCCCCACATCGCCATAAACTAAATTAAGCTATTAACCCCTAAACCTAACAACCCGCTAATTTTACATTAAATATTAACTCATCCCTATCTTATAATAAATTAAAACTTACCTTTAGAATTAAAATAAACTATATTAAACTATTAATTAACCTACCTTAACTACTATCCTACAATTACATTAAACTATATTAAACTATTAATTAACCTACCCTAACTATTATACTAAAATTACAATAAATGATATTAAACTATTAATTAACCTACCCTAACTATTATACTAAAATTACATTAAACTACAAATTAAATTAACTATATTACATATTTAAAAACCTAACCCTACTCAAGTTATTTAAATCTGCAATAAAGAATTACTAAGTTACAAAAAAATAACAACTAAGTTACACAAAATAAAAAACACTAAGTTACACAAAATAAAAAATAAATTATCAAATATTTAAACTAATTACATCTAATCTAATAGCCCTATCAAAATAATAAAGCCCCCCAAAATAAAAAACCCTAGCCTACAATAAACTAAAATACAAACACCCCCCCAACAGTTAAACCCACCACCCACACAACCAAACCCCCCAAATAAAAACCTATCTAAAAAACCTAAGCTCCCCATTGCCCTGAAAAGGGCATTTGTATGGGCATTGCCCTTAAAAGGACATTTAGCTCTTTTTCAGCCCAAAGTCCCTAACCTAAAATTAAAACCTACCCAATAAATTCTTAAAAAACCTAACAATAACCCCTGAAGATCCATTTACAGTTTTCGAAGACCGGACATCCATCCTCATCCAAGCTGCAGAAGTCCTCAACGAAGCTGGCAGAAGTCTTCAGCCAAGCAGGCCGAAGTCTCCATCCAACCAGGCAGAAGTCTTCATCCATACGGCATCTTCTATCTTCATCCATCCGGCGCGGAGCAGATCCATCTTCAAGACATGCGGCGCGGAGCATCTTCTTCTTACAATGTCTCTTGAAGAATGAAGTTTCCTTTAAATGACATCATCCAAGATGTCATCCCTTACATTCCGATTGGCTGATAGAATTCTATCAGCCAATAGGAATTAAGGTGGAAAAAATCCTATTGGCTGTTGGAATCAGCCAATAGGATTGAGCTTTCATCCTATTGGCTGATCCAATCAGCCAATAGGATGAAAGCTCAATTCTATTGGCTGATCAATGGGATATCAGGCAGCATCAAACATAAGTTTTCACTGCTTTCAGACTTCCATCGATTCCTATGGCATCCGTGGCCTCCAGGGTGGCGGATTGAAAACCAGGTATGCTGGGCCGGAATAGTGGCGAGCATACCTGTTAGAAAGTTGATAACTTGCAAAAGTTGTCAAATAGAGACGAATTTGTATTAAGAGCATCTGTAATGACGTAAGCATCAATCTGTGTCAGATTGAGACCGGTGGATCGTATGTTACATCACGAATTTCAACTTTTGCCGATCTGTAGGCTTTGATAAATGGGTCGAATCAGGCTCGCCACAATTAAGCTGCGGATTTCCAGCGTATTTGCGGTTGACGGCTTGATAAATATCCCTCATTGAGTCATTATCAGATGGTACAAGCATCTTAGGCTATCTGTTTAAAATGCTGATGCATGGTGCATATTTAAATACACTTTTGAAACAGCTATAGTTTTTATTAGAAGCATTTTTGCTACTAGCTGTATATTACAAAAATGCTTCTATTCAAAACTTCCATGTGGATTCTAGTTTTGGCTGGAAAGTCCCTTTAAATAACACCCCACCTGAAATCTGGCCTTTAATACTAAGGGAAAGATATTTATGTGCGTCTCAATAAAATATGCTGCTAAATCATATTTTAAGCAAAACATTGATTCTTTCTAAAAATATTACATTGCCTTGGTGTTGTTATATAAGAATTAAACCAGTTGAGTACTGAAGCATCATTTGCAGCAGAATATGCTTGTGTACTAAAAGCGCTTTCCTTCCTATCTACAGTTTTCCTTAGAGGACGATGTCACTGTTGAATTACAGACACTTTGAAGAGGTGTTTTCAAGAGGCACTTTTGACATCTTGTCCTAAAATGACAAAAACAATCAAATAAAACATTTTACTTCAGTGATGAATATTGAGATACAGAGTAAACCCCTAGGAAAACCATCAGGGAACTGTCATAATAAAAAAATGTAAATTAATTGAAATGTCAATTTTTAATTGCAGGAGTACCATCATTACTTTACTAAAATAATTAAATAATCAACTAGGGAATCACAGCAGCATTTCATATTAGAAAATGACATAATGAAAAGCTGTGCATTTCAGTATAGCTAATAAATAAAATAAGCCATAGAGAGCAATATAGCAATGGCTTATTATAAAAAAATATAAACCCTCTTAAAAAAAACCATCTTAAATAATTCAATCTTTATATCAATATATTATTTTTTATTCCATTATTTAGTATATGTTGCGGGAAAAAAAAGTATATTTTACTTCTAGGTATTAATAATTGATAACTACTGTCCATCTCAAATATGACTTTTACCTTCACCTAAAGAGACATTAAACACTAAGGGCTAAATTACAACCAGAGCGCTAAATTATTGTGGGTCCTCAAATGGGCAAATTAGAGATTAAATCTCTGGTTAATTTTCTAAAAGTGCCCCAAATGCCCTCAAAATAAAGGACGTTATAGTTTTTTTATTTACATTTTTTTAGCTTTTTTTTTTTTAAATAAAAAACAACGTCCCCAGGCAGTTTTGGGGCTTTAAAGTTGGTTGGAGTGGGCTGTTAGAAAAGAAGCCTTTACATTGCGTTCTATGGGGACTGTGTGATCCCACAGACCGCAATGTAAATATATATGTATTTGCTTATATACATATATATTTATGTGTCAATATGTGTATATACACATATTAACACATAAATATATATATATACATATATATATATATATATATATATATATATATATATAAGAGCTAGGAAAGGGAGAGCACTCTCAGGATTTATATAATTTGCATATAAGCAATCAAAGTCAATTTATTGTTTTTGACAACAACATTAGTAAGTCATAGGAATAGGTCGACGTTTCGGCTTACGTAGAAGCCTTCATCAAGACAAGTGAACAACTCATATCGGCGACTTACAGCCGCATACAACAACACTGGTAGGATAGCATTCTATCCTACCGGTGTTGTTGTATGCGGCTGTAAGTCGCCGATATGAGTTGTTCACTTGTTTTGATGAAGGCTTATACGTAAGCCGAAACGTCGACCTTACTAATGTTGTTGTCAAAAACAATAAATTGACTTTGATTGCTTATATGCAAATTATATAAATCCTGAGAGTGCCCTCCCTTTCTTAGCTCTTATTTACATCTCATTGAGGATTGCACCCAGGTGCTTCATTACTATTTGAAGCTGGAGTGCTGGAACACGTGCTAATTGGATTATATATATATATATATATATATATACAGTGGGGCAAAAAAGTATTTAGTCAGCCACCAATTGTGCAAGTTCTCCCACTTAAGAAGATGAGAGAGGGCTGTAATTTTCATCATAGGTATACCTCAACTATGAGAGACAAAATGTGGAAACAAATCCAGACAATAACATTGTCTGATTTGGAAAGAATTTATTTGCAAATTATGGTGGAAAATAAGTATTTGGTCACCTACAAACAAGCATGATTTCTGGCTCTCACAGACCTGTATCTTCTTATTTTAGAGTCTCCTCTGTCCTACACTCATTACCTGTATTAATGGCACCTGTTTGAACTTGTTATCAGTATAAAAGACACCTGTCCACAACCTCAAACAGTCACACTCCAAACTCCACTATGGTGAAGACCCAAGAGCTTTCGAAGGACACCAGAAACAAAATTGTAGACCTGCACCAGGCTGGGAAGACTGAATCTGCAATAGGCAAGCAGCTTGTTGTGAAGAAATCAACTGTGGGAGCAATAATTAGAAAATGGAAGACATACAAGACCAGCGATAATCTCCCTCGATCTGGGGCTCCACGCAACATCTCACCCCGTGGGGTCAAAATGATCACAAGAACGGTGAGCAAACATTCCAGAACCACACGGGGGGACCTAGTGAATAACCTGCAGAGAGCTGGGACCAACGTAACAAAGTCTACCATCAGTAACACACTACGCCGCCAGGGACACAGATCCTGCAGTGCCAGACGTGTCCCCCTGCTTAAGCCAGTACATGTCCGGGCCCATCTAAAGTATGTTAGAGAGCATTTGGATGATCCAGAAGTTGATTGGGAGAATGTCATATGGTCAGATGAAACCAAAGTAGAACTGTTTGGTAGAAACACAACTTGTCGTGTTTGGAGGAGAGAGTACACCATACCTACTGTGAAGCATGGGGGTGGCAACATCATGCTTTGGGGCTGTTTCTCTGCAAAGGGAACAGGACGACTGATCCATGTACATGAAAGAATGAATGGGGCCATGTATCATGAGATTTTGAGTGCAAACCTCCTTCCATCAGCAAGGGCATTGAAGATGAATCGTGGCTGGGTCTTTCAGCATGACAATGATCCCAAACACACCACCCAGGCAACGAAGGAGTGGCTTCGTAAGAAGCATTTCAAGGTCCTGGAGTGGCCGAGCCAGTCTCCAGATCTCAACCCCATAGAAAACCTTTGGAGGGAGTTGAAAGTCCGTGTTGCCCAGCGACAGCCCCAAAACATCACTGCTCTAGAGGAGATCTGCATGCAGGAATGGGCCAACATACCAGCATCAGTGTGTGACAACCTTGTGAAGACTTACAGAAAACGTTTGACCTCTGTCATTGCCAACAAAGGATATATAACAAAGTATTGAGATGAACTTTTGATATTGACCAAATACTTATTCTCCACCATAAATTGCAAATAAATTCTTTCCAAATCAGACAAAGTGATTGTCTGGATTTGTTTCCACATTTTGTCTCTCATAGTTAAGGTATACCTATGATGAAAATTACAAGCCTCTCTCATCTTCTTAAGTGGGAAAACTTGCACAATTGGTGGCTGACTAAATACTTTTCCCCCCACTGTATATATATATATATATATATATATATATATATATATATGTATATAATCATATACATATATTTAAAAATGCTGCCCATCACTACACTATGTACCCCCTTAACTATGTGAGGTTCTGATGCCGTCTGTGACAGCATCAGAACGAGGCTCCCGTAGGAGCCTATTGAAGCGCACTCACGTTAGCGCAATGCTTCCTAGCAATGCGAACGCCAGCTCACATTCTCATTGTGATTTGCTTGTAATACCAGCGCACAATGGTGCTGGTTTTAAAAAGTGGAGCTCTAATATCGCTTGCATGCAAGCAATATTTAGCACTCCACTTGTAATCTCTCTCTAAATACACTTCATGCATCTCCCTCTAATTACGGGCGCCTCCCGTTTAAAACCTAGGTTACATTGTAGGTATCAGAAGCAATGGAATGCAGTGAAAGCTAGATTTCAATACCCATGATTTGATCGAGGCAGAAAATAACCTCAATACAATGCTTATAGTATTTTTTTATTCTTTAATACCTCATTAAAGATCTGCAATTGTCATTGCATAATATACAAAAGAATATGATACAGAAACAATGTGATACAATGATAAAGTATAAAATTAAAAATAAAGGGAATGACTTCCCTTTTAGTATGTCCGGATGAACACATCCTGCCCTGGTGTCTCTGATGTCGTATGTAAATGAAATCTCTCAACAATGATGGCATAATTTCACTCATGGATTTGGGACTGTTTTTAATTCCCCTCTTCAGATTTTCCAATATGAATCTTCAGTCAATTATACCTCAATGAAGAAAAAACCAACATAGTGCAATACCGTTGAAAATTAAGTTGCACTAAATTAAATATACTCACAAGCAGGCGTGTGAAATTTGCGCTTTAAAAAACAGCCGGAATCTTCCTTATATTAAAAGATTTCCAGTTTAATAAAACCAAATATAAAATGCTCAAAACAGGTAAAAAACACTCTACCAGTTTTGGTGGATATGCCACCTTTTTCAAGAGTGATTAAAAAGTCTTTCAGTGAGCTGTAAACACACACCTCCTTGACATAGAATATATATCAGGTAAGTGACAATAAACTGGAATAATCACCTTAAAGAATGTGTAATTACTAAAAGAAAAATACATGCATGTCAACAATACTAGTAAAAAATACAACACTGTGCAATAATCAAACAATATACTGTATAATAACAAAATAATAAAACCTTGAAATCAGTGTATATTACTTTGAAGAAATGATATAATTCTTGGTATATGTATGTCCCTTTAAGGTCTTCAGATTTCCACTGCAATATCCTCAAAAATAAAAGACTGTGAAGATAGTGAAGTTCTGTGGTGAAAAGCAGTTATACAATTGTACTACTGGACCATACTCACATACTAATGACTGAGCTCTCAGTAATATGCGCTCTATGTAGTTGCACTTCTCCACTGGCAAAAACACGTAGCAGGAGACCACAGGATTCAAGATAGAATATTTATTTAAAACATTAAAAGAACAGGACAAATGCATGCACTTTTTTTGACAGGTAACAGAACAAGCTAGATCTACAGTGTAGAGACTGCTGTGGCAGCTCAGCACCCTCAGCTAATTTTGGATCAGGTATGTCCATTACTGTTTTCAAATGATTTTCAAATAAGCTCCTTGGGACTGACTTTAAAGGGACATGAAACCCAAAAATGTTCTTTCTGAATTTAGATAGAGAACACAATTTTAAACAACTTTCCAACTTACTTCTATTATTTCATTTGCTTCCTTCTCTTGTTATCCTTGCTGAAAGTTGTATCAAGGCAAGGTCAGGAGCAGCAGAGAACCTACGTTCTAGGTGTTGATTGGTGGCATTCTTATATATATATATATATATATATATATATCGATTGTCATTGGCTCACCCATGTGTTTAGTTAGAAACCATTCATGCATTGCTGCTCCTTCAACAAATTATACCAAGAGAATGAAACAAATTAGATAATAGAAGTGAATTAGAAAGTCTTTTTAAATTGTGTTCTTTATCTGAATCATAAAAAAAATATTTGGGTTTCATGTCCCTTTAAGGCCCCCATGTACTAAAAGGCAAGCAGACAAGGTTCTCAACTCGAGAAATTGTCCCCCTACCTTTGCTAAATGAAAGAAGTGAGAGAAGGAACTGACAATCAATGAAAGCGAGTAAGCTCTCTGTGATTACTCCTAGCCACCTCAGAGGCGGCATAGAGTATAAGAAGCAGTGGTCTAATGATTGCTGCTACTTATATTGCAGGAAGCAGACCTGCGAACCTGCCCTGCAAGGGATCCGGAGCAGCTTTTGTTGCTTATAACATAGACCCCTAAAGCTCTGAAAAATGACTATTTTACCCCATGCGCAGAAAAAAGTTTTTCCATATAGTAATACATTATTGGGTATCCTTTTCTTTTCAATTGTAGGTGATGCAGGCAAAATTGGACTTATTGATACTAGGTCCTTTTAGAGATGGACAGTAAAGGCTTCATTTATTGAGCAGTGGAGGCTGCTTTGGAGTCCATGCGGTACAAGCTTGCAAGTCAAGAAGCAGCTGTCGCAAGACTGCTGCTTCTTATCCTCTCTGCCACCTTAGAGTAGGAATTAAATTACCCCAAATTTCCTCTTACAGTGATTGACAGGCCAATTGTGCCTGAGCAGAGTGCTGTAGCTGGTAAACTTGTACACCCACCTATTGATAAATGTGACCCTTAGAGTTTGGTAACACAACATTGTTATTTTGTCATTCAGTGATTGACAAGCCAATAGTGCATGAGGGGTCTCTTTGTACTGACAAGACTTTTTAGGTCATTTTGCCTCAGTGCAGAGCTTTAGATCATCAAGCCCTGGGAATCCAATGGTCAAAAACTTACCAGCATCGAGAGAAGTCACATCAAATCATTGGGATGTTTTCTTAGTCGTTAAAATGTAATGTACCTCATAGCTATCTCTCCTTCACATCCAGAACTCTGCATAATGAGATAAATAGGTTTCAAGCTAAAATTTGCATTTATAATATTGTTTGAGGGACCTCACAATACAGACAAGACTTGTAAAATAATCTCTCCAGAGAGGAGAACTTTAGATCATCAGAACCCCTATGTTCTACAAGTTTTCTTAGAGAAATCAATTAAGTTAGCCACTGTTAGGTCAGCAAGATGATGTCCCTCTGAAATGAATGTCTTTTATGGGGAAAATAAAAAAGAGCAACATGGTGGAGGTAACCAGAGCAAATGCCACAAGTAATTTATAGTTATTCTTTTTTATATGATGGCATATTCACTGTATGGTCTTTTTTATGCTACCATTTGACATGACAAGTAGATACTGGCTATTAGCTATTTTATACACTTATTTAACTGATGAAGACAGATTGCTTTGTCGTTTTTCATGATTAGAATATGGTGTCATAAGCTCTCTAGCAGCTGTGAATATCAATCACATCAGTGTAGATAACTTACTAGTGAGCTGAAATATTCTTGGCACCATTGAGGCTTTTACTATCACATCATAGAAAGTAGTAAAAGGGCTATTCCAAGAGCACAGCAACATTCTTGCAAACCCTTGCCATGGCAGCTGCAGACTCATACTTCATGTGATACTGCACATGATGATTAATATGGAATCCTGTAACAAGAACTACATAAATGTTAATGAGTAAGTTACAGTTCTTAGAAAGGGAGACCTCTGTTAATCACAGAAACTGATCTTTATTGATGACAGTGAAAAGTTGCATGCATTAATTTTTACAGGATCTAAAGTTCCGCTAATATATGTTGTTAGTATCTATTTACAGGACTATGTGCTACCCCTTAACACGTGCTAGAAAATAGCAACTGGCGTATTTACTTCAAACACTTTTACTATGAAATAATTGTTGCTATATTTGCACTAGAAAATAGAAAAGCTGACCATAAAACATTTGAAGGAAAATAATAGATGTATTCCTAATTGAGGCAGAACTTTAAATATGAAACAAAAAAAGAAAGGGCGCCTCCTAGTGTAGCCAGTATATATAAGGATAAATAGAATGAGATATAGATTTTGTACTCACATGTAGTGAAGGCAAAGATAATGCCTAGATAAGCAGTCTGGAAACTTATCAGTGTCCCAGTTGACTGTGCATTAGAATGCTAGGGCAGCTCCTCTTAGTAGATTTCCAAAATCATCTGAAAAGTAAGAAGATATACAGAGGGCGACTCAAAGTATAGAGCACACTGTAGTGCTAATGAAGCAAGCTGGGTATATTAAAAGTGGCCCAGCGCACATACCACTCCGGTGAAAGATGGTCCAATGTATTCAGAAGGTTCAGATAAAAAATTCAGGAGACTCCAGATATATATAAAAAACACTTTATATAAAAATATAACAGTGTACAATAAAAATCAGTAGAATTCGCTACGCGTTTCTCAGAGCTACCACTCTGTTTCCTCAGGCAAGTTATCACTTGCCTGAGGAAACAGAGTGGTAGCTCTGAGAAACGCGTAGCGAATTCTACTGATTTTTATTGTACACTGTTATATTTTTATATAAAGTGTTTTTTATATATATCTGGAGTCTCCTGAATTTTTTATCTGAACCTTCTGAATACATTGGACCATCTTTCACCGGAGTGGTATGTGCGCTGGGCCACTTTTAATATACCCAGCTTGCTTCATTAGCACTACAGTGTGCTCTATACTTTGAGTCGCCCTCTGTATATCTTCTTACTTTTCAGAACTTTAAATATGTTTTTTTTTCTGTATGCATTACTAGATATTATGGGCCAGATAATGGGGGGTAGTTTTCAACGCGTCTACTTTACCTGCCTTCGCCGGTTCAATACGCCCGCCTAAGCTTGCCTACCATCGCCGCCGCAGACCTGCAAAATTTCGCCTAAGTTATCAATAAAGCTGTCAAAAAGCCGCGCACCAAGTACGGGGCGATGAGCAGCGGACTGTGAGAGTTATCACTCATATGATCTCGCTGCTCTTCAGCTTTTTCCCAGCTTTATTGCTAGCCTGTCACTAAGCACCCACACTAACTACACTACCGGCGCCCCCGGAGCCCCCCGCAACTAAATAAAGTTATTAACCCCTAAACTGCCGCTCCTAGACCCCGCCGCAACTCTTATAAATGTATTAAACCCTAAACTTCCGCTCCCGGACCCCGCCGCCACCTACATTATACCTATTAACCCCTATCCTGCCCACCCTATACCGTCGCCACCTATAATAAAATTATTAACCCCTATCCTGATGATCCCGGACCTCACTGCAACTAAATAAATAGTTTAACCCCTAAACCGCCCCTCCCGGACCCCGCCGCAACCTATATTAAACTTATTAACCCCTAATCTGCCCCCCCCTACACCGTCGCCACCTATAATAAATGTATTAATCCCTATCCTGCCCCCCTACACCGCCGCCACTGTAATAAAATTATTAACCCCTAAACCTAAGTCTAACACTAACCCTAACACCCCCTAATTTAAATATTAATTAAATAAATCTAAATAATATTACTCAAAACTAAATACTTACCTTTAAAATAAACCCTAATATAGCTACAATATAAATAATAATTTTATTGTAGCTATCTTAGGATTTATTTTTATTTTACAGGCAACTTTCAATTTATTTTAACTAGGTACAATAGCTATTAAATAGTTATTAACTATTTAATAGCTACCTAGTTAAAATAAAGAGAAATTTACCAGTAAAATAAAAACTAACCTAAGTTACAATTACACCTAACACTACACTATACTTTAATAAATTATTCCTATTTAAAACTAAATACTTACCTGTAAAACACTACACTATCATTAATTAAATTACCTACAAATAACTACAATTAAATACAATTAAATAAACTAACTAAAGTACAAAAAATAAAAAAAGCTAAGTTACAAATTCGTATTCTATTGGCTGATTGGAACAGCCAATAGAATGCGAGCTCAATCTGATTGGCTGATTGGATCAGCCAATCGGATTGAACTTCAATCTGATTGGCTGATTCAATCAGCCAATCAGATTTTTCCTACCTTAATTCCGATTGGCTGATAGAATCCTATCAGCCAATCGGAATTGAAGGGACGCCATCTTGGATGACGTCCCTTAAAGGAATATCCATTCGTCGGTAGTCGTCAGGAAGAAGAGGATGGCTCCTCGTCAGCTCGTCTGAAGATGGCTCCGCTCCGGATGGATGAAGATTGAAGACGCCGCTTGGAAGATGACATTGCCCGGATGGAAGAATTCTTCAGCGCCGCCTGGATGATGACTTCATCGGATGGAAGATTTCTTCAGCGCCCCTTGGATGATGACTTCTGCCGCTCCGGATCTCCTCTTCGGTTCCATCGATGGTCGGCTGGCTAAAGACGACTCAAGGTAGGATGATCTTCAGGGGGTAGTGTTAGGTTTTTTTAATGGGGGTTTGGGTTAGATTAGGGGTATGTGGGTGGTGGGTTTTAATGTTGGGTGGGTTGTATTTTTCTTTTACAGGCAAAAGAGCTGAATTCTTTGGGGCATGCCCCACAAAAGGCCCTTTTAAGGGCTGGTAAGGTAAAAGAGCTTTGAACTTTTTAATTTAGAATAGGGTAGGGAATTTTTTATTTTGGGGGGCTTTGTTATTTTATTAGGGGGCTTAGATTAGGTGTAAGTAGCTTAAAATTGTTGTAATATTTTTTTAAATGTTTGTAACTTATTTTTTTATTTTTTGTAACTTAGCTTTTTTTATTTTTTGTACTTTAGTTAGTTTATTTAATTGTAGTTATTTGTAGGTAATTTATTTAATTAATTTAATGATAGTGTAGTGTTAGGTTTAATTGTAACTTAAGTTAGGATTTATTTTACAGGTAATTTTGTATTTCTTTTAGCTAGGTAGTTATTAAATAGTTAATAACTATTTAATAACTATTCTAACTAGCCAAAATAATACAAAGTTACCTATAAAATAAATATACATCCTAAAATAGCTACAATGTAATTATTAATTATATTGTAGCTATCTTAGGGTTTATTTTACAGGTAAGTATTTAGTTTTAAATAGGAATAATTTATTAAAGTATAGTGTAGTGTTAGGTGTAATTGTAACTTAGGTTAGTTTTTATTTTATAGGTAAATTTCTCTTTATTTTAGCTAGGTAGCGATTAAATAGTTAATAACTATTTAATAGCTATTGTACCTAGTTAAAATAAATTGAAAGTTGCCTGTAAAATAAATATAAATCCTAAAATAGCTACAATATAATTATTATTTATATTGTAGCTATATTAGGGTTTATTTTAAAGGTATTTAGTTTTAAATAGGATTAATGTTTTTAATAAGAGAAATATTATTTAGATTTATTTAATTAATATTTAAGTTAGGGGGGTGTTAGGGTTAGGGTTAGACTTAGGTTTAGGGGTTAATAATTTTTTTACAGTGGCGGCGGTGTAGTGGGGGGGCAGGATAGGGGTTAATACATTTATTATAGGCGGCAACAGTATAGGGGGGGCAGGATAGGGGTTAATAGGTATCATGTAGGTGGCGGCGGGGTCTGGGAGCGGCAGTTTAGGGGTTAATACATATATTATAGTTGCGGCAGGGACCGGGAGCAGCGGTTTAGGGGTTAACATATTTAGTATAGCTTGCGGTGGGCTCCGGGAGGGGCGGTTTAGGGGTTAATCAGTTTATTAGAGTGGTGGTGGGCTCCGGGAGCGGCGGTTTAGGGGGTAATAACTTTATTTAGTTGCGGCGGTGTAGGGCGGGCAGATTAGGGGTGTTTAGACCCGGGGTACATGTTAGGGTGTTAGGTGTAGACATCTCCCATAGGAATCAATGGGATGTCTGGCAGCAGCGAACATGAATTTTCGCTATGGTCAGACTCCCATTGATTCCTATGGAATCCGCCGCCTCCAGGGCGGCGGTTTGAAAACCAGGTATGCTGGGCCGGAAAAGTGCCGAGCGTACCTGCTAGTTTTTTGATAACTAGCAAAAGTAGTCAGATTGTGCCGCACTTGTGTGCCGAACATCTGGAGTGACGTAAGAATCGATCTTTGTCAGACAGAGTCTGGCGGATCGAAGCTTACGTCACAAAATTCTACTTTTGCCGGTATCTAGGGCTTGATAACTAAGGCGAATCAGCCTCGCCACAAATACGCTGCAGAATTCCAGCGTATTTGAGGTTGACGGCTTGATAACTACCCCCCAATGAGTGTTGTGCAAACGTTTGCACGCAAGTGATAAGGGGTTTATCGCGGGTGTTTGTGCTCGCCGGGCTTATCGCTCGCATTACGAGTTGAAAGTTATATCATTAGTGCTTCACTTGGAACCTGGCCTATGTCTTTTAGTGAAACATCAAACATGAGAAAACATTTTCTTTTTTTTATGACAATAAGTATTTCTGTTTTATTCTTTTCACACTTATAAGAATTCACCCCACGATACTGTGGTCATCTGATTATGATCCTCTAATTATGATATTAACTTCCAGTTGACGCACTTACTGACACTTACTAAAGTTGTAGGTCTAGATTACAAAGTGGAACACTATTGATAGCGCAGAGTACCATATCCATATTGAGGCCCTGCTCTAAGAATAAAGCACAATCTGGTTTTACAAGTCAATGGTAAAATATTTTTACCACAGAATCAGCTAGATTATTATCTTATGGGGTAAGATATATATATCTTACACCATAAGATAGGGGTAATCAATTGTCACTCCTATGGGGGAAATCTGATACTTGGCTCTATCGATTTTGATTTTGCAATTTATTATAAGATTGTTTGAATGACCATAAACTGTTTTTCCGAACAACCATTGTTATTATGATCTATTTCTATACTGCTGATATTCAGCATAGCTTTATTGTTAAGAAACTATCACTAATGGTACTACTGGTAGCGTCACTCTAGCCTCTTTTATTGTTTTTTCAGAGTTTTCTTACATAAGACTGTATGCTAGGATAATGATCCCTAGTGTCTTTAATTGTATATACCAGTTACCTTGACTATTTATCTTGAGTCGCACAGTGCTTTCTCATCATCCTGTATTATATAAATAAATAACTATATAAATATATATATAAAAGAAAAAGAACAATTTTTTCTTCTACCATTGGGTTAGCGCACATTAAAAATTAGATATCTTAAGGCATGTTATGTAAACATGGAATATTAAATGTTGAAAAATATTAAAAATAGTTATTAGTAATTATTATGGTTACAGTAAAGACATATTTAAAAAAAAAAATTGAATTTTTAAGAACATCTATAATACTAATTTACATTAATTATTAATATTTTTCAATATTTTCTATTTAATAAAAGCATAGCACACCTTAACATAACTCATCTTGAGTTAGAACACATGAAGAATTAGTGTAATTCTGTCGGGTTCTGGCACATAACGCTCAAATTACAAATTGAAAGTAAACGTGAATGCGTGAATAATTACCACGTCCTCAGAGCTCTGATTAACTGTTTCATGAAACAAAAAAGTGTCACAAAACACATCAAAAATACATTAAAAGTACAGTTACACTCATAATAACCGTATCTAATATAAATTACACAAAAAAGTTATAAGGGCCCAAAGATATGAGGTCTCAGGTGTCAGGGAAAAAAAGGCAGGCAAAGGGCTTTATATATATTTGTGTGTACTTATGTATATCTATCTATCTATCTATCTATATATATTAGTGCATTGCAGCCTTTTGTACTCAAGTAGATAAAAACATGTAAAATCCTATTTATGCAATATTCATATTTAATAAAGTGTTATGCTGTGTAATTCCAATGTTCTGCACATAGCAGTATATGTTCTAAGTATTTATAAATAGATATTTCTATTTATACCTGTATATATCTATACCTATATATAAATCATATATATATATATACAGTTGCACACACATAAAAAAAAGTCCAGCACTCGCTCACAAGCTCTCAGCTAAGAATAAAAGCAAAACTGGAAGAGTCAGTTACCACATTTGGCCAAATGGGACAAGCTCAGGCGCCACGTCAAGGTCTCTTCCTAGTGCCTGAGTCCCTAATACAGCCACACAACTGCAGCCACACAAACAAATGCAGGCTAATAAACAAACTGGGAACAAGTCAGGGTTCACAGACTTATGTAATCACTCTGGGCGTAAGCAAAGTTAGGAGTGGACAGCACATCCAGACTGGACCGGGTACACATCCCATGACCCACAAACAGGCTCAGCTTTGGTTGCTATCGCACTCACATAAAGCTACACTACTTGCAGAGTCACAGGCAGTTAACCCCGGGCCTGCCTGGGTGCAGGTCCAAAGGGTGAATTACAGAAACAAACACAGTTACACACACATAAAAAAGTCCAGCACTCGCTCACAAGCTCTCAGCTAAGAATAAAAGCAAAACTGGAAGAGTTAGTTACCGCATTTGGCCAAATGGGACAAGCTCAGGCACCACATCAAGGTCTCTTCCTAGTGCCTGAGTCCCTAATACAGCCACACAACTGCAGCCACACAAACAAATTCAGGCTAATAAACAAACTGGGAACAAGCCAGGGTTCACAGACTTATGTAATCACTCTGGGCGTAAGCAGAGTTAGGAGTGGACAGCACATCCAGACCGGAACGGGTACACATCCCATGACCCACAAACAGGCTCAGCTTTGGTTGCTATCGCACTCGCATAAAGCTACACTATTTACAGAGTCACGAGCAGTTAACCCCGGGTCTGCCTGTGTGCAGGTCCAAAGGGTGAATTACAGAAACAAACACAGTTACAGACACATAAAAAATCCAGCACTCGCTCACAAGCTCTCAGCTAAGAATAAAAGCAAAACTGGAAGAGTTAGTTACCGCTTTTGGCCAAATGGGACAAGCTCAGGCACCATGTATTAGGGACTCAGGCACTAGGAAGAGACCTTGTAACTATTTAATAACTACCTAGCTAAAATAAATACAAAAGTACCTGTAAAATAAAACTTAACCTAAGTTACAATTACACCTAACACTACACTATCATTAAATAAATTAAATTAATTAACTACAATTACCTACAATTAAATACAATTAAATAAAATAAAGTACAACCCCCCCACTAAATTACAGAAAATAAAAAAAATAATTACAAGAATTTTAAACTAATTACACCTAATCTAAGCCCCCTAATAAAATAAAAAAAGCCCCCCAAAATAATAAAATTCCCTACCCTATACTAAATTGCCCCAAAGTAATCAGCTCTTTTACCTGTAAAAAAAGAAATAAACCCCCCCAACATTAAAACCCACCACCCACACACCCAACCCTACTCTAAAACAAACCCAAACCCCCCTTAAAAAAACCTAACACTACCCCCTTGAAGATCACCCTACCTTGAGACGTCTTCACCCAGCCGGGCACAAGTGGACCTCCAGAGGGGCAGAAGTATTCATCCGATCCAGGCAGAAGAGGACCTAGAGATGTGCAGAAGGCTTCATCCAGGCGGCATCTTCTATCTTCATCCCTCCGGAGCGGGTCCAACTTCAATCCATCCGACGCGGAGCATCCTCTTCCATCGACGTCCTAACGAAGAATGAAGGTTCCTTTAAATGACGTCATCCAAGATGGCGTCCCTTGAATTCCGATTGGCTGATAGGATTCTATCAGCCAATCGGAATTAAGGAAGGAAAAATCCTATTGGCTGATGCAATCAGCCAATAGGATTGAGGTCGAATTCTATTGGCTGATTGGAACAGCCAATAGAATGCAAGCTCAATCCTATTGGCTGATTGGATCAGAAAATAGGATTGAACTTCAATCCTATTGGCTGATTGCATCATCCAATAGGATTTTTCCTACCTTAATTCCAATTGGCTGATAGAATCCTATCAGCCAATCGGAATTCAAGGGACACCATCTTGGATGATGTCATTTAAAGGAACCTTCATTCTTCGTTAGGACGTCAATGGAAGAGGATGCTCCGCGTCGGATGGATTGACGATGGACCCGCTCCACTCCGGATGGATGAAGATAGAAGATGCTGCCTGGATGAAGCCTTCTGCCCATATGGAGGTCCTCTTCTGCCCAGATCGGATGAAGACTTCTGCCCCTCTGGAGGACCACTTGTGCCCGGCTGGGTGAAGACGTCTCAAGGTAGGGTGATCTTCAAGGGGTTAGTGTTAGGTTTTATTAAGGGGGGATTGGGTGGGTTTTAGAGTAGGGTTGGGTGTGTGGGTGGTGGGTTTTAATGTTGGGGGGTTGTATTTCTTTTTTTACAGGTAAAAGAGCTGATTACTTTGGGGCAATGCCCTGCAAAAAGCCCTTTTAAGGGCTATTTGTAATTTAGTATAGTCACAAGTCCACAAAGAGGCAGCACCTCAAAGCATATAAAAGTCTTTGGCCTAGATTTGGAGTTTGGCGGTAGATGGGCTGTTAACGCTAAGTATGCTTTTTTCTGGCCGCACCATAAAATTAAGTCTGGAATCGAGAGTTCAAAAAAATGCTGTGTTAGGCTCCAAAAAAGGAGCGTAGAGCATTTTTACCGCAAATGCAACTCTCGATACCAGAGTTGCTTACGGACGCGGCCAGCCTCAAAAACGTGCTCGTGCACGATTCTCCCATAGGAAACAATGGGGCTGTTTGAGCTGAAAAAAAACCTAACACCTGCAAAAAAGCAGCGTTCAGCTCCTAACGCAGCCCCATTGTTTCCTATGGGGAAACACTTCCTACGTCTGCACCTAACACTCTAACATGTACCCCGAGTCTAAACACCCCTAACCTTACACTTATTAACCCCTAATCTGCTGCCCCAGCTATCGCTGACCCCTGCATATTATTATTAACCCCTAATCTTCCCCTCCGTACACCGCCGCAACCTACGTTATCCCTATGTACCCCTAATCTGCTGCCCCTAACACCGCCGACCCCTATATTATATTTATTAACCCCTAATCTGCCCCCCTCAACGTCGCCGACACCTGCCTACACTTATTAACCCCTAATCTGCCGAGCGGACCTGAGCGCTACTATAATAAAATTATTAACCCCTAATCCGCCTCACTAACCCTATCATAAATAGTATTAACCCCTAATCTGCCCTCCCTAACATCGCCGACACCTAACTTCAATTATTAACCCCTAATCTGATGACCGGAGCTCATCGCTACTATAATAAATGGATTAACCCCTAAAGCTAAGTCTAACCCTAACACTAACACCCCCCTAAGTTAAATATAATTTACATCTAACGAAATTAATTAACTCTTATTAAATAAATTATTCCTATTTAAAGCTAAATACTTACCTGTAAAATAAATCCTAATATAGCTACCGTATAAATTATAATTACATTGTATCTATTTTAGGATTAATATTTATTTTACAGGCAACTTTGTAATTATTTTAACCAGGTACAATAGCTATTAAATAGTTAAGAACTATTTAATAGTTACCTAGTTAAAATAATAACAAAATTACCTGTAAAATAAGTCCTAACCTAAGTTATAATTAAACCTAACACTACCCTATCAATAAATTAATTAAATAAAATACCTACAATTACCTACAATAAAACCTAACACTACACTATCAATAAATAAATTAAATACAATTTCTACAAATAACTACAATTACATAAACTAACTAAAGTACAAAAAATAAAAAAGAACTAAGTTACAAAAAATAAAAAAATATTTACAAACATAAGAAAAATATTACAACAATTTTAAACTAGTTACACCTACTCTAAGCCCCCTAATAAAATAACAAAGACCCCCAAAATAAAAAATGCCCTACCCTATTCTAAATTAATAAATTTAAAAGCTCTTTTACCTTACCAGCCCTGAACAGGGCCCTTTGCGGGGCATGCCCCAAGAAAATCAGCTCTTTTTCCTGTAAAAAAAAACATACAATACCCCCCCCCAACATTACAACCCACCACCCACATACCCCTAATCTAACCCAAACCCCCCTTAAATAAACCTAACACTAAGCCCCTGAAGATCTTCCTACCTTGTCTTCACCTCACCGGGTATCACCGATCGGTCCTGGCTCCGATATCTTCATCCAACCCAAGCGGGGGCTAGACATCCACTGAAGAAGTCCAGAAGAGGGTCCAAAGTCTTCCTCCTATCCGGCAAGAAGAGGACATCCGGACCGGCAAACATCTTCATCCAAGCGGCATCTTCGATCTTCTTCCACCGGTGCGGAGCGGGTCCATGTTGAAGCATCCGACGCGGATCCATCCTCTTCTTCCGGCGTCTCCCGACGAATGACGGTTCCTTTAAGGGACGTCATCCAAGATGGCGTCCCTCGAATTCCGATTGGCTGATAGGATTCTATCAGCCAATCGGAATTAAGGTAGGAATATTCTGATTGGCTGATGGAATCAGCCAATCAGAATCAAGTTCAATCCAATTGGCTGATCCAATCAGCCAATCAGATTGAGCTTGCATTCTATTGGCTGATCGGAACAGCCAATAGAATGCGAGCTCAATCTGATTGGCTGATTGGATCAGCCAATCAGATTGAACTTGATTCTGATTGGCTGATTCCATCAGCCAATCAGAATATTCCTACCTTAATTCCGATTGGCTGATAGAATCCTATCAGCCAATCGGAATTCGAGGGACGCCATCTTGGATGACGTCCCTAAAGGAACCGTCATTCGTCGGGAGACGCCGGAAGAAGAGGATGGATCCGCGTCGGATGCTTCAACATGGACCCGCTCCGCACCGGTGGAAGAAGATCGAAGATGCCGCTTGGATGAAGATGTTTGCCGGTCCGGATGTCCTCTTCTTGCCGGATAGGAGGAAGACTTTGGACCCTCTTCTGGACTTCTTCAGTGGATGTCTAGCCCCCGCTTGGGTTGGATGAAGATATCGGAGCCAGGACCGATCGGTGATACCCGGTGAGGTGAAGACAAGGTAGGAAGATCTTCAGGGGCTTAGTGTTAGGTTTATTTAAGGGGGGTTTGGGTTAGATTAGGGGTATGTGGGTGGTGGGTTGTAATGTTGGGGGGGGGTATTGTATGTTTTTTTTTACAGGCAAAAGAGCTGATTTTCTTGGGGCATGCCCCGCAAAGGGCCCTGTTCAGGGCTGGTAAGGTAAAAGAGCTTTTAAATTTATTAATTTAGAATAGGGTAGGGCATTTTTTTATTTTGGGGGTCTTTGTTATTTTATTAGGGGGCTTAGAGTAGGTGTAATTAGTTTAAAATTGTTGTAATATTTTTCTTATGTTTGTAAATATTTTTTTATTTTTTGTAACTTAGTTCTTTTTTATTTTTTGTACTTTAGTTAGTTTATGTAATTGTAGTTATTTGTAGAAATTGTATTTAATTTATTTATTGATAGTGTAGTGTTAGGTTTTATTGTAGGTAATTGTAGGTATTTTATTTAATTAATTTATTGATAGGGTAGTGTTAGGTTTAATTATAACTTAGGTTAGGACTTATTTTACAGGTAATTTTGTTATTATTTTAACTAGGTAACTATTAAATAGTTCTTAACTATTTAATAGCTATTGTACCTGGTTAAAATAAATACAAAGTTGCCTGTAAAATAAATATTAATCCTAAAATAGCTATAATATAATTATAATTTATATTGTAGCTATATTAGGATTTATTTTACAGGTAAGTATTTATCTTTAAATAAGAATAATTTATTTAATAAGAGTTAATTAATTTCGTTAGATGTAAATTATATTTAAGTTAGGGGGGTGTTAGTGTTAGGGTTAGACTTAGCTTTAGGGGTTAATCCATTTATTATAGTAGCGGTGAGCTCCGGCCGTCAGATTAGGGGTTAATGTTTGAAGTTAGGTGTCGGCGATGTTAGGGAGGGCAGATTAGGGGTTAATACTATTTATGATAGGGTTAGTGAGGCGGATTAGGGGTTAATAACTTTATTATAGTAGCGCTCAGGTCCGCTCGGCAGATTAGGGGTTAATAAGTGTAGGTAGCTGGCGGCGACGTTGTGGGGGGCAGATTAGGGGTTAATAAATATAATACAGGGGTCGGCGGTGTTAGGGGCAGCAGATTAGGGGTACATAAGGATAACGTAGGTGGCGGTCGGCAGATTAGGGGTTAAAAAAATTTAATCGAGTTGCGGCGATGTGGGGGGACCTCGGTTTAGGGGTACATAGGTAGTTTATGGGTGTTAGTGTACTTTAGGGTACAGTAGTTAAGAGCATTATGAACCGGCATTGGCCCAGAAAGCTCTTAACTCCTGCTTTTTTTCGGCGGCTGGAGTTTTGTCGTTAGAGCTCTAACGCTCACTTCAGAAACGACTCTAAATACCAGCGTTAGAAAGATCCCATTGAAAAGATAGGATACGCAAATGGCGTAGGTGGATCTGCGGTATGGAAAAGTCGCGGCTGAAAAGTGAGCGTTAGACCCTTACCTACACGACTCCAAATACCGGCGGTAGCCTAAAACCAGCGTTAGGAGCCTCTAACGCTGGTTTTCACGGCTAACGCCAAACTCCAAATCTAGGCCTTTATTTCCACATACTGGAGTTAAAACAGTGACGTTTCGGGTACACAACCCTTAATCATACAAGGCTCAAACAAACTATTCAATCCTTATATAGGCCCACCTACACTCAGGTGTTCAATCAACACCTGAAAGCAACCCCACCTAGTGGTCATTCTTATTGTTACAACAAATAACAACATTTTTTCATTTGTGTTGCACATAGTACAGGATGGGAATTAAAAACAATACAAAAAAATATATACATAGCAATTGTTTATACAGATATATATATACATAGGCCACCAGTTACCTTTAATGTTATTGCACCATAATGTTTCCAAAACCCAAGTGAGATAGCTCATGAAACTTTATAGTTAGGGAAATGGCTACAAGAATAGAGTATAGTCTAATTATTTATTTAAACCAAAGGGTTGCATAGCATTAAGTTTATAAATCCAAAATGCTTCTTTCCTTTTGAGGATTGACTCTCTCTCTCCCCCCCGTCTGAGACATGGCACTGCATCAATAATTTGGAAACTAACCTGACTGATATTATGACCACACTGAATGAAATGACCAGACACTGGTGCTTCTAAATTTTTGCATCTAATGTTGCTTTTGTGTTGTATGATTCTATCACGGACCCTACGGGTCGTCTCTCCAATATAAATCTTTCCACATGGACATTTTATGAGATAGATGGCAAAAATAGTATTACATGTAAAAAAAACTTTTATCTAAAATTTACTTTAGTTTATTTCATTTAATTGTATTTAATTTTAGGTCATTGTAGTTAATTAATTTATTTAATTGTAGTGTTAGGTGTAATTGTAACTTTGGTTAGGATTTATTTTTCAGGTACTTTTGTATTTATTTTAGCTAGGTAGTTATTAAATAGTTAATAACTATTTAATAACTATTGTACCTAGTTAAAATAAATACAAAGTTGCCTGTAAAATAAAAATAAACCCTAAGATAGCTACAATGTAACTATTAGTTATATTGTAGCTAGCTTAGGGTTTCTTTAATAGGTAAGTATTTAGTTTTAATAGGAATAATTTTATTTAGATGTATTTAAATTATATTTCATTTAGGGGGTGTTAGGGTTAGGGTTAGACTTAGATTTAGGGGTGAATACATTTAATATAGTGGCGGCAGTGTAGGGGGGCAGATTAGGGGTTAATAAATATAATGTAGGTGGCGGTGGGCTCCGGGAGCGGTGGTTTAGGGATTAATATATTTATTAGAGTTGCGGCGGGGTCCGAGGGTGGCGGTTTAGGGGTTAATATATTTATTAGAGTTGTGGCGGCGTCCGGGAGCGGCGGTTTAGGGGTTAATATATTTATTAGAATTGCGGCGGGGTCTGGGAGCAGCGGTTTAGGGGTTAATAACTTTATTTAGGTGCGGGGGGCTCTGGGAGAGGCGGTTTAGGGGGTAAACAGTATAGTATAATGTGGGTACTTAGTGACAGTATAGCAAGAAAGCTGTGAATAAGCCGATGAGCAGCGAGATCGATGACTGTTAGTTAACAACAGTCCGCTGCTCATCTCTTCGTACTTGGTGCACAGCTTTTTGACAGCTTTCTTGGTAAATTTGGCGAACGTATTTAGGTCCACGGCGGCGATGTTAGGCGATCTTAGGCGAGCGTATCGGGGCCGGCGAATGCAGGTAAGTAGACAGCTTGATAAATAGAGGCCCTCGTCTTGATTTATTAAACCTATAATTATCAGTATATTACAGTCTTTCAGTAGGGGGCAATTTAGTTACTTATGCATTCTATTAAATAGACATATACATGATATCTGATACAACTAATTAGATCAGCGTGAAATCCTAGAAAAACAAAATCATGAACACAACATCTGGATATGGTGTTTGGTAATCATGTTCTTAAAATGCTTCTTTTTATATAAAAATTGCATTTTCTTGATTATAATTTACAATACTTTCTATCAGCTATTGTATCTTTGTGATCAGGATTTGACTGAGATATTTTTCACGTGTTTTTACAGAAAACAGAAGTCCCTAAAAATCATGTTTTGAAAGAAATGTGATTTACAAAACCTAGAACCTAGTGTTGCCATCTCCTTAGAGTAATAGAAATCTGTTTATGAATCATTCCTTATCTTTTTAATGCAGATATGACTTTTATTATCTGAATGTTGTTTTATGTTTTTTATTAGGGTTGCATCGATACCGATACTAGTATCGGTATCGGTGCCGATACCAAGCATTTGCATGTTGAAAGTAAAACGTTAGCACAAGAGCAAAATCCTGACTACTTGTGCATTAACCAGACCATGTAATTCTAAAAATATTTTGTTTATGTTATCAAATGTCTGTGTGGGTTGGCAATTGGTAAATTATAAAAAGTTAATCCAGTTGTCTATGATTTTACTATAGTATCAAAAAATGAAAGTCAGTTGATGTTTCAGATTGTGATTTGGCTTAACCCTTGAGAAGAGGGGGAGACATACAAATATTGCTTTTCAAAAAGGAAGCACTGTGGGTAAGTTATTTCATAGAGGGCTGAATTGAGATATCCTGTGGGGTTATTTTATGTTACAATTGTGTTTTTGTATTTTGTAAACTTTTGGAAGTACTGTCTATATGAATTGTGTTATAAAGATATTCAATAGATGAATACCCCCTTAAGAGTTTTCATAAATGATGTAGAAAGGACAATGTTTTGTGTAGTAAGTTACCCAATCGGTGTGTCATCAGAATAAACGTGTTATATGTAAGAGTTAGGTTGAGATAAGTAAAAAATTAGATATTTATGATGTATTTACTGTACACATTAGTTTTGCTATTGTAGATTATAGCTGTACTACCTTAATTGTGAATGTTGTATAAATGTTGGCTGTGAGTTTTAGTGTTTTATCTAGTGGCATATTTAGGTTTTCTGCTTTCCTAAGCACTCACAATTCTGCTGCCCCCACATTTTTTAGCTATAATATTATTGGTCAGGGTGTAACATGATTTTTTAAATATATTTTCATGTAATTTCCAAAGTAAACGTTCACCAGGGCTTGTATTCAAGTGGGTTGAATTAAGCCTGCATACATCTTGTACCTTTTCCTCCTTGAGAAGGGAGAGAGGGAGGGAGAGAAAAAAATGGAGTGAAATAAGCAAAAGAAAGAAGGGAGGAAGGGAGGGAAAACAGGACAGGAGAGAGGAAGCATTTGGGGTGAGCAAACTGTGGCATATAAATTAAATGGTTTGTAAGACAAGTTTTTAATAATGAAAGCCTGAATAAAGTGTTAACTTTATGTTCACAGTCTCTCCCTACAGACTGTGGTCCCTGCAATTTATACCCCTGTAGGAAGAGATTGTGTACATAATGTTAAACCACAGGTTTCCCTACTGAGCCCTATAGTGCTGTTGTATACTTTCTTTAAGACTAACAAGATTTGCCCTGCTCCCCCACCAACTCCTCTCACAGTAACAGTGGTGCTGCACTACACTTACCTGTTAACATGTGGAGCCACTTTTCTCTGTTCTTCTTTCCAATTCTACTGACTGGCAGGACTATGGATGGATTGCTGCACTATTGCTGGCAGATATGTATAGGAGTATAGCAAGGCTGTGCTGTGTTTCCGCCTGTGGCCTATAGCATGGTACCCTGCAAGCCGCATAGTACAGTTATGACAGATCAAAGAGCCCTATGTAATGCTCCACCCTGCTGTCGCATCCAGATGGGTTCTGCAGTGGAACTTCTTCTCTAAGCTGCCATACTGCTTGACCACCCACAGAAAGTACCCACACACATTCTCCTTCTTTCCCTCTACTGCGGTAGCAGCTCAGCATGCCGCCCTATACCCCACCTACTCCTATTTACCCTATGTGCAGCACACATATTTCTTATCAAAAGCAAAAAATAAATTAATAAAATACAATAAAGATATAACTTATCATCTGAGCTTGCTGCCCCCACCAAAAAAATCTGCCACCCTAGGCACAGGCCTATGATCCTAGTATTATCACATTTTTTTGTTTGTTTCTGTTTTATTTTAGCAATTGAATATGTTCTCCCTACTAATTAGGGAGTAGTATGACATCCTATCTATGCTCCTTGAGAAAGAGCAGAGTTTAGAAATGCACATTGGAGTTTGCAGTTATCATTGAGGGACATTGGATGCCGGATATCATATGCTGTTTTCTATGGAAGTGAGCAGCTTTGGTGAGTAAGTGGAATTAATGCTGAGGCATAAGATGAAAAATTATGATTGTATATGGGCATTTTGTTGTTACAAGGAACTGATTCAGAAAACATAATAATAACGTAATAACCCTAGTTGCCACTATAATTTTAATAATTGCCTTGATTCCAATCTTTTTGTTAAATAACTGGTAAATATTAAGACACCAAACTGACACAATATTTTACACTAAATAATATGCTGCTGAGCCAATTTTTTTTTATCTAAGTAGTTGATTTGGGAATAGGAGGGACAAACAGGAAATACAATACAAAAAGGTGTTCTTTTCCCCCACAAAACATGCATAAATACAACACCGACATTTCACAAACACACACATACACTCATTTTAAAACAAAATACGCAAATTGATTTTTACATGGACAGTTTATCAATTAATTTAACTTCATTATTATTATTTGTTTAAAGGCTATTTTCTTGCAGATATACCTGATGCCTATACTTGGTTACTTGCCCAGCCAAATTACTGTCTATATGAGAGCAAATAAACCAGCCTGCTGGGGTTTTATGGCCCTTAAATGTGGATTTATTAAACCTAGAGAGAGCCCAGGGCATCTTTTTTTTTATCTACATAAAAACATTTTATGTTACAATAGGGACTATGTAAGTTTTAGAATAAGAAGAACTAAACCAACCATTACATTTGATTTACTGTGGAAGTTTGAGAATTAGAAGAGATAAACTGATTACTAAAATTGATTTGTGTGCATTAATTAAGCACAAAGAAATATAATGTGAAGATTATTTGCATAAATAGCTCCTTTCTTAACACATTTCATCTGTTTCTGATTAATCAATAACTGTCTACTTCTTTATATGATTATTTTTATTTGGAAAACTGAAAGGAAAGTGACAAATTAAACTGAGGATAGAAAGCCTCGGTAGAAAAGATCACAGGGTCCAGGACACAAGATCTGGATAGTATTTCATTTTTTAATTTTTTTAATTATTTATATATATATATATATATATATATATATATATATATATATATATATATATATATATATATATATATATATATATATATATATATATATATATAAAATATTAGAGCTCCTACAGAAATTACATTTCAAAGAGACTCATGTAGTTTAAGTGTTACATTGTGTGGTTTAAGTATAGAAAATTCTTGGGCTGAGTAACCTTAAACACTTTCAATATAACAATGAGTTGCAGCCAAGTAATCAAGGACAACATTATTCATGCAATAAATAAAAAAATACTTAACAGCGTTTTAAGTCACACATAAAAAATCTGGTAAATCCCAAGTATATACTTCCCAACTCCCAAGTTTTTGTGGCATCAATGATATCATGGCTGACAGCACAAACATTATTATGAGTCATCATCTTTGATATCACTGACAACACTCTGCTTGACATAATATGATACATAAATAATAGAATCATTTTAATTGTTAATATTGTTTTAAGAAACAGTGCTAAAAGTAATTATTTAATAGCTTCCATATATTTATTTTTAATGCTGTTTTTACAATACATACATCTTTTTTTTTCTTTCAGATTTTGTGTCAGTGATCCTATTCTAATACATTAGAAGAGCCGTGCGAAGTGCTTTTAAATTTTATTTCATAGTAATTAATTAGAAATCCATTTGAAAATAATTTTATCATATAGTTTAGCCCATTTTGCCCTTGTTTGAATAGCATATCTTGGCAGTTCACCCAGATTTTTATGCATGACTATTTATTGGTTTAATTAAAAAAACTGCACCTTTAAAGGGACTGTCTACACCAGATTATTTATTGTTTTAAAATATAGATAATCCCATTATTACCCATTCCCTAGTTGTGAGGATTCCACTCCATGTTTTCATGCTTTCCACTCCTCCTGCAGTTACCTGCTCCCACCTGTATATAAGTCTTCACCACGCCCCAAACAAGTGCTTAGTTATTGAGTATAGTTACTAAGCTCATGAGCATACATTTGTGTTTCTTCCAGCTGGCAATATTGCTAAAATACTAGTACTTCTTCACAGCATTTGGATTACAAATAACCTGCTGCAGTTTGGGTTCCTGTTTCTTTATATTAAGCAATTGTACTTTCTAGAGCGCTTCACAATCCTGGGAGCAACCTGTGTTCGCTTCTATTACCTGAACTTCATTTGTTCCTGCTATAACTACTCTTGCCTTAACCTTACCTAAAAAGGGAGATCTGTAAATTTAGCGGTTTTGCCGCTAACCGTTCAGAAGTGCTGCCATTCACAGGATCACTCGCAGCAGAAGCAGGAGCATTGTTCACTCAAGCAAAGCAGGGTAAATCAGCGGATACCTATTCCGGAGCTGAAAGGGGTTGATTCTATACTGTTTTCTGGACACTCGTTATTCACAGTGACGTCACCAGCACAGCACAACCTCCTCCTCCCAGCTCCGCCTGCTAACACTGTCAAATCCAGCTAACGGTAAGAGCGAGTAGTATATTCAGAGACTTAGCTTGTTCACTGCACGTATCAGCTGCCTGTCAGCACATCCACAGTACTGGCTTTCCTCACTGCGCTCTCTGCTACTAAAGTGATTACTCTCTCTGATAATATTTTTGCATAGTATCATGTACCTTGGAAGTTACACAGCTTTGCTCCTGCCTAGATTTGCATACATTTAATTTATTCCAGTTTGATAATTCAAGTGAATGTAATGCATTCTGGTTTATATGAAAATTAACTCTTCACTTTCAACTTCAGTCTATGCTGAACCAATAGCCTGATAATAAAGTGACACATTCACAAAACATATTTCGCTCTTGCAATTGAGATCCATATATCAGTTAAGTCCTCATAGAATAACTAAGCCTTTGAATCAATGGATCCAGCGGAGCTTCCTCAATTTGTTTATAATCTGTCACAGAGAGTGGACCAGCTCAGTCAAGGCTTAAGGGAGATGCAAGTGGAAAACAAAACGCTAAGATAAGTCATAAGAGATACAGTTACTACTAAACAGACCATACAGATAATATTCCTGAACCCCATATTGCTCCACCTGAGTTCTTTCATGGCGACAGAAGTCAATATCGCCAGTTCAAAAACACTTGTCTCCTCACATTCAACCTCAAGCTAAAGACATACCCCAACGATAGCACTAAGGTACTAACCATGATCAGCTACCTCAGAGGTGAACCCTGCATCTGGGCAGACAAGCTATATGAAACCAATAATCCAATCCTCTCCAACTTACACAGCTTCCTTGGTGTAATGGATGATTTATACTCGGATGCTAATCTGCAGTATACTGCAGAAAGAAAAATGAGGAAACTTAAACAAGGGAGTCGTCCTGTAGAGAGTTACATAACGGAGTTCAAGCAATTCTCCATAGATTCACAATGGAACGCAATTGCTCTCAGAAACCAGTTTAGGCTTGGCCTTTCGGATGCAGTGAAGGATGAACTCGACCGTACTGACCTACCAGATACTCTGGAAGCCTTAATGAAGCTCTGCAGTCAAATTGATAGGAGACTTCGGGAGAGGAAGTCTGAATGTCAACACACTGAACCTGTATATAAGAAGGTCAACTATCCTAACCAGTCTCCCAGCACATCTTCAGCTTCTTCCTCTGCTAGTGCAGAAGCAATGGATATCAGTTTCTTTAGAGGTCCACTTACAGCCGAGGAACGAATGAGAAGGAAGGCCAATGGGCTGTGCATGTATTGCGGATCCTCAGCTCATCCTGTCAAGGATTGCCCATCCTTAACAAGAAACAAGAACAGTAAGTGTAGTACCAATGTTTCCTCCTTGATCATGCATAACAAACCACTTCACTGTTCCTTAATTCTGTCTTTACAGTGGGGAAATAACCGTAAGACGATAGAGGCCATCGTGGACACCGGAGCACAAGCAAATATTATTGATAAAGCATTTGTGTGTGAGAATAAAATTCCTTCAATGAAAAAGTTGTCTCCTATCTCCCTTCGTGTAGTTGATGGTACAGAAATGTCTTCTGGACCTATTACACACCACACCATACCACTCTCTATGACAGTGTCCAGTACACACCACGAATACTTTAGTTTTGATATCATATCAACCCCACTATTTCCTATAGTCTTAGGTTTAAATTGGTTGCAGCTCCATGAACCATATATAAACTGGAAAACCTTGCAGATACAACTTAACTCACCATACTGTTCACAGACATGTTATAATAACATACTGCTATTGTCCACAACATCCACTGACACAGTAGTACCCGCCATTCCCGGGGGTTTACAGTCGTTTCTCAGAGGTTTTCAGCAAAAAGGAAGCAGATACACTTCCTCCACACCGCTCATACGACTGTCCAATAGAGTTAAAACCAGGCACAACTACTCCTCTAGGGCATTTGCACCCTCTCTCCCAGCCAGAGTTGGACCATCTAAAATCCTACCTTGATGAGAACCTAAAGAAAGGCTTCATTAGACCTTCTGTCTCTCCTGCAGGAGCAGGATTCTTTTTCGTGCGCAATAAAGATCAATCTTTATGACCCATTATAGATTTCAGAGAGCTCAATAAGATAACCATCAAGAATAGATACCCTCTTCCCCTCATCCCGGAACTCATAGAAAGGCTCCGGCATGCTACTATCTTCACTAAACTAGATCTAAGGGGAGCCTACAACCTCGTGCGCATCAGGGAGGGCGATGAATGGCTCACCGCCTTTAGAACAAGATACGGGTTGTTTGAATATCTTGTCATGCCCTTTGGATTGACTAACGCACCTGCAATGTTTCAATTCTTTGTTAACGACATCTTCCATGACCTTCTAGACACCTGTGTAGATATATACCTTGACGATATTCTGATCTACTCCCCTGATCTGGAAACTCATGTAAAACATGTAAGCTGGGTCTTAGCAAGACTCTAAGTTCACAGGCTCTACGCCAAATTGGAAAAATGTATATTCCATACAGACAAAATCGAATTCCTGGGATACTCCATTAGCCCAACCGGAATTAAAATGCAAGAGAACAAAGTAGATGCTGTAAAATCTTGTTCAGTGCCTACCAATCGGAAGGATCTACAAAAATTTCTTGGTTTCAGCAACTACTACAGGAAATTTATCGTAATTTCTCAAAGCTTGCTAAACCTCTGACCAAACTTACCAGTCCATCTTGTCGGTTCCAATGGTCGAACAAAGCAGCTGAAGCATTTGCACGATTGAAATCATCTTTTTCTTCAGCGCCCATTCTGAAGTACCCTGAACCCAGTCTCCAATAAATACTGGATGTCAATTCTTCAGACTATGCCCTAGGGGCAGTTCTATCCCAAAGGAAGAGTCCCCAAGAACCCATGTATCCTATTGGCTTCTACTCCAAAACAATTTCTCCACCAGAGATTAATTATTCCATAGGGGATAAAGAACTCTTAGCTATCAAACGCGCCTTTGAATTCTGGAGACACCTACTAGAAGGTACGAGTACACCCATTATAATCTACACTGACCACAAAAATCTAGAGTTCCTACAGAAAAATAAAAACTTATCCGCTAGGTAAGTTAGGTGGAGCCTGTATTTTAGTCACTTCGACTTCCACATAATATACAGGCCTGGCTCAAAAAAGGTAAGGCTGATGCCCTTTCAAGGAGAGATCCACGACCAGTACCAGAACAAAATCCTTCTTATATCATACCGGCAGAACACTTCCTAGCATTACTACCTATTCCCACCAAAGAGTTACAAGCAGCTCTAGCATCAGATAAACATATACCCTCTCAAGACCTAACATTACATCATGGTTTGTACTATCACGGTTCCAATCTCTATGTACCCGAATGACTAAGAAGAGAGGCAATTAAACAACATCATGACCCACCTTTGATAGGTCATCCCGGTATCAAATGTACTAAGGAACTGATCACCAGAACGTACTGGTGGCCTTCCATGAAGAACACCATTAAGGATTATATCCAACATTGTACGATTTGCATCGTTTCCAAACCTGTAAGAAAACCCCCCTATGGGCATCTCATTCCTATAGAAGCTCCCATGACCCCATGGTCCCATCTTGGAATGGACTTTATTGTCGACTTTCCTCTTAGTTCTGGCTATAACACTATCCTAGTGGTCATTGACCACCTAACTAAAATGGCCCATTTCATTCCCTAAATATAAAAAGAGAGAGAGATGCACTCAGCTGAGACAGAACAAAAGCTGGAAAAACTTCTGTGCCTGTTCATTTTTGGGTGCCACTCAGGGTGCATACTCTTTTAGCACACTATGCCCCTTCACAGAAAAAAAATATCCTGTAGCATATCAGTCTGACCCTGCCCAATGACAGTCCAGCACCGAAATACCAGGCAATTCTTCTCTGAAGAACAACCGGAATCCTCGCACTCAAAAAGGGTTAGTAGAAAAGGGTAAAAGTGAATAAAGTACCGCCAGGCTGAGGCTTAAAAATATAAAGCTCCTTTATTTGAAAAATACATAAAAGGCATACACGCCAACAAGGTGACAACGAACGGAGTGTGGCATTGAATTCTTCTCTGAACAAGAGAAACAACAACCCCAGACGATCGTTTCGTAATTCTTTTATTAGAAAAATAATCATATATGCATATATACAAAATAAAATCATAATAACAAATGCAAACAAAATATCTCTTGTTACAAATCTGAAATATTGACCCAAATTTTTGTCATCAGAAAAAAAAAAAATGCAAACATGAAACTTAAATAATCACACAAAATAAAATTAAACATATTTCAAATACAGACAAAAACAAACTGGAGGAAAAAAAAAAAAAAAAAACACTAAATAATCCAATCCTTCCACTTCTTTGTCTTCCAGATGCCTTCAGAATCTAATTCCCAATATCGCCTCCTATCAAAAGAAAAATACAAAAACAACTTCCCACGGACCATACCCACACAATTACCTACAGTAACTACCTCTTTCTTAAAAATCTAAATATTATGCACATCCCACAACACCTCCTTCACACAACATGCCAACAACCATATCAATCTTGCTTTCTTCTTTTTCCACACCACTTCCACACAAACCATACATCATCATATTAAAAGTAAAAAACTGCACTCCAGTCAAACCCTTAATCATCCTTTTCAAACTTCTCCAAACATCCCTAGCATACTCACAATTCCAAAACAAATGAATAACACTCTCGCTTTGAAAACAACCATCTCTAGGACACACTTCTGAAGCCACTAAACGACGCATTCTCTGAAAATCCCTTGTTGGCAAACACTTATGCACACTCATCCAACTAATATCTTTCTGCCTATTCATCAAATACTTATTACACACATTTTTCCATACCAACACACATTCATTTTCATTCAAACCCCCAATCAACTCAAGACCTTCCTTCTTCTCCAACATTTTCAACACCATTCTTTTTGCACACCACATCTCCCTACTAACATTCTCCAAACCATATTTTTTAATCCAACATTCCACCCTTACATAAAACCACGGAACAGCAAAACATACCGGTTTCTTTCTATCAATCTCAAATAAACCATATCGTCTTAAAACATTTCCACAAGCATACTTTACCATACAACCAGCCATGCTATCCTTACCACTCAGAACCACACACCTACTAACATATTTCACAGCCAAAAATCTCTCCACATTTGGAAAACCCTTACCACCAACATTCTTACTCTTAACAACAACATCTCTTTTCAAACGCTCCATACCAGAACTCCAGAAAAAAGAAAATAACACTCTCAAAATTCTCCAAAAAATCCTCTCAGGTGGCGGAAAAACTAACGCCAAATATAACATAATAGGGATCAAAACCGATTTAATAACTAACATTTTTCCTTCCAAAGATAAAGTCCTTAAAGACCAAAACTGAAGTTTTCTACTCACTTTATCAAAAACATTCTCCCAACTTTCCAAGCCTTTCAAATCCACATCAAATTTCACACCCAACACCTCAATTGCACCTTCAGTCACAGGCCATCCACAGGAATCAATCTCCCTATCATTACCAAAAACTTTAACTTTACACTTATTCCAATTAACTCTGAAACCACTTGCCATACAAAAACATTCAACTAAAGTTTTCACCCTCCTCAAACCAGCCTGAGTCTCACATACCACACTCACATCATCCATATACCCAATCACTTTTAAACACCTTCCATTACTACCAGGAACACTCACACCTCTAACTAATTTATCCTTCCTCAAACTAGTTAATAATGGCTCAATGACACATACAAATAACACAGGAGACAAAGGACATCCTTGACGCACTCCAGATTTAACACAAAATTCCTCAGTCAAAAAACCATCAACCTGGACTTGACTCACAATATCACTATACAAACATTTAAACCATCCAATAATCTTAGCAGAAAAACCTAAACGTTCTAAAACATGAAACATAAAATCATGCACTACCCTATCATACGCTTTTTCAAAATCCACAATAGCAACAGCAACAGACCTCATCCTCTCCCTCACATACCACAGTACATCACGTAGTAACAACAAACTTTCAGAAATCTGACGCCCAGGAACAGCACACACTTGCTCTTCACCCACAACCTTACCAATCACTCCACGCATTCTATTTGCCAACACCTTTGCAATAACCTTATAGTCAACATTCAACAACGTAATCGGCCTCCAATTCCTCAAATCTCTCTTATCACCCTTTTTAAATAACAAAACAATCAAACCTTTCCTCATTGAAACAGGCAAAACATTCATTCTAAAAACAAACTTACAAACATCCAACATATCCACCCCAATCAAATTCCAATAACAAGTATAAAATTCAACAGGCAAACCATCACAACCAGGTACCTTCCCATTCTTAAAACTCCTAACAACCTCTGCAATCTCATCCAAACTTAGATCCCTTTCTAACAAATCATTATCATATTTTTCCAACTTAACCTCAATGTTTTCCAACAACTCATTTTCCAATAAAACATCTCTTGTTTTTTCTTTATACAGCTCACTGTAAAACTCATGAACTTCACGCAAAACACCATCCGTACCATTAACTTCACACTCAACCTTATCAAAAAATCTAACAAAACCAGTCTTTCCTTCAAAAGCTTTCTTAAAAAAATATTTACTACAAGACTCATCCTTTTCCATTTTCTCCAATCTTGCCATAGAAACAATTTTCTTTCCTTTTTCATGCATACACTTTTTAATTATCTTTCTTGCTTCAGCAATTTCCTCATGCACATCAATACCACAATTTCTCAATTCATACAAATACAACAACCTCAGATACCATTTATCATACAACTCCCTTTCCATTCTAGCTTTCTCACAGCCTTTCTTAATAAAAAACCTCTTTATTTCCACCTTCAACCATTCCCACCACATAAGCACATTACTAAAATCACATTTTCTTTCACACCACCTTTCATACATCCAAACAAACTGACGCTTAAACTTCTCATCTTTTAACAAATCCACATTCAGTTTCCAAACACCCTTACCATACTTAATCTTCAAATCACAATTCACCTTACACATCAAAAGGGCATGATCCGTAAAGGGCATCAGCTTTAAAGAAAAATCATCAACACATAAAAATTTAGATAAAAAAAAAATCAATTCGAGATTTTATACCACCACTATCACTAAAGAAAGTAAAACCCTCCCCTGAAAAAGAAACAGACCCGAAGGCATCCTTCAAACTAAAAGATTTAAGCAAATCAAGTAAAAACTTCCCTGAGCTATCCACCCTACAATCACTCCCACCCTCTCTGTCCCCATTCTTAATAATACAATTAAAATCCCCCACCAAAAAAGTTGGCTCTCGACCTGGCAGAAAAAACTTTAAAGTTTCAAAATTAAGCAAACGTTCTACCCTATTTGGAGAAGCATATACATTAAACAAACGAAAAACAGTCCCACAAAAACTAAAACTAACCAAAAGTACCCGACCTGGGACAATATGAACTACATTAAGGATAGAAAAACTAAAACCCTTAAACAAAACTCCCACCCCCCCCCATTCCTATCAGAAGAACAAGACCATACTTTAGGACCATATTCCCAGTCAGTACATTTAGGATGTTCAGAGAGACCACATTCCTGCAAACAAAAAATATTAGCAGAACATACAGATAATAATTTAAAAATTGCAGCTCTCCTTGCTATAGTTGTCATACACCTGACATTAAGGGAAGAAATGGTCAGAAACATCACAAAAATAAATTAAAGAAAAACAAAAAAAGAAATAAAATCAGGACTTCTTCTTTCGTTTCTTTTTCTTAGGACTCAAAGGAGATCCTTTAAATCTGCCTCTGTGACGTTCCGACCTCCTAAGCTCCCCCTTGCCAGCCTCATAACCAGTAACTTCAGCAAGTTGGTTCACATCTCTTTTATCTAGATAACCAACAGAAGAGGCATCAGAAAAGTCACCTATACACTGGCTTGAGTCAGAAGGAACGTCTTTAGTAGAGACAGAAGGAAACTCTGAAATTAAAGAGTCAGCATCAATTGTAGTATCTGGATCTGCACCCTTAACTACTGGAAGATTCAAATCAGGACTCTCCCATCCATCAGAATCCGGATCTATTTTTCGCTTGGAGGCAGATTTTTTCCCTTCAGTGTCTATATCCTCCTCAGAACTAGAGGACACAGCAGCAGACCAATCAATGTTCTCCCCTTCACCAAGAACAGCATCAGGAGCAGCATCACAAGATGACTCAGTGAAGGAAACATTCTCTGTCCCAGGAACAGCAACAGTATCATCCACAGAATTGGGCAACAGGGCTTCAAGAACATCTGAAGCAGCTATCACATTAGATGTAGCAAGATCCACTTCCTGAAGATGAGATTGGGCTTCCTCCACCTTCTCAGCCACAGGATCCACCACAGGAGCATCAGACACCTCTCCGACAGGGACCCCAAATGCAGATTTCTTGCACAAAAGAGGTAATATAGAGTTCAATGCCTCATCAGAGACCTCCTCCTCATTCACAGATGGCTCAACTGCAACTGAAGATGTTTTTTTTGCAACATCAGCATAGGAAGGCTTCACTCTATCAAGCCCTGCAACATCATCAAAGGACACATCCTGCACAGATGACTTGAAGAACCACACAGGTCACAGGTCCGGCGTTTACTACAGTGGGCAACAAGATGATCCTCCTCACCGCAATTTCGACATCTGGCACCTGGGCAATTTTCAGCAATGTGACCAAACAGGTTGCAACTACGGGAAAAAAGAGGCATGTCATCATAGTATAGGAAACCTCTATTTCCACCAATGGCGAAAGTCTGTGGAGGGTGTTTCTTTCCACCAATACCTAATTCATCAGGCACAAACCGCACCCAGAACCTGCGCTTTCCATTGAAAGTCCTAAACTGATTCTTCAGCTTGCTACCTCCTTGAACATCATCAAAGTAGCGACAAAGAAACAGACGAATTTCCACATCAGTCACCCAAGGGTTGTACATATGTACTGTCACCGGGATTCTTCTCTCCCTCTGCACACAGGCAACAAATTTCATGCCAACCAACTCTGGAGCAGCAGCCATATCAATAGAACGTTGATAGCAGGTCTGTAAATAATGCTCATCGGTGAAAGCCACATCAAAAATTCCTCTTGAAGGGAATGACTGAACACAATGCAAACTTGCTCTTGGCATCTTCAAAACACCCTCCAAAACCACCTACTGGACATGAGCCAAACCAATCTTCTCTCGAAAGTCCTCAGAAATCAACACCCGAAGTGTATGGGGAACATTTGGCACATTGGTAGCCATATTTGCCCTATTGCCTCTTTAGGCTGGATTTCAGAGTGCCCCCCCAAAAGCAGCATGTGGCTGAAGTCCAGGGACGATGCCACAAGGCCAAGGGGATGGCCCTACTACCCAGTTGCTCTACGCCTAAGGAGTAGCCACCCCCCCAATAGCAGCAGGAGCCCAAACCCCAATGGGAAAGGACCCCAGGCCGAAGGAGCAGGTCTCCAGGCAGCAAACCAAGCCCAAGACCAAGCAAAGAAAACTGCACTTGATCCAAGCCAAAGGCCCGAGAAGCAACCTCAGCTGATCGTTTCGGCCTATTGTGGGCCTCGTCAGTGAGGTGCAGTCGCATCTCTCTAAGGGCATGTGTGCAAGGAGTCCACGTCTGGTTTCCCCTTTTACTCTTAGGGAGACCCAAGAGAAATTTGCATAAATATAAAAAGAGAGAGAGATGCACTCATTTGAGACAGAACAAAAGCTGGAAAAACTTCCGTGCCTGTTCATTTTTGGGTGCCACTCAGGGTGCATACTCTTTTAGCACACTATGCCCCTTCACAGAAAAAAAATATCCTGTAGCATATCAGTCTGACCCTGCCCAATGACAGTCCAGCACCGAAATACCAGGCAATTCTTCTCTGAACAAGAGAAACAACAACCCCAGACGATCGTTTCGGCCTTCTGTGGGCCTCGTCAGTGAGGTGCAGTCGCATCTCTCTAAGGGCATGTGTGCAAGGAGTCCACGTCTGGTTTCCCCTTTTACTCTTAGGGAGACCCAAGAGCAATTTGCATAAATATAAAAAGAGAGAGAGATGCACTCAGCTGAGACAGAACAAAAGCTGGAAAAACTTCCATGCCTGTTCATTTTTGGGTGCCACTTAGGGTGCATACTCTTTTAGCACACTATGCCCCTTCACAGAAAAAAAATATCCTGTAGCATATCAGTCTGACCCTGCCCAATGACAGTCCAGCACCGAAATACCAGGCAATTCTTCTCTGAACAAGAGAAACAACAACCCCAGACGATCGTTTCGGCCTTCTGTGGGCCTCGTCAGTGAGGTGCAGTCGCATCTCTCTAAGGGCATGTGTGCAAGGAGTCCACGTCTGGTTTCCCCTTTTACTCTTAGGGAGACCCAAGAGCAATTTGCATAAATATAAAAAGAGAGAGAGATGCACTCAGCTGAGACAGAACAGAAGCTGGAAAAACTTCCGTGCCTGTTCATTTTTGGGTGCCACTCAGGGTGCATACTCTTTTAGCACACTATGCCCCTTCACAGAAAAAAAATATCCTGTAGCATATCAGTCTGACCCTGCCCAATGACAGTCCAGCACCGAAATACCAGGCAATTCTTCTCTGAACAAGAGAAACAACAACCCCAGACGATCGTTTCGGCCTTCATTCCCTACAATAAGGTACCCACATCTTTGCAAACAGCTCACTTATTCATTAACAACATAGTACGTTATCATGGCCTCCCAACCATTTTGACTACTGACAGAGGCCCTCACTAACACTCTAAAAATCGATCAAAGATTGAGCACTGCTTTTCACCCGCAGACAAACGGCCAAACAGAGAGGGTGAATCAGTGGTTAGAGCAGTATTTACGCAGTTACTGTTCCTATCACCAATCTGAATGGTGAACCTACCTGACAACCGCAGAATTTGAATACAATATTACTATCAATAGTTCCACCAAGTACACTCCTTTCTTTGCTAACTATCGGCTAGATTTAGAGTTTTGTCGGTAACGACCCGAAAAGCTAACGCCGGCTTTTTTCTGGCCGCACCATAAAAATAACTCTGGTATTGAGAGTCCACATAAAGGCTGTGTTAGGCTCCAAAAAAGGAGCGTAGAGCATATTTAATGCAGCTTCAACTCTCGATACCAGAGTTGCTTACGCAAGCGGCCAGCCTCAAAAACGTGCTCGTGCACGATTCCCCCATAGGAAACAATGGGGCTGTTTGAGCTGAAAAAAAACCTAACACCTGCAAAAAAGCCGCGTTCAGCTCCTAACGCAGCCCCATTGTTTGCTATGGGGAAACACTTCCTACGTCTGCACCTAACACCCTAACATGTACCCCGAGTCTAAACACCCCTAACCTTACACTTATTAACCCCTATTCTGCCGCCCCTGCTATTGCTGACCCCTGCATATTATTATTAACCCCTAATCTGCCGCTCCGTAAACCGCCGCTACTTACATTATCCCTATGTACCCCTAATCTGCTGCCCCTAACACCGCCGACCCCTATATTATATTTATTAACCCCTAATCTGCCCCCCACAACGTCGCCTCCACCTGCCTACACTTATTAACCCCTAATCTGCCGAGAGGACTGCACCGCTATCATAATAAAGTTATTAACCCCTAATCCGCCTCACTAACCCTATAATAAATAGTATTAACCCCTAATCTGCCCTCCCTAACATCGCCGACACCTAACTTCAATTATTAACCCCTAATCTGCCGACTTGAGTTCATCGCTATTCTAATAAATGTATTAACCCCTAAAGCTAAGTCTAACCCTAACACTAACAATCGGAACAGCCAATAGAATGCGAGCTCAATCTGATTGGCTGATTGGATCAGCCAATCGGATTGAACTTGATTCTGATTGGCTGATTCCATCAGCCAATCAGAATATTCCTACCTTAATTCCGATTGTCTGATAGAATCCTATCAGCCAATCGGAATTCGAGGGACACCATCTTGGATGACGTCCCTTAAAGGAACCGTCATTCTTCAGTTGGACGTCGCCGGATGAAGATGGGTCCGCGGTGGAGGTCTTCAGGATGGAGCCGGTCCTCATCGGATGAAGATAGAAGATGCCGCTTGGAAGATGATGGTTGCCGGTCCGGATCTACTCTTCTTCCCGGATAGGATGAAGACTTTGGAGCCTCTTCTGGACCTCTTCAGCCACCGGATGATGGATGTCTAGCCCCCGCTTGGGTTGGATGAAGATTTTGGAGCCAGGACCGATCGGTGATACCTGGTGAGGTGAAGACAAGGTAGGATGATCTTCAGGGGATTAGTGTTAGGTTTATTTAAGGGGGGTTTGGGTTAGATTAGGGGTATGTGGGTGGTGGGTTGTAATGTTGGGGGGGTATTTTATGTGTTTTTTTTTACAGGCAAAAGAGCTGAACTTCTTGGGGCATGCCCCGCAAAGGGCCCTGTTCAGGGCTGGTAAGGTAAAAGAGCTTTGAACTTTAGTAATTTAGAATAGGGTAGGGCATTTTTTATTTTGGGGGTCTTTGTTATTTTATTAGGGGGCTTAGAGTAGGTGTAATTAGTTTAAAATTGTTGTAATATTTTTCTTATGTTTGTAAATATTTTTTTATTTTTTGTAACAGTTCTTTTTTATTTTTTGTACTTTAGTTAGTTTATTTCATTGTAGTTATTTGTAGGTAGTGTATTTAATTAATGTATTGATAGTGTAGTGTTAGGTTTAATTGTAGGTAATTGTAGGTATTTTATTTAATTAATTTAATGATAGTATAGTGTTAGGTTTAATTGTAACTTAGGTTAGGATTTATTTTACAGGTAATTTTGTAATTATTTTAACTATTTTAGCTATTAAATAGTTCTTAACTATTTAATAGCTATTGTACCTGGTTAAAATAAATACAAAGTTACCTGTAAAATAAATATTAATCCTAAAATAGCTATAATATAATTATAATTTATATTGTAGCTATATTAGGGTTTATTTTACAGGTAAGTATTTAGCTTTAAATAGGAATAATTTATTTAATAAGAGTTAATTAATTTCGTTAGATTTAAATTATATTTAAGTTAGGGGGGTGTTAATGTTAGGGTTAGACATAGCTTTACGGGTTAATACATTTATTAGAATAGCGGTGAACTCCAGTCGGCAGATTAGGGGTCGGCGATGTTAGGGAGGGCAGATTAGGGGTTAATACTATTTATTATAGGGTTAGTGAGGCGGATTAGGGGTTAATAACTTTATTATAGTAGCGGTGCGGTCCGCTCGGCAGATTAGGGGTTAATAAGTGTAGGCAGGTGGAAGCGACGTTGAGGGGGGCAGGTTAGGGGTTAATAAATATAATATAGGGGTCGGCGGTGTTAGGGGCAGCAGATTAGGGGTACATAAGGATAACGTAGGTGGCGGTCGGCAGATTAGGGGTTAAAAAAATTTAATCGAGTGGCGGCGATGTGGGGGGACCTCGGTTTAGGGGTACATAGGTAGTTTATGGGTGTTAGTGTACTTTAGAGTACAGTAGTTAAGAGCTTTATGAACCGGCGTTAGCCCAGAAAGCTCTTAACTACTGACTTTTTTTCTGCGGCTGGAGTTTTGTCGTTAGATTTCTAACGCTCACTTCAGACACGACTCTAAATACCGGAGTTAGAAAAATCCCATTGAAAAGATAGGATACGCAATTTACGTAAGGGGATCTGCGGTATGGAAAAGTCACGGCTGAAAAGTGAGCGTTAGACCCTTTTTTGAGTGACTCCAAATACCGGCGGTAGCCTAAAACCAGCGTTAGGAGCCTCTAACGCTGGTTTTCACGGCTACCGCCAAACTCTAAATCTAGGCCTTAGGCTTTAACCCCCGATTCTCCCTCCAAATCTCAGGTTCAGAGAACTCACCTTCTGTGGATGAATTCACACAAAAACTCGCTGAAACCCATCAACAACTACACCAAAATATTCAACTGGCTCAGGTATATCAGAAAAAATATTATGACCTACGTCGGAGACCATCAGGGTCGGTGATATGGTTTGGCTGTAAACCAAACACATCAAAATGCACCTTCTGAGTAAAAAACTCGCTGGGTTGTTCATTGGCCCCTTTAGTATTAATAAAATCATCAACTCAAACGCAGTCAGTCTCGATCTTCCCTCCACGTTGGCCATTCATCCCACTTTTCATGTGTCCGTGCTGAAACCATATTCTGGCGATCGTGGCGTGAAGCCTCTTCTTCCACCTACACCTGTCCGATTGGACTCCGATACATTCGAAGTTCAGGTTCTTCTGGATTCCAGATATGTGAGAGGCGAGTTACAATACCTTGTAAGATGAAAAGGATTTTCCCCGGATGATGACACCTGGGAGCCTCATTCTCATATTAGTGCTCCAAGACTCATTTCCCGTTTCCATAGGCGATACCCAGATATACCAAAGCATCAAGCCATGGACGGCTGATTTGAGGAGGGGGGTCTGTGAGGATTCCACTCCGTGTTTTCATGTTTTCCACTCCTCCTGCAGTTACCTGCTCCCACCTGTATATAAGTCTTCACCACGTCCCAAACAAGTGCTTAGTTATTGTGTATAGTTACTAAGCTCATGAGCATACATTTGTGTTTTTTCCAGCTGGCAATATTGCTAAAATACTAGTACTTCTTCACAGCATTTGGATTACAAATAACCTGCTGCAGTTTGGGTTTCTGTTTCTTTATATTAAGCAATTGTACTTTCTAGAGTGCTTCACACTCCTGGGAGCAACCTGTGTTCGCTTCTATTACCTGAGCTTCATTTGTTCCTACTACAACTACTCTTGCCTTAACCTTACCTAAAAAGGGAGATCTGTAAATTTAGCGGTTTCGCTGCTAGCCGTTCAGAAGTGCTGCCATTCACAGGATCACTCGCAGCAGAAGCAGGAGCATTGTTCACTCAAGCAAAGCATGGTAAATCAGCGGATACCTATTCCGGAGCTGAAAGGGGTTAATTCTGTACTGTTTTCTGGACACTCGTTATTCACAGTGACGTCACCAGCACAGCACAACCTCCTCCTCCCAGCTCCGCCTGCTAACACTGTCAAATCCAGCTAACGGTAAGAGAGAGTAGTATATTCAGAGACTTAGCTTGTTCACTGAACGTATCAGCTGCCTGTCAGCACATCCACAGTACTGGCTTTCCTGACTACGCTCTCTACTACTAAAGTGATTACTCTCTCTGATAATATTTTTGCATAGTATCATGTACCTTGGAAGTTACACAGCTTTGCTCCTGCCTAGATTTGCATACATTTAATTCATTCCAGTTTGATAATTCAAGTGAATGTAATGCATTCTGGTTTATATGAAAATTAACTCTTCCCTTTCAACTTCAGTCTATGCAGAACCAATAGCCTGATAATAAAGTGACACATACACAAAACATATTTCGCTCTTGCAGTTGAGATCCATATATCAGTTAAGTCCTCATACTAGTTTTGCATAACCAACACAGTTATATTAATACCTTTTCTACCTCTTTGATTATCTTGTATCTAAGCCTCTGCAAACTGACCCTTATTTCAGTTATTTTGACAGACTTGCATTTTAGCCAATCAGTTCTGGCTCCTAGGAACTCCACGTGCATGAGCATAGTGTTATCTTTATGAAACACATGAACTAACACCCTCTAGTCGTGAAAAATTGTCAAAATGCCCTGAGCTAAGAGGCAGCCTCAAGGGCTTAGAAATTAGCATATGAACCTCCTAGGTTTAGCTTTCAACTAAGAATACCAAGAGAACTAAGCAAAATTGGTTATAGATGTAAATGTGAAAATCGTTTAAAATTACATGCCCTAACTGAATAATGAAAGTTTGTTTTGGACTAGACTGTCCCTTTAAACTATAGAATTTTATACAACAGAATGTTCACTTATGATTGCAATTAAATAGATGTTTTAAAATTTATTAAAATGTTAATAACACTACATTATATGACATTGTTAACTGCACAATATGATAAATTATTATTTGCAAAGTTCAAAAACTTGTATATAAAAAATATGCATTTATCATCAATGAATTGACCAAATATATTTTGCTTCCGTGTAGTTTTGAAGGAGACAGCATGACTCCCCATACCTTGAAATGATTGAGAATAAGAAAAGCCTCTTTCTTATAGATCTTTTAGTTATAATGCCACAAGTATCCCCTTCTAAATGTATCCCCATAAAAGTATATTTATTCTCTAAGGAGTTAATAAAATTAATAATTGGCTTCAAAGATCAGTGTTCTTTATCTTTATTTTCAAGAATCTGTCTTTGCTCCAGATTCTAAGCACATTTTTTATCATGTCATAGTAGATAAAAAGGAAGAAATTGATTACATTAAAAGTTTGCAGCAACTGTAAGATTTATTAGGGTTAATGAAACCAGTGTCCTGTAATACACACACACATATACAGTATATATATATATATATATATATATATATATATATACTGGTTCCTCAACTCAATTTCTAGATCACTTGGCTGCCTGGCTACCTTATTTCCTTTCCTCAGACACCCCTGCCCTCATTCTTTTGGCAACTTCAACATCTCGTCAATCCCACTGCCTCCTCTGCAAAACAACTTCTGCAACTTACTTACTCTTTCGTTTTGTCACAATGGACTTATTCTTCCACTCACAAAGACGGTCACTCCCTTGACCTGATCTTTAGCTATCAATGCACTATCTCAAACTTCACAAACCCCCTTTTCCTCTTTCTGACCACCATCTCCTCACTTGCAACATATCATCCCTTCCTACAACTCTCCCTCCTTCTTCTCCTCACACCAAACTTCACAGAAGCATTATGTCATTAGATGAGCAACAGCTTGATAAGTCCCTCAAACCTCTCCTCTCATCCTTCTCCTCCTTTTCCTGCCCTGACCAATCTATCTGACACTATAAATCCACGCTTACATCCGTCCTTGACAATCTGGCCCCTCTTACCATAGCTCGGAAATCAAACACTCATCCTCAGCCCTGGCATACTCCTTTGACACGGTACCTACACAGATGTTTCTGTACAGCTAAGTGGCACTGGAGAAAATCTCGGAGTTCAGCTGATTTTCTTCATTACAAATTCATCTTGAACTCTTACTATTCTGCCCTTAATCTCTATAGGCAACATTACTTCTCTACTCTTATCTCTAATCTTTCTCCAAACCCAAAACATCTATTCTCCACTTTCAATATTCTTCTCCGCCCACCCCCACCTCCTAATACAACTTATCTGTTAGCTCAAGACTTTGCTAGTCACGTCAATAACAAAATTGACTCCATCAGAAATGAAATCAGCTCTCAACATAATTCCATTCTCTCACCCCCTCAAACGCTCGCAACCAACCACAACCCACATAGCCATAAACTTAGCTCTTTTTCCCCTGTTACTGAGGAAGAAGTTTCGGCACTTATACTGCGCTCTCACCTCACTACCTGTCCCCTTGACCCTATCCCCTCACAGCTACTTCCCACCCTCTCTTCTACCCTTGCCCCTATACTCACACACATTTTCAACCTCTTCCTCAGAATTGGTATATTTCCTTCATCTCTGAAACATGCACTGGTCACACCTATCCTTAAAAAACCTTCTCTTGATCCAACCTCCCCATCCAACTACCGCCCTATTTCCCTCCTCCCTCTTGCCTCAAAGCTTCTCGAAAAACTAGTCTATGCACGCCTATCCCATTTCCTTACATTAAACTCCCTCCTTGACCCACTGCAATCTGGATTCCATCCCCATCACTCCACAGAGACAGCAATCGTTAAGGTTACCAACGACCTACTTACAGCAAAATCAAAGACCACTTCTCTCTGCTTATCCTCCTTGATCTGTCCACAGCCTGTAATACTGTTGACAACCTTTTTTTGCTCCAAACCCTCTAATCCTTCGGCATCTGTGACACAGCCCTTTCGTGGTTCTCTTCCTACCTGTCAAACCGTACCTTTAGTGTAGCCTTCTCTGAGGCCTCCTCTGCGCCGTCACCACTTTCTGCCGGGGTACCGCAAGTCTCTCTGTCCTCGGTTCCCTTCTCTTCTCAATCTACACGTCATCATTAGGCTCCCTAATAAAGTCCTACGGTTTCCAATATCATTTGTATGCCGACGACACCCAAATCTACTTCTCTGCACCAGACCTATCTCCTTCCTTCCCGTGTCACTAACTGTCTTGCTCACTTCTCTTCCTGGATGTCCTCTCACTACCTCAAGCTAAATCTCTCCAAAACTGAGCTCCTTATTTTCCCTCCTCCTTCCAAAATCTCCACCCCAATCTCTCTATAACTGTTGACAACTCCATCATTATCCCTACCCCACGTGCCCGATGTCTCAGGGTCACATTTGACTCAGATCTTTCTTTCACTCCTCACATTCAATCCTTGGCTAAAGCTTGCCGCTTCCACCTTAAAAACATCTCTAAAATTAGACATTTCCTTACACAAAACACAACTAAGATTTTAATCCACTCTCTCATCCTTTCCCGCCTCGACTACTGCAACTCTATCCTCTCTGTTCTCCCTAGCTGCCACCTAGCTCCTTTGCAAACCATTATGAATGCCTGTGCCAGGCTCATCTTCCTTGCACGTTGCTCTTCATCTGCCGCACCTCTCTGCCAATCCCTTTACTGGCTTCCTCTTGCCTTCAGGATAAACCTCAATTGCATTGCTCCCCCCTACATCTCAGACCTTGTCTCCAGATATTCCCCCCCCCCCTACCTCCTTTGCTCCGCTCATGATGATCTACTACTCTCCTCCTCTCTTGTTACTTCACATTCCCGTCTACAAGATTTCTCAAGACTGGCTCCCATCTTATGGAACTTTCTGCCTCGCTCCACAAGAATCTCCCCTAGTTTTAAAAGCTTCAAGTGCTCCCTGAAGACTCTACTATTCAGGGACGCTTACAACCTACACTAACCTTCCTATCTCCACTGCTATCCCCTTAAACCCCATAGCATGTAAGCCTATGAGCCCAGCTGTTTGTAGTCCACCTTCATAAGAGCCGACTGACTACAACAGTGCAACTCTCGGCAGGACCCTTCACCCATTTGATCCCTGTAATCATTTTTTATATACCACCCATGTTCATAGTGCTGCGGAACCTGTTGGCGCTCTACAAATACCTGATAATAATAATAATAACCTGCATGTTTGTTTAGCCCTTTGGGTATTAAATTCTGCAACCAGAAGATCCACTTACATTCAGATTAAAGAAGAGTATGTTCTATATCACCTCCTCTAATGTCAAGTTTAACCACTTCAAGTAAAGACACTGTAACCTTGTTGTCAACAGTTATAGAGACATACATGGGGGTGTGGACATTTTTGAAGAAGGGGGGAAAATAAAGAGCTCAGTTTTGGAGAGATTTAGCTTGAGGTAGTGAGAGGACATCCAAGATGAGCACCCGGGTGACACCCTCCAGGGGGTGACACCAAAAAAAAAAAAAAAATTTTTTTTTTTCTTTTTTCATTTTATTGAAATTCAAAGAAATACAATGTTGAGATGCATAGATTTTTTTTTTATTAGAGGGGCTGGCATTTGTGAACATTGGTGGGACTGGGGAAGTTGTAGACACACAATTTTTTTGCCCCTTGAGCCAGTGCTGCAATTTCAACAAATAGTTTCCCCGCCTGCTTTTGCTTGTTTGTACTTTGCTTCTCCCCTGCCCAATTTCGCTATGAATGTTGTGGGCATGCCGTGGGGCTTGCAAAGTTGCTCTGCTAGCCTAAACCTGCCTGCCTATCTGTGCTCACTGCTCAGTGACATGTGGAGCAGTGGAGTCACTCACTGCTGTGCTGTCTCTTTAAACCGGAACTGGCAAATCATGAGGGGATGCCTGGCACCTGACCGCATGACTGTTTGACACTGTCTTTAAAGGGAAGGAGCCACGTATGATGCCCACCAGACCATTACGGTTACGGTACACTAAGTGCACACTGAACAGGTAGGAGGGCGGGCGGGGGTCTGGGGGTGGGCAGAGTGCAGAGGTGATTGGCCATAAGAAGCGGTAGGCACGCGGCCCGGGGCTGTGCACTGACAGGCTTGGAACAGAGTCAGAGAGCAGAATTTTCATAGTTTGCGCCTAAACCTTTTCTTTAGTGATTTAATTTTAAGAGTGCTCTGTTTATCTTTCATTTGATGCTCTGCTGAGCCAGGGAGCAGCTCTAGGCATGCGCTTTATAATTAATGCAGTGCAGTTTACATATTTTGTATGTGTGTGTCTAGTTTTTGTGTGTGTGTGTGTCTCAGTGTTTTTGTGTGTGTGTCTGAGTGTGTTTCCGAGTGTTTGTCTGTGCATCTGAGAATGTTTTTAAGTGTGTCTGAGGTTTTGTATGTGTGTTTGCCTGTGTTTTTGTGTGTGTCTGCTTTCTGGGGGGGGGGGGTGACACCATAACTTACCGCACCGGGTGACACCAACCCTAGTGACGCCACTGCGGGTTAGCAAGGAAGGAGATAATTCTGGTGCAGAGAGGTAGATTTGTGTATCGTCAGCATACAAATGATAATGAAACCCATGGGACTTTATTAAGGAACCTAGTGAGAACGTGTAGATTGAGAAGAGAAGGGGACCGAGGACAGAGCCTTGCAGTACCCCAACAGAAAGAAATAACAGAGCAGAGGATACCCCAAAGAAGGCTACACTAAAGATATGGTTAGACGGATAGGAAGAGAACCAAGAGATCTGTGTCACAGATGCCGAAAGAATTGAAGGGTATAGAGCAAAAGAGGGTGGTCAACAGTGTCAAAGGCTGCAGACAAATAAATGAAGATAAGTAGAGAGAAGTGGCCTTTTGATTTTGCTTTTGAGGGGGTGGGAGACCGGTAGAATGTTGAGAGCTGATTTAAGTTCTGATGGAGTCAATTTTGTTGTTGAAGTAGCTGGCAAAATCTTGGACTGAGAGAGAAGTTGTGGTGGGAGGTGGGAGGTGGGAGTGGGCGGAGAAGAGTATTGAATGTGGAGAACAGACGTTTTGGGTTTGAAGAATGAGTAGAAATAAGAGTAGAGAAGTAGTGTTGCTTATATAGATTAAGGGCAGAATAGTAAGAGTTCAAGATGAACTTATAGTGAAGAAAGTCAGGAGAACTCCGAGATTTCCTCCAGTGTCGCTCAGCAGTACAGGAACATCTGCGTAGGTACTGTGTCAGAGGAGTATGCCAGGGCTGAGGATGAGTGTATGTTTTCCGAGCTATGGTAGGTGGTTCCAGGTTATCAAGGACTGATGTAAAGGTGGAGTAATAGTGGAATATTGATTCATCAGGACAGGAAAAGGAGGGGATGGAAGAGAGAAGAGGTTCGAAAGAGCTATCGAGCTGTTGCTGATCTAATGACTTGATTCTTCTGTGAAGTTTAGTGTGGGGGGTAGAAGGAGGGAGAGTTGTAGGGAGGAAGGTGATGGTACAAGTGAGGAGGTGGTGGTCAGAAAGAGGAAAAGGTGAGTTTGTGAAGTTTGAAATAGTGCATCGATAACTGAAAATCAGATCAAGGGAGTGACCATCTTTGTGAGTGGGAGAATCAGTCCATTGTGACAGGCCGAAAGAGGAAGTGAGTTGAAGAAGTTGTTTTGCAGAGGAGGCAGTGGGATTATCAACAGGGAGGTTGAAGACACCGAGAATGAAGGTTATTGTTCTTTTTGTGATAAACTGCTTACCACTTTTTTGTTCTCAGATTGGTAGAGATAAACCTAAACATATTTGTGAGATGGTGATAAAAAAACATGCACTGTCACAGCAAATGTAGAACCTGTTTTCTGCAATGTGTATATATATTGGGTAAAAATAATGAGTGTTTTAAAGGAAAACACACTGCCAGGTTCCACTATATGAATAATTGGGCATTAATAGTCCGTAATGAAATAAAATCTACTTTATACTAAATTGTGGTAAACAGTAAGGGAAAAATATAATGTGTGCACTATACACTATTGCTGTGAAGGGGTTGCCATACAAAGGTACGTGCACACTCCTGTGCTTGCCATAGTATGTGCTTCTGTACTGTTTCAGGAGATCAAGAGAAAGGACCATTTGTGAAAGATGCACAATCAATGAATCCCCAACTGAATGCATGTGATTATAGGATATAGTTCATACCCCGGAGGTTACTCATGATAGAGAGGAGAGTGATTAGTCATCCGGTGGTAAATACTGTCGTTAACAACTTAGGGCTAGATTGCAAGTGGATCGCTAAATTATCGCTCGCCCGCAAACTGGCAAATTTGCCCATTTGGGGGCGCGATAATTTATCAGCCATTACAAGGGACTAGCTATTGCTACGTCAAGCTCGGGGTAGCAATTAGCGTTCCAAAAATTAACCAGAGATGAGATCTCTTGTTAATTTTCTAAAAGTACCTCAAATGCCCTCAAATAGAGAGCATTATAGTTTTTTATTAAAAAAAATCTAGTATTTTTTTAATACAAAAAAACTGCACCAGGCAGTTTTGGGGCTTTAAAGGTGGTGGGAGTGATTTGTTAAAAAGAAAAAGAAAAGGTAATGAAAAATGCCTTTACATTGCGGTCTACGGAAACTGTGTGTTCTCATAGACCGCAATGTAAATATATATGTATATGATTATATACATATATTTATGTGTTAATATGTGTATATACATATATTAACACATACATATTTATGTATATATTTATACACATATATATTTAGAAATGCTGCCCAGCGCACATTATGCGAGCAATATTTATTGCTCCACTTTTAATCTGGCCCAAAGATAGCAGCATCTTTATTTTTTAATAAAATTACTGCACTAGGCAGTATTTTGGGGCTAAAAATGGTGGGAGTGAAGTGTCTATGGGAACTGTGTGTTCCCTGGAAATATATATATATATATATATATGATATGCTTAGTACATATAAATTAAGTGGTAATATGTGTATATACACATATTTACACATAAATATATATGTATATAATCATATACATATACTGTATATTTAAAATTGCTGTCATCACTGCGCAACTTACCCCATTCACGTACTGATGCCGTCAAAGACGGTATTATAACAAGGCTCCCATAGGAGCCTATGGATGCCCGCTCTCGTGAGAGCAATTCTTCACAGCAATGCGAACACAAGGTTTTTTTCGCATTGCTTTGAACAAGTAATAGAAGCGCACATTAGCGTGCGCTTGCATTACACAGTGGAGCTAAAATATCGCTTTCTTGAAAGCGATATTTAGCGCTCCACTTTTAATATGGCCCTTAATATATAAAGTATGTAATCCATATTTATTAAATTGTACAGATCATTGTAAGCATGCTGGTAATGTTGTGACAGCTTATCAACAAGTTGTAAAACACTTTGTAATTGGATAAACAATGTCATGCGATACAGACCGACCCAATCATTGCCTCCTTGATGTAGATAGGATAATAATTAGGGTTTGTATAATCACATATGATTGGTAAATAGCGATGTTTAAACTCAGTTTGAGATTTGCTTGGGGTCGCCTTTGAAAAAGCCAAATGCCGAAATGCACATCAGGCACTCTCCTTTGTCTTTACAGGACTGTTTAAATGCTATAAACCAGTCTTATTTGGATGGGTTTATCTAAGATATTTTTGCAGGGATTGGAATCACAGACCCAAACAGTTTCAATAATTGTGTATGCACTACAGCTACTTTCAATATTTGGAAGATGATATCCTCTTACCTAATTGTCTTTTCGGGTTTTGCATATATAATGGGACCACCAATGCAGATTGCTCCATAACTACACCCAGCTATTTAATAATTAATTTTGGATGTTATAGATATCTCAAGTTTGTGAGAACCAGTCCTGTTTTGAGGTATCTTTATTTTTAATTTATTTAAAAAAATGTTTTTATATTTATTAGTAAAAGTTAAGTTTTATTTTCTACATTCCTCTTCCTGGGTCATAATATAGTATTTTTTAGGGCTGCAACTAACGATTATTTTCATAATCGATTAATCGGCCGATTATTTTTTCTATTAATCGACTAATCGGATAAAAAGAGAATCAATAATAGTTTTCTATGTTTTAAATAAAATCCACATGATGAGTGTTACAAATATAAACTTCAGACTAAAACTTTACATTAACACAACTGTTTCTTCAATTTTTAAGCAGCAGAGCACAGTTTTATAATTAAACAAAACCAAACCACAAACTGTTTGAAAAGAGGTAGAACTAGAAAGAGTTAGACTATTACTGTTAATAAAATTCTGTTATTCACTCTTTCAGAAACTTTGCATTGAAATGCAAACATCTCAACATGTCCACATGCTTCTGGCTAAGGCTGGTTCTCTGTTTGCAGCTATATTTCCTGCAGCAGAGAAAAGGCTGTTGAGGTGTATAAGTAGGGTTTTTGCCAATTTCACCAAAGTGGGATATTTATCTTTGTTAGCTCTTCACCAATGCTAAGTGTTTTCTACCTTGGCAAGGGCCTCTCAATAAAGTAACCCTTGACTTCATTCTAACATAAAAATATCTTGAATAACTATATGCAATGGTAAATAACCAGCTATAAGGTTAGGGGAAATATCTAGTCCGCTCTAAAAATAACGAATATATACTTATAAAGGTTGAATCTGGTACATATCACAATTTATTAAAAATATATAAAAAACAATAAAAAACAAAATCAAAAGCGCTAAGGACTGTATATCAATAACAGGACAAAGCCTTACACATTTATTTATACAGTACATATAATCAGCAATACGCTAATAATTGTGCAAACAGATAATAGTGCACATCAATTTAAATAACTCCCATCAATCTAGGGGCAAGGTGTAAACAACAAGCTTGGCACTATATCATGAAAAGTATAGTTCCAAATCACCAGATTTAATATAAACAATCCAAATGATGACTATTATATCTGGGTTGCACATAAGCCAGGGGTAGTTGTAAACTTATAGTGTCCTGAAAAAGTGAAAAGTAGACGTCTGTAGACGTCCTTTAGGCTAAGGAAATAACCATAAAACACAATACCATGTGCAGGAGTTCATTGGAGTGAAGCAGCTGGTGTTGTGCACAGACCAACTAATTGCAAACCAACTAATCGATTAATCGATTATGAGATTCGTTGACAACTATTTTCATAATCGATTATGACGATTAGTTGTTGCAGCTCTAGTATTTTTTAGTGAGTGTTATTTTTTCTTTTCCCGCCTTTTTTTAAAATATTTTTATAAAATATTGGCACTAAGCAACCCCCATAGCTTAGGAGGGATAGACAGGAAATGTATTTTCTGCCTATCTGTGGGTACATATTGGGATTTGTAACTTATACATAAGCCCTGTGACTTTATTATACCACACAATCACTGTACGAGTAGTGGCAATCAGGATAGAAAACATGCAGGGCAACAACAATTAACAGCAACATATCCTCACCTAATACTCAACCCCAGTATGTATTTAAGGTACCACAGGAAATCTGTGATCAATACACCCTATTTCTAGGACGAATGGAAAAGCAACTTCAACACAAGGAACAAGCAGCAAACCAGTTTGCAGGAAAACGCTGAAGCTTGCTTACATCACTTCAGCATATTTCTAGGAGGATATGTTTTGTTCCTCCCATCTGGACAGGGCGTCTTCAGAGACTGTGTAAGCAAAGCTTCATAGCAGTTTTAAAAAAAAAAACCCACAGGCCACTCCAACAATAGTTCAAAACCTATTCGCATATAAGCACAACTGAACAAGTTTAAAACTAATTGCAACTTCAAAAAGTTTTTAAAGATTAAAGGGACAGTCAAGTAAAACTAAACTTTCATGATTCAGATAGGGCATGCAATTTTAAACAACTTTCCAATTTACATTTATCATCAACTTTGCTCTGTTTTCTTGTTATGCTTAGTTGAATGCTAAACCTGGGTAGGCCCATAAACTGATTTCTACCTCCAACTAACAGCATTTCTCTCTAAACAGCTATGAAATTGTGACACATTTGCAGCGTACTTAAGTACCTGCTGGATTTTTCCTGATTGCCTGTGGCCGGAATTTGGATACTCTTGTGTCTAAGGAGGAATTCCTCTGGAGGTTATTGCAGGGAGAATCAGCCAGCTGGTGGTTGTGACATCCAGCCTGCCTATTTGCACTATCCATCTATATAGTACCATCATACTTGTGAGTATCTGTTTTATAAATCACAGAGTCTACACCATGAGGCACCCTTTTGTTTTTACCTCATAAACTGATTTCTAAGCCGTTGAAGGCTGCCTGTTATCTCAGTGCATTTTGACAGTTTTTCACAGTTAGACAGTGTTAGTTCATGTGTACCATATTGATACCATTGCGCTCACTTCTGTGGAGTTATTTAAGAGTCAGCACTGATTGTCTGAAATGCGTGTCTGTCAAAAGCACTGAGATAAGGGGCAGTCTGCAGAAGCTTAGATACAATGTAATCACAGAGATAAAAAGTGTATTAATAAACAAAACTGGGAGATGTGTAATAAAGGAATTATTCCTAACTACCTACATAACAGGCATAGGCCCAAGTTTAAAGTAGATCGCTATATCGCAGGCCTGTGCTCAGAATAGAGCAAAATCTTGTATTACAAATGAATGGTTAAACGGAATTTCAAGAGAATATTTGGTGTGGCCGACATATCCTTCGAGCACCCTATACTTTTAATGGATAGGGTCGCCCTGCTAAACATCACTTATATTACTAGTTTTGAGTTTTTTGTTGCATGTGACTGAAATAAAGTGTTAGGGCTGCAATAAAGGTATACCACATGTGTTTTAACATGATATGGCATATAACAAAGTGTTGGACTGGGAAGGGCTCAAAGGTGTATATATATATATATATGTGGATTGTTATGCATGTATGTATATATATATATATATATACGGTATATTTGCGTGCACAAACATACATACATATGCACATACAAATCCACACACATATATATAAACCAGTCTGAGCTCTTCTCAGTCCAACACCTTTTCATATACCATGTCATGTTAAAGTGCTGACATATACAGATATATATTATATATAAATAAATATATATATACTATATATATATATATATATATATATATATATATATCAATTATATCTGAATACACCATCAGCTTTAGTGTTCTTTGTCTTAGTTCACCTTAAAGGGACACTAAACCCAAAATCTTTCTTTCATGATTCAGGTAGAGAATACAATTTTAAACAGCATTCCAATTTACTTCTATTATCTAATTTGCTTTATTCTTTAGATATCCTTTTCTGAAGAAATAACAATGCACATGGGTGAGCCAATCACATGAGGCATCTATGTGCAGTCACCAATCAGCAACTACTAAGCATATTTAGATATGCTTTTCAGCAAAGGATATCAAGAGAATGGAGCAAAATAGATAATAGAAGTAAATTAGAAAGTTGTTTAAAATTGCATGCATTTCTAAATCATGAAAGAAAAAATTTGGGTTTCATGTCCCTTTAAGTTTAGCGTTCGAGCGAAAGCCAGAACACAGTTTTGGAGCATACCCCCAACAAGTCTATGAGGTGAGGGAGTAAGCACAACCACACTTTCCGAACTCCAAATGTTAGCTTACATGTGGCGCAAGAATAATATCACTATTGATTTGACTTGAGCAGTGTTAAAGCTCAACAGTGTTAATATTTGTTCGCTCCTCTTATAATCTAGGCTATAGTTAGTCTTTTCATTCAAACCACCTGGGGATAATATTGCTAAAGTTAACATCCACTAAATTTCTCTTTTCAATAAACTATTGTCTAAATTGCCATCATCCAGCTCATATTTACTTAGTTCTTTGTACAAAGTTATCCTATAAGATGTGAAAATGCTGAAATTTGAAAAGCATGATATTTTTGTAACACCTATATGTTTTATACCCACCTGTCGGATTTAACATTTTTTTATTCATGTATAGAATGTTCCTTGCTTGGTTTGTTGACTTTAGTTACCAAGTAACCCAATGTTGAATAAAAGTAACATTGTCTTGTATTAACCCTTTTTATCTGTATTTGGAACAAACAGTAAGGTCCAGTAAGCTTTATATAAATATTATTGTCATGTTCTTTTCTGGCTCTCGAAACCTTTGGGTATGCAAGTTAAAGCACAAAGTTATATGGATCTATATACGAACCAAAATGTCATAGACAGTAACCAGGATGTGGAGACTGGTTGCCAAGCAAGGGAGTTAGATGAGTAGAGTCACAAATTAAAAACAGTGCTTGTATTGACAGTATACTTTTGCACATTCAGAGCTGATTTTATTTCGGGTTGAAAAGCTTTTTTCTAATAAAATTCTCCATTAGGAACACCCAGGAAATAGTTGCAAATACTATATATTGAGTAAAATTGTCATTTTTATTTGGAATAGATTAGGACTTGTGTGCAATTTTGTAGAAATTAAAAATTCCTTTCTAAATAAAAAGATTCTAGCTTTTTGTTAATATAGAAATCTTATGTAAGTTTTTTTTTATTATTAATTTCCTTTGTTAAATTACACAATAGCTACTAAAGCTTTATAAAAATGACATCCTCTCAGTCATATTGGTTAGGTAACAATTAACATGCCATTTTGACAAATGTGTGGGAAGAGAATTATCCATGGTTTTAAAAAATGTCCAGCACAACAAAGTCACTTTTTACAGAAATGAAGATTACACAATTAGGTTTGTTTGACTTTCTTACTGAAAGAAAGGGTGTATTTTAAGATATTTAAAAAAACTAATAAGTATTATATTACTGAATTTATTGTTGCTTATCTATTATCTATCTATCTATCATCTATCTATCATCCATCTATCTAACTATCTATCTATATCTATCTAACTATCTATCTATATCTATCTATCTATCCATCTATCTAACTATCCATCTATCTATCCATCTATCCATCCATCCATCCATCTATCTATCATCCATCCATCCATCTATCTATCTATCTATCTATCTATCTATCTATCTATCTATCTATCTATCTATCTATCTATCTATCTATCTATCTCTCTATCTATATATCTATCCATCTATCTATCCATCTATCTATCCATCCATCCATCCATCTATCTATCTATCTATCTATCCATCTATCTATCTATCTAGATGTACATATACAAACAAAGATTAACAACATATGCAGCACTCACAGTATAAATTGTGTGCAAATCCAATATTGTGGGCATCTTTCCTGGAACAAAATAGATGCACATCCCACACAGTAGGTTGTGCTCACACCCCAACTTTTAACGTGATTGCTTTTCTTTTTCCAAGCAAGGAAACTATTGTACATGACAACATAGAAATGCACTAGTATTAGCATAATATATTGTTCTTTTCTCGTCAGTCCCCAGGAGCAGCCTCTTTTAGTAACAAATGTGTCCATTTCTTGCAGTACATCAGTCTGATTGCACCTAAAAAAGACAGATTTCCTTCTGAATGAGAGAAATACAGCCTCAAATGTACATTTTAGCCATCTAAGCATAGTAGGCCCATGCATTGTTTTACCCATCACCTTCACATTGTTCTATTCACAAGAAAACTATGATATTTATTAGCATGTGACATGAGCATGGGAAAAATTCACTTTGAGAGCTTATGCCCAGAATTATTATAAAATATATGTGTGTGCACATATTACAAGATAAGAACAAAAGATGGAAAGGAAAACAACACCATTTATTGGTACAGGCTTAGTTGACACAAATTAATGGAGTACTGGAAACACTATTTAGCAATAACTAATAACAATGTAATCTAATAGTCCTAATTATCTCTCGGTGTAAAAAAGAACATGACAAGATGCTGTTGATTTAGAGGTCTCCCCTCCTAACCAATTTTTTTTATCACTCACAAGGCTTAGGGCATTGGTTTTCCTCTACCAATCATATTATCAGATATCACTGTAAATGGTCCACGGCACCAGGTTAAAAAACTTCACTTTATTTCAGACAGATAGAATACAAGCTGTGATGTTCCAAAATTTCCCCCTTAATCATACATCATCCACAGCTTGTATTTTATCTGTCTGAAATAAAGTTAAGTTTTTTAACCTGTTGCCGTGGACCATTTACAGTGACATATGGATACACAGGGACTTGGCAGTGTCCCTGGTCGTCATAAGCATAAATTGGTCACACTAACTGCTGTGCTATACATTTAAGAAAATCATATTATCAAAGATAACTAATGGTTTTCATCAAAACTTCTATAATAGGCAACATTCTTTTAATTGACACCTAGATTAAAAACAATGAATTAATTATCTTAGTAACTGCATACTGTTACCTTTATATTAATAATCCGTTTAAACAAGGTTGAGAAAAGCAAAATATATGTGCATGTGTGCATTTCATTGGAAAAGCATGATTGGGCCAAATGTTTATTGATTAGAAAAACAGCAAGAAACAAAACAGGAAAAAACCTTTTCAAGGGAGAAACTTTGTATCTAGGAAAAATAGGTATGCATGTAGTTTTACTGACTTGATTTGTATATATGTATATTAGCTATTTTTATCCGTGCAATGTGTCATGTATATCTGATATATATTACAAACTATTTTAGCATATGAGAAAAAAAAAATCTTTATTTTTTTTTATTTTTAATTTGCAAATCAATACATATTCTCTATGGTAAAAACCCTTTGTGAGTTATATTTATTTATTTATTTATTTATTTATTTATTTGACATCAATAGGAAATAATCAGTGTGTGCATGTTTAATCGAACAGTAATTTGATTTTTAGAACATGTCTAATATTCGTATATAAAAGCTCAATATAAAATTATAGTTATGTCAAAATTTACACTTTCTCCATTTGCAAGAATGCATTACATTTATATATTTTAAATTGAGTTCCTTATTTTTTTAATGTTTGTCTACTTTTTTAGTTTGGGCCATTTATGTTTCTAGAGTATTATACATTATTTTACAGTATTAGATGTCTTGTAAATTTTAGGAACATGATGGAATAAACAGATTTAGATGGATTATAGTCAGGTATTTTGACTGAACTATATATCTGATTGCTACCTGGCCTGCTGTAGGGTTACCCCCTTTAGTTCAGGCCAAACCCGAACACTCTTGTGCCAAACACAGCACACTATGTATAATAGAACATAAACACAAACTCGCACATAGATATTCACAAGTTCACACTCTTCACCCACACACTATCGCACGCACGCACGCACACATACTCTCACAAACACTCTAACACACTCACGCACACATACTCTCACACACACTCTAACACACTCTAACACACATACTCTCACACACACACTAACACACTCACGCACACATACTCTCACACACTAACACACTCACGCACACATGCTCTTACACACACTCTAACACACTCACGCACACATACTCTCACACACACTCTAACACACTCACGCACACATACTCTCACACACACTAACACATCTCGCTGACACATACTCTCTCACACATACTAACACACTCACGCACACATACTCTCACACACACACTATCACACGCACACACACATACTCTCACACACACTAACACACTCACACACACATACTCTCACACACTTTAACAAACTCACTCACACATACTCTCAAACACACTAACACACTCGCTCACACATACTCTTTCACACACAGTAACACACTCACGTACACATACTCGCACACACACTCTAACACACTCACGCACACATACTCTCACACACACTAACACACTCACACACACATACTCTCACACACTTTAACAAACTCACTCACACATACTCTCAAACACACTAACACACTCGCTCACACATACTCTTTCACACACACACACAGTAACACAATCACGTACACATACTCTCACACACACTCTAACACACTCACGCACGCATACTCTCACACACACTAACACATCTCGCTCACACATACTCTCTCACACACGCACTAACACACTCACGCACACATACTCTCACACACACTCTAACACACTCACGCACACATACTCTGTCACACACACTAACACATATCGCTCACACATACTCTCTCACACACGCACTAACACACTCACGCACACATACTCTCACACACACACTAACACACTCACGCACACATACTCTCTCACACAAACTAACACATATCGCTCACACATACTCTCTCACACACGCACTAACACACTCACGCACACATACTCTCACACACACACTAACACACTCACGCACACATACTCTCTCACACACACTAACACATATCGCTCACACATACTCTCTCACACACGCACTAACACACTCACGCACACATACTCTCACACACACTCTAACACACTCACGCACGCATACTCTCACACACACTAACACATCTCGCTCACACATACTCTCTCACACACGCACTAACACACTCACGCACACATACTCTCACACACACTCTAACACACTCACGCACGCATACTCTCACACACACTAACACATCTCGCTCACACATACTCTCTCACACACGCACTAACACACTCACGCACACATACTCTCACACACACTCTAACACACTCACGCACACATACTCTCACACACACACTAACACACTCACGCACACATACTCTCTCACACACACTAACACATATCGCTCACACATACTCTCTCACACACGCACTAACACACTCACGCACACATACTCTCACACACACTCTAACACACTCACGCACGCATACTCTCACACACACTAACACATCTCGCTCACACATACTCTCTCACACACGCACTAACACACTCACGCACACATACTCTCACACACACTCTAACACACTCACGCACGCATACTCTCACACACACTAACACATCTCGCTCACACATACTCTCTCACACACGCACTAACACACTCACGCACACATACTCTCACACACACTCTAACACACTCACGCACACATACTCTGTCACACACACTAACACATATCGCTCACACATACTCTCTCACACACGCACTAACACACTCACGCACACATACTCTCACACACACACTAACACACTCACGCACACATACTCTCTCACACACACTAACACATATCGCTCACACATACTCTCTCACACGCACGCACACGTACTCTCATACACACTCTAACACACTCACGCACACATACTCTCACATACACTAACACACTCACTCACACATACTCTCAAACACACTAACACACTCGCTCACACATACTCTTTCACATACACACAGTAACACACTCACGTACACATACTCTCACACACACTCTAACACACTCACGCACGCATACTCTCACACACACTAACACATCTTGCTCACACATACTCTCTCACACACACACTAACACACACGCACACATACTCTCACACACACTCTAACACACTCACGCACACATACTCTCTCACACACACTAACACATATCGCTCACACATACTCTCTCACACACGCACTAACACACTCACGCACACATACTCTCACACACACTCTAACACACTCACGCACACATACTCTCACACACACTAACACATCTCGCTCACACATACTCTCTCACACACACACTAACACACTCACGCACACATACTCTCACACACACTCTAACACACTCACGCACACATACTCTCACACACACTCTAACACACTCACGCACACATACTCTCACACACACTCTAACACACTCACGCACGCATACTCTCACACACACTAACACATCTCGCTCACACATACTCTCTCACACACGCACTAACACACTCACGCACACATACTCTCACACACACACTAACACATATCGCTCACACATACTCTCTCACACACGCACTAACACACTCACGCACACATACTCTCACACACACTCTAACACACTCACGCACACATACTCTCACACACACTAACACATCTCGCTCACACATACTCTCTTGCACACACACTAACACACTCACGCACACATACTCTCACACACACTCTAACACAGTCACGCACACATACTCTCACACACACTCTAACACACTCACACACACATACTCTTACACACTTTAACAAACTCACTCACACATACTCTCAAACACACTAACACACTCGCTCACACATACTCTCTCACACACACACTAACACACTCACGCACACATACTCTCACACACACTCTAACACACTCATGCACACATACTCTCACACACACTAACACATCTCGCTCACACATACTCTCTCACACACTAACACACTCACGCACACATACTCTCACACACACTCTAACACACTCACGCACACATACTCTCACACACACTCTAACACACTCACGCACACATACTCTCACACACACTCTAACACACTCACAGACACATAATCTTACACACTCTAACAAACTCACTCACACATACTCTCACACACACTAACACACTCGCTCACACATACTCTCTCAAACACACAGAAAGACACAGACAAACACAAAGACACACACACACACACACAGACACACTCCCACACACAGAGACACTCCCACACTAAGACACACTCTTACACTCAGACACACTCCCACACAAAGACACAAACACACGCAAGAGAGTGATTTTCAGAACTTGTCTAATATTCGTATATAAAAGCGCAATATAAAATTATAGTTATGCAAAATTTACGCTTTCTCCATTTGCAAGAATTCCTAACATTTATATATTTTAAAATGAATTCCTTATTTTTTTTAATGATTGTCTACTTTTTTAGTTAGGCCATTTATGTTTCTTGAGTATTATACATTATTTTACAGTATTATAATTCTTGTGAATTTTAAGAACATGATGGAATAAACAGATTTAGATTGATTACAGTCAGGTATTTTGGCTGAACTATATATCTGATTGCTAAATAACTATAGGCTTGTATAGTATGTTGCAAATGCACGTCACCCTTTCTGGTTGTGGCTGTTTTCTACCAAACCCAGATATTTGCATATCTGGGTTCAAACCCGAGCACACAAATGGAAACCTGAACTGTCCGGGCCATTACTCATGAGTGCTATAAGAAGCCCCGGAAGGAATGAATTGAGAGCAGGGGCATGTGACCACACTACAGGCCAATAGCAGTGGGTTGCTAGGCAGAATTCTGAGGAGCAGGAGCGAGTATAAATATTGAGGGTTGTGAGGCGGAAGCCAGCATCATTTCCCTTGTGAAGCGGGAAAAGCTGACAGGCAGAATGGAGAGCGTGAGCCTTTTGCTGGAACAGGTAAAAACCTTGGTAGCGGAAAAAGGTGTTACCTGGCTCCAGCAGAGGCTCTTTTCAGAGGACAGCGGTTCCGGTGCAGGGTCGTCGACAGTCGAGCCAGCAGGAACATCAGGTCAGGAGCGGTGCGGTCGGCCGGTGAGGCGGACGAAGCCGCCGGTGTGGCTTAGTCCGGATGACAGGAGGGGAGCTTTGGGTCAAGGGAGGCCTGATACGGCCAGGGGTGAGGTTAGCGGAAAGTCAGGAGGCAAGAGAAGGGCTATGGAGGAGCTGCGCACATCTCCAGTGTCAGCAGGGAGTAGGAGGGGAACACTGAGGCCTAGGTTGCTGGGGACGAGCGTAGGCAGCGTGGAGGGGGGAGTAATGGTGACACATGAGGTTTGTGCGGGGAGCAGGGAGGGTGAGGTGGCAGTCGCCAGGAGCGGTATAAGTAAACAGGGGGCTGAGAAGGGAAGGGATGGCTCGGGCTTTGAGGGAGCTAGTGTGGATAGAAGGAGAAGGGGGGAGGGGATGAGTGGGAATGTGAGAAGCGGTAGGGGCGTTGGAGGAACAGGTGTAAACTTAAGGAGCAGTGAGAGGAGGGATAAGGTAACTGTAGGTGCTGCGAGTGGCAGCGGAGGAATTGGAGGGAACATGAGGGAGAATAGTGGACGTTGTTTGGGTAGGGGAAGAGGAGGTTTTGGGAAGGGGCAAGCTAAGGCGAGAGGAAAAAAGGGAAAAGAGGTAGGTGGAGAAAGGGGAGCTGAGGCGAATAGGGACGGCAGGCATAGTGCAGGAGGGATATCAAGTGGGATTGGAGAGGCCGTTGAGGTTTTGGTACAGGATATAAGGGAAAGGGATAGGGTTACAGGGGGTAGGGGGGATGGGGAGAATAGGGGTACAGAGACAGAGAGGGGCAGGGAGAACAGGAGTGGGGGTAAAAGGACTGAGAAAAGGAATAATTTGGAAGTTAATGATTGTGTTTCAGAACCGGAGGAGTCGGACGGCGTCCCGGTGGAAAGGCCGGGGTTGCCTGCGGTGCAGTCTTCATTACAGGAGCTGGAGGAGGACGTCCTGTGGATGAATGAATCTTACAGTGACTTCGCTGGTGAAGAATTGCAATTGGGACAGCAGACGGAACCGGAGAGTTCGGCACAGGTAGGAGAGATGGCTACTTTAATGCAGCTGCTCAATTCTCTGGTGCCTGGGGGGGGGACACGTAACTCAGAGTGAAGGACAAATTGGGGGAATGAGGGAAGAACGAGAGAGGGGCAGGGGAAGAGAGAAGGAAGACACTAGGAGGCAGAGACATCATGTTAATCATTCTCCACAGAGAGCAGGTGGAGGTTCAGGTGGACAGAGCAGAAGGGACAGGAGCAGGAGCAGAGGGACACGGCGGAGGGAGAGATCTCGGACGCCAAGGATAGACTACAGGGAGCGGGAAAGGCATACGTCCCCCACATGGGGCAGGCGGGATAGAGATCGTGAACACACACGTAGGAGGGAAAGCTCTATGTCTTATAACATTGATGATAGGGGGAGAAGATCTGCAGGTGACAGGGCGGAAAGGAGAAGAGAGGATACAATAGTGGTGCAGGAGCCTGAGTCAAGGCCGCCAGGTGAGACGGCGGGTTCCCTGTAGGGGGGGAAGGAAAAAGAAGAGTCGGGGGGAGTGTATGAGACGGTGATGAAAGGTCTGAAGGAGCTGGTGGCTCAATTAGAAGACAAAAGGAAAGTTGGGGGTGATGTAGGAACAGTAGCGGGAGCATGGGTACCGGCAGTGAAGGAGGGTAGTGTACCGGTGGTTGGAACCCCTTCGGGGAGTGGGGTAGAAAAAGGAGGGTCGGTGCCGGTTACAAGCGGTGAAGTGTTAATTGTGGCAGATTAAGCCTTGAGTAGGCCTTGCTTGTGCTCGATTGGACCACTTGGGATCCATCTGAGTAAAGAGGTTAAAGAAAAGATATGGAAACGAGAATTCGTAGAGATCTTTTCATTGTTGCCGTTGGACCACTTTATTGAGTTAAAGGAAGATCCAAAAGGGGAACAGGGCAAAAAGGAAGAGGAGGAGAGAAAGAAAAAGTGGAGGAAATTACCTAAAACTTTTTCAAACTGGACGAGGGCTTTTTGCATATTAGCCAGCGTGATCGGGGAGAAATTCCCCGAGCAGAGCTCGACTATGTTTTGCTATTTTGATGAAATATCAGGGGCTCAGAGGACATATGGGGGTCTTGCCTGGTGGCGGTACGATGAACAGTTCCGCCAGAGGCTGGCGGTACGACCAGAGATGCGGTGGGACGACAGAGAGATGGGGGTGTGGCTGGAGTTAATGACTCCTTTGAGGGGGCAGTCCTTTCGGAGTGGAGGAACGGGGGCTAGTGGAACAACAGTGGGGGCCACATCGGTGGCAATTAAAAAAGGCCTCTGCTTCCAGTTTAATGAAGGGGTGTGTAGGTTCGGAGGGGCGTGCAAATACAAGCACGAGTGCTCAGGATGCGGAGGTGCGCACTCTGGGGCAAAATGTTTCCGAAAAGGAAAGGGGAATGGTAAAGGAGGTGAGGGTGCTGCTACGGGCTCGGACCCCGGTGAGGGTAAGAGAGATGGCCCCGTGGCTAAGCCAATACGGTAAGACAAAGGGTAGAGCGGGGGATGCGGAGCTGTTAATGACGGGCTTCAGTTCCGGATTTCGTATCCCGTTCGAGGGTTCAAAGGGTTCGGGAGTTCCTGGGAATTTAAAATCGGCTGAGCAATTCCCAGAGGTGGTTCAAGTTAAGTTGGAAAAGGAGGTGGCACTGGGGAGAATGGCGGGCCCCTTCAAGGACCCTCCATTCCCGAATTTGAGGGTGTCCCCACTTGGGGTGGTCCCAAAGAAGACGGAGGGACAATTTAGAATGATTCACCACCTGTCTCATCCTAAGGGCGCGTCTGTTAACGACGGGATTGACCCGTCTTTGACGGCTGTACGTTATGCTTCATTTGATAAGGCGGTGAGTGTGGTCAGGAGAGCGGGGATTGGAGCTTTGTTGGCAAAGGTGGATGTGGAGGCAGCCTTTCGGCTTTTACCAGACCATCCGGTGTGTCATCATTTATTGGGTTGCCAATTTCAAGGGGAATTTTTCGTTGATCTGTGTTTACCCATGGGATGCTCCATATCCTGTGCGTACTTCGAAAAATTTAGTACATTTGTGGAATGGGTGGTGAAGAAAAAGGCGGGCAGGTCATCGATGGTCCATTATTTGGATGATTACCTGTTTGTGGGGGAAGCTAGTTCTGGAGTTTGTGAAATGTTGTTGAAAACATTTGTTGAAGTGGCTGAGCAATTCGGGATTCCGATTGCACCAGGAAAGACGGAAGGGCCGGTGACTAAGTTGAGTTTTCTGGGGATCCAGATTGACTCAGTATTGATGGAGTGCTCGTTACCTTGGGATAAGGTGGTAGATCTGAGAAAGGTCATAACTGAGATGCTTGGGAAGGGGAAAGTGTCGTTGCGAGAAGTGCAATCGCTACTGGGCAAGCTTAATTTTGCTTGTCGTGTGATCCCAGTTGGAAGGGTTTTTGGAAGGCGCCTGGCATTGGCTACGGTTGGGGTGAAGGAACCACACCACAGGATCCGGCTTTCAAAGGAGTTGAAGGAGGATCTTAGAGTGTGGTTGATTTTTCTGGAAGAGTTCAATGGGCGGTCGCTCATTCAGGAGGGGCCGGTATCGGATGAGATGTTGCACCTATACACAGATGCTTCAGGAGCACATGGCTTTGGGGCATATTTTGATGGCAGATGGTGCGTGGATACATGGCCTGTGGAATGGAAGGAACAAGGTTTAACCAAGAACTTGGTGTTTCTAGAATTGTTTCCGTTGGTGGTGGCTGTTATGGTTTGGAATGGTGAGCTGAGGAATAGGAAAGTGACTTTCCACTCTGACAATCTGGGAGTGGTATTTGCGATTAATAAGTTGACAGCGAAGTCAAGGCCGGTGATTCGGCTTCTCCGAGTGTTTGTCCTGGAATGCTTGAGGGGGAATGTGTTTTTTAGGGCGGTGCATGTACCCGGGAAGCAAAATGTGATTGCTGACTCTCTTTCCTGGTTGCAGTGGTAGAAGTTTCGGGAAGCAGCCCCGGAGGCGAAGTTGGATGGGGAAGAATGCCCAAGGGCTTTGTGGCAGATAGACTTCTTAAAGGATTGAAATTGGCGAGAGGGGCTTTAGCCCAGAGTACGTTAAGAGCTTACGTGCCAGTATGGAAACGGTGGTTTTGTAGGCTGCACAGGGATGGAATCAGGCTATCAAAAGAGGATTGGGTGTGGTACTTGGTTGATTGGGTGCAGGAATGGAAAGATTGTCAAAGATGTCAAAATCCATGGTGAATCGTCAGGTGGCGGCGTTAGCCTTTCTGTTTAAGCTGATGGGATGGGTTGATTTAACAAAGGAGTTTTGGGTAAAATTGGCGGTGAGAGGTGTTTGTAGAGGTGGAGCTAGGGGGGACAAAAGACGTCCACTTGTATTTAGTTTACTATTAAAGGTAGTTGGGGCTTTGGAGGTGGTGTGCAATTCTAAGTTTGAGTATTATTTGTTCCGGGTGGCTTTTGTTTTAGCCTTTTTCGGGGCTTTTAGAGTGTTGGAATTGGTTGGGGCTAATAGAAAGGACAATGGCGGTATCGGGTTTGGTGATGTGGTGATATCAAGGGAGGAAGTGTCCATTTGGCTTAGAAAATCTAAGACAGATCAGGAGGGTATGGGCCGCTTAATCAAGTTATTTGCTATCGGGGGTGTTTGTTGCCCGGTAGGTTCTCTGGTGGATTATCTTAGGATCAGGCCTTGTGGTGAGGGCCCTCTTTTGAGGCACGAGGATGGAGGAGCATTGTCAAAATATCAGTTTGGAGCGTTACTTAAAAGGGCTTTGTCCGTGGCTGGGGTGGACCCTAAAGATTTTGGATGCCATTCGTTTAGAATAGGCGCGGCAACTGAGGCGCATGAATTGGGTTTGAGTGAGGAAGTTGTGAAAAAGGTGGGAAGGTGGAAGTCGGGGTGTTTTAAGCGTTATGTTCGTCCTAACATGATAGTATAGTTTTGTTTTTCTTAACAGGTCCAGTTCAGTGTTGGATAGTTGGACATTCTTTCATTTACTGGGCGAGAAAAGCTGCAGCAACAAAGGAAGGGGGAATCCAGTTGGGCCTTCCTCGGGAACAGGTTGGGGTAAAGTGGTTTGGGGTAAGAGGTCTAAAATGGGAAGGGGTAGTGAGTACAGTGAGTAAGTTTGCCAGGCTGTACAAGCCTCCTGACATTTTGGTGTTACACGCTGGAGGAAATGACTTAGGGTTTATGGCTCAAAAAGATTTGATTGACCAGTTGAAGGGTGGCATGCGTAGGTTGAAGGTTTTGTTCCCGAAGGTGTTAATTGTGTGGTCAGAAATTGAGACAAGGTTGGAATGGCGCTCAGCTTGGGATGTCAGGAGGCTGGATTTATCCAGGAGAAAGGTTAACAGGACTCTATCAGGTTTTGTTGTTCAGTTGGGGGGTTTTGGCATTCGCCATGTTGAATTCGAAGGGGAATCAGGCAGATGCTTTTTTATTAAGGATGGGGTGCATCTCAATGAAGTGGGGTTGCACTTATTTAATTTTAACCTAAAAGAAGGGGTACAGAAGGCCTTAGCCCGGTTGGGCGGTGTCCGACGGTAGGTCGGTCTGTGGCGGGTGCTGGCCTTATCAGGCGAGTTTTATGTGGTAATGGTACCTCATCGGACGATGGGGAGAGTTTAAGAAAAGGGGGCGTGCCTGGCAACAGCCAGTGGAAGGCACGTGTGGTGGATGATGGACAGCACCCCAGAGTTTTTGTAACCACATTGGTTAGGTGGTTGTGTTATTTGTAAACACTTGTTTGTTTAATAAATGCGGGCTGCGGCCTTTTGTACCCAAAACTTTGTCATGTTTGGTTATTGATTCACAAGAAGAGTGCCGAATGTGTGTGTCAAAGAAGCCCCGGAAGGAATGAATTGAGAGCAGGGGCATGTGACCACACTACAGGCCAATAGCAGTGGGTTGCTAGGCAGAATTCTGAGGAGCAGGAGCGAGTATAAATATTGAGGGTTGTGAGGCGGAAGCCAGCATCATTTCCCTTGTGAAGCGGGAAAAGCTCCCTCCCTCCCTCCCTGTTTTAAGAATTTGGAAGTCGCAGCTAAAGGCGGGTGCTGGCCTTATCAGGCGAGTTTTATGTGGTAATGGTACCTCATCGGACGATGGGGAGAGTTTAAGAAAAGGGGGCGTGCCTGGCAACAGCCAGTGGAAGGCACGTGTGGTGGATGATGGACAGCACCCCAGAGTTTTTGTAACCACATTGGTTAGGTGGTTGTGTTATTTGTAAACACTTGTTTGTTTAATAAATGCGGGCTGCGGCCTTTTGTACCCAAAACTTTGTCATGTTTGGTTATTGATTCACAAGAAGAGTGCCGAATGTGTGTGTCATAAGTGTATTCTTTCTTAAGGGTTCTCTAAAACACTTTTCTTTCAAGGTGGCAACCCTAGCCTGCTGCATTCTATTATCCACTTTCTAGCTGCACTTCCATTTTATGCTACAGGTATTTTTCACTTATATATGAATGTGGACTTTTTAACTGTTATAACCTCCGATAGTTGAAACAGGAAAAATAGTTTAGGCTGATGGTACAATACTTAGAATAATCATAAAAACAGGTTTTACTTATTTAAATTTAATAATACAAAATATTGCCAACTTAGGGCCAGATTACGAGGGAAGTGCAAACGTTTGCACGCAAGCGATAAGTGGTTAATCGTGGGTTTTCCCACTCCTTGGGTTTGCCACTGGTATTACGAGTTGAAGGTAAATGCAATCGCTTGAGCGCAAATGCGATTTACTCTAGAATGATTACCGCGTCCACTCCTCAGAGCTCTGGTTACCTGGTTAACAAAAAAGTGTCACAAACCACATCAACAATACATTACAAAGTACACTTACATTTATAATAACACTACCTAATAAATATTATTAAAAAAAATATTGCACACAAATGTTATAAGGACTCAAAGATATGAGGTCTCAGGTGTAAAAAAAAATCAGACAGACAGTATTTTAACATTTCTAATTTAAAGAGTAATTGGTATTTAACCCTTTAACTGACAATCTATTCCAACCCCTGTGCTGAATTTTATTGAAGTTTTAGCTGCTGCTCACATCAAAGTCCTACTCTTAATCATTTTAATGAGAAAATTACACATTCAAAATCTTGTTTTTTTTGTTTGTTTTTTTGCAGAGGAAGCAGATTGAAACTATACAATTGTTATTGTTATTAAAAGTATAATAATTAAATGTAAATAATAGTATGTGTGTTTTAACTCTTTTGTAAAAAGAGAAAGAGGTTAGCCTCATATACAAAAAGGCAAATTAGTAATAACTTTGATCTGCAGATAGGGGCTCCATTGAGCCTGTACTCAAGTAATAAACAATTATTTAGCCAGGTGATCATTATTACCATAGTGATCAACTGGCTATTAAAAGCTATATGGGGCCATGGTTTTTAAAGAGGGCCTACTGGGCTTTTGAGAGTGGAGGTCCCTCTAGTGGGCCTGTAACAACATTAAGGGATTACCAACTTGAAGTCTGGAGGATGTGAGATTGTGTTTTGTTACAATGTTGCAGGAGAGGAGGCGGTGTTTGTTCTTACCTTTATAGGGTCCTGCAGCAGGGTATCCGGCCTCTTTTCGGTTCCAGACTTCAAGGAGAAAGTTTTCTGTGTCCCTGAAGGAAGATTTGGAGATGGATAGATCCAGGAGGAAATCTCTGCAACCCAAGAGATACGGGGAGGTCGTGGAGATGACGTCCAGGAAGAAAGGACCTGCAAGACAGTCAGAGGAGCATGGGTCTGATGATGTGGTACCCCCCACACCCCAAAAAAACGCCACCCCAGAGGAGTTTTAATAAAGGAAAGGAGACTGCCAAGGGTGGGAGAGGGGGTACTGGGCCCAAAGCTAGTATCTCAGTTAGGGAAGGCCATAGGGGTGTGTCTCATTCTCAGCCTGGTGGAGAGGGCTGTGGAGAGGCCCAGGCTGGTCCCAGTGGGGGGCGGGAAGGCCCTCAGGAGCTGGGGGTTCCTAGTAGTGGACCGGGGTCGATAATGGGGGGTGATCATGCTGGTTCTTTGTCAGCGTTGCCACCGGCAGCCATGGCGGCAGTCCTAGCTTTAGCCCAATCTCTGGCATCAGCCATGTCCCCATCTGTGCGAGGGCAGGGCCAGAATGCGGCCCAGGCTGTCGGTGGTGCGGCAGTAGTTAAGGCCGGTGGGTCGGGGCCCCCAAGGTCAGGTAGTGCAGAGTGCGCAGCGGGCCCAGCCCTCTCAGATGGCGGATCGCGCGAGATGTACTCCTCAAGTTCATCAGAGGACCTGCAAGACAGTCAGAGGAGCATGGGTCTGATGATGTGGTACCCCACACACCCCAAAAAACGCCACCCCAGAGGAGTTTTAATAAAGGAAAGGGGCCTGCCAAGGGTGGGAGAGGGGGTACTGGGACCAAAGCTAGTATCTCAGTTAGGGAAGGCCCTAGGGGTGTGTCTCATTCTCAGCCTGGTGGAGAGGGCTGTGGAGAGGCCCAGGCTGGTCCCAGTGAAGGCGGGAAGGCCCTCAGGAGCTGGGGGTTCCTAGTAGTGGACCGGGGTCGATAATGGGGGGTGATCATGCTGGTTCTTTGCCAGCATTGCCACCGGCAGCCATGGCGGCAGTCCTGGCTTTAGCCCAATCTCTGGCATCAGCCATGGCCCCATCTGTGCAAGGGCAGGGCCAGGATGCGGCCCAGGCTGTCGGTGGTGCGGCAGTAGTTCAGGCCGGTGGGTCGGGGCCCCCAAGGTCAGGTAGTGCAGAGTGCGCAGCGGGCCCAGCCCTCTCAGATGTCAGATCGCGGGAGATGTACTCCTCAAGTTCGTCAGAGGAGGAGGATCTCGGCCGCCATCTTGGAGGGAGGGTCACAGGAGGAGTAGACGCTACTCGCGACCGGAGCGGCTCAGGTAACTTGGGGAGGCTTCCGGCCGCGGGTGGGGTGGCAACAGGCGGCACAGGAGGGAGGCAGGAGTACTCACCGGGTGCCGTTAGGGCAGCTGGTGAGGTGGAGGCTCTGCTAGGGTTGCCACCTGTCCCTTAAAATACAGAACACTTATAAGTTACACATGCTGCAGGGTGTGCAGGGAGGAATATAAATAGCGCTGTCCAGAAACACAATACATGTTCCTCCCTGCACACCCTGCAGAATGTTTAACTTATAAGTGTCCAGGAAAACATGGCTGAGGTGGCAACCCTAGGCTCTGTGGTGCAGCGTGGTCGAGGGGCCTAGTACAAGTGCGCAGGCGCACGCGAGTACTGATGGGCCTAGCACAAGGGCGCATGCACGCATGGGCATTGAGGCTGGCTGCCAGAGGTGTGTGTCAGTGGCAGCAGGGACTGATGGGCCTAGGATGATTGCGCCAGCGGCCTTGGGTATCAGCGGTCCCCATGCAAGTGCACATGCGCACATGGGGGATGACGCTTGCGGCCATGTGAGTATGTCTGGAGCAGCAGGGAGCACAAACGTTGGCAGCAGGACTGTGAGGGGCATAGATTCTAGTAGTGGCATGTGTGTGGGGGATGCCACTAGAGGCAGAGGGAGGACACATCCGGGGATAACGCACGTTAGCGCTCATGGGTCACAGTATGGCATGAGTGGGGATACGGCGATTGGTGAGCATAGGTGTGTGGTGTCTGTGAACCAGGAGCAGGGTTATCCTAGACTAAGGGTTTCTATGTGCATGACGGCTGCAAGCCAGGTTAATAGTATGCAGGTGCAGGAGGAAATCATAAAGAGGGCTGTAGAGACTGCGCTGCATGAGGTGGCCAGGCAGCAGGCCCCCCAGGGGTTGAGTGCCCATGCCCAGGAGGGGCCTGGACAGGAAGTTTTGATTAGAAGGGCTGTGTCAGCGGCTCTGGGGATGAATGCTGGGGGGGATTATAGGGTGGAAGGGAGGAATGTCTCTTTTGACACACCACCTGTTGGCCAAGTTGCCTTGTCTCCACAGGTACAGAATAGGACTGCTTCAGCAATGGCAACCGAGGCTTCCAGTGCGCTGGTAGTGGCAGGTCAGAGCAGCGAGCAGTTGGATCAGACTGGATCAACAACTCAGGCACCCATCGAAGCAGACCGCCCAGGAAATTGTGAGTACTATGCACCTCACACATTACACGCTGACACAGGGTCTTCATCTAGCGGATCAGGTTCAGATAGTGGGGAGGACCTGGAGGACAGGGGGCCGGGGCCCGTGGAAGGGGACCAAGGGGCTATAGGGCCTGGGGGCGGTACCCCAGGGGACGCAGTGCCTCGTAAGGTGGCGGTGCAGGGGGATATGTACCCGTGTCTGGTCCATTCACTATACGGGCACCTTAAGATGAAAATAGTAAAGAAAATACAGGAGGGTCGTTATGTGAACGTTTTTGACCTCTCACTGGATGCGTTTAGGGCAAAAGAAAGGGCCCAGGACGGCTCTGGGTCCAAAAAGGTACGCAGGCCTGAAACGTACGAAGAATGGCTGAAATGCTTCCGAGTGCTAGCGGCCTGTTACGTGGATAGGTGGCCACTGCAAGGCCACAACCTCTTTAAGTATCAGGATACTATAGAGGATATCCATAACAGATTTAAAGAGGGTGCATGGAGAGAATATGACATGGCCTTCAGGAGTAAGATGGTGGGGAATCCCTTACTGCATTTCGGCACACAGGACATGCACCTGTGGTCGAAACTAGGGCTGGAAGGGGGCGCCACGCCCCCTGCACAGGCGCAGCAGGGGTTGCCGTGGCAGGTCGCGAGGGTCAGTAGGCGGGGGCGAGAGTGCTGTAAATTTCAGGACAAGTTGTGTGACAGGGGGAGCAGCTGCTCCTTTCGGCACATCTGCAGGTACTGTGGGGGTCCCCACCCAGGAGCCGATTGCAGTAAACGCAAGGACCAGGGGCAGCTTAAACCAGCACAGAAAACTGGAGTTGGGGTCAAGGGCCCCAACCCTGCTTAAGCTGTCTCCTATACTAGCATGGCTGGCAAATTATCCAGACCGGGAGGCAGCGGAGCTGCTCCGGGCGGGTCTGGAGTGGGGTTTTGAGATCCCAGTTACGAGGAATGTCCTGGGGTCAGGGGTGCACAAAAATTTGAAGACGGCTTATGAATTCCCACACGTGGTGAGGGAAAAATTGGCAAAGGAAGTCGCGATGGGTAGGGTGTCTGGCCCATTCGCGGAGCTCCCCATCGCAAACCTTGTGGTCTCGCCTTTGGGAGTGGTGCCAAAAAAGGAGCCGGGGAAATTTAGGTTGATTCATTACCTGTCTTTCCCAAAAGGGGGGTCAGTCAATGATGGTATTGACCCAGAAATCAGCTCGGAGCATTATCAATCTTTTGATAATGCTCTAGAGGTGGTTAGGGCGTGTGGCCCGGGGGCGCTGCTGGCAAAGCTCGACATAGAGTCTGCGTTCTGGCTGCTGCCCCTCCATCCCTCAGCATTTAGGCTCATGGGGATGAAGTTCAAGGGGTCTTACTACGTGGACAGGTGCCTACCAATGGGGTGTTCCTTGTCCTGTTCGTTGTTCGAGTGTTTCAGTTCCTTTTTGCACTGGGTGGTCGAGACGGCGTCAGGAGGTGGGGCGATTGCTCATTACCTCGACGACTTCCTTTTGGTGGGGAGAGCGGGTTGCGCAGATTGTGAACAGCTCATGAAAGTCATGAAGGAATTGATGGCCAGTTTCGGGGTACCCCTGGCGGATGAGAAGACGCAGGGTCCCTGTACGTGTATAACATTTCTTGGGATAGAAATTGACACGGTGCATGCGGTCTGCAGATTGCCTGACGACAAAGTGCAGCGAATGCTGCAGATGGTCAGGTCATTTATGGGGCGCGATAGGGTCCCTATTAGGGAGGTTCAGTCATTGCTCGGCCTTCTGAATTTTGCAGGGCGTGTGATTCCAATGGGAAGGGTATTCAATCGCCGCCTTGAGGGCCAATTGAATGGCCCTCCGGGGCGGGCTAAATGGGCGCGTGTCACGGCTGAGGTGAAGGAGGATTTAGAGGTTTGGGCCAGGTTCCTGGTCAACTTCAACGGGGTTTGCCTCTGGAGGCACCCGCCAGTTTCTAATCAAGCTCTTCACCTCTTCACGGACGAGGCAGGCGGCTCTGGGTATGGAGCTTACCTGGATGGGGAGTGGAGTGCAGCTCCGTGGCCCAGAGAATGGATAGAGGCCGGGTGTGTCAGGAACTTGACGCTATTGGAGCTGTTCCCCATAGTTGCAGCTGTAGAAACATGGGGTGTTCGGTTAGCGAACAGGTTGTGGTGTTCTGGACGGACAACCTGAGTGTGGTGTATGCCATTAATAGGTTGTCTGCGGCTTCACCAAATGTGGTATGCTATTTGAGGCACCTGGTGTTGCGCTGCTTGCAGCTCAACATCTGTTTCAACGCCAAACACGTCCCGGGAGTGCAGAATGTGATTGCTGATGCACTCTCTCGATTCAATTGGGGGCAGTTTAGGAAAGCAGCACCCAGGGCGGCGAAGGAGGGTCTAACGTGCCCATCTTCTCTTTGGCAGTTGATGAAGGTTGGGAAGGCATCCTCAGTTTAGTTAAGGCGTCCCTTGGCTCCGAAGACTTGGGCGACCTACTTGGGCCACTGGAACAGATGGGAGACTTTCTCTCGTCAGAGGGGCGTACAGGTACAAGGGGCCACTAGGGTGCATGTGTTGGAATGGCTGGCTTTGTTGAGACGGGAAGGCATTAGCAAGGCAGGAGCTGCAGGTAGGCTGGCAGCAGTGTCCTTCTTTAACAAGGCACTGGGTTGTGTGGATCACTCAAGGGCTTTTCTGCTTAGAAAAGTGCTGAAGGGGTGGGGGAGAATGGTTCCCTGTATAAAGGACTACAGGGAACCTATTACATCCAGTAGACTGAGGCAGTTGGCACTTGGTTTACAGGAGGTCTGCAAATCGGAATATGAGAGGTTACTCTTTAGAACAGCTTTTGCAATAGCATTTGCAGGGACTCTGCGTGTGAGCGAATTAGTGTCATCATCCAAAACGAAAGGGACAGGGGGGGGTACTGGCGGAACATGTGCGGTTAGCCCAAGGGGGTGTGCTATTATTTGTCCCAAGGTCCAAAACGGATCAGGAGGGTAAAGGCACATGGTTGCCCCTGGCGAGACAGGAGGAAGCAGTATGCTGCCCTGTGCGATGTGTGGAAGAGTTTGCGAAACTCCGTCCGGGGCATTGTGCTCAGTTCCTCATGCACGAGGATGGGACTGCATTGTCGATATTTCAGTTTAGGAGGGTTCTCGCAAAACCAGCGGAGATAACTGGGTTAGACCCCAAAAGAATAGCTGCCCATTCGTTTAGGATCGGCGCAGCAACTAGCACAGCGGGGAAAAGGGAATCATCAGCCGAGATAAAGCGCTTGGGAAGATGGAGATCAGCCCAGTATAAAACGTATATTAGGCCCACACCAGGACCACATTCCTAGGAAAGGATGTGGTTCAATTACACTTAATTGATTCATGTAAGGTTGGCACCAAAGGGGTACCCGAGGGGGTTAGTGGGTTGGTGCAGGGGTGGGGGGCTGCTGATAAGGGAGTTGAGCAGTGGGGGCTGTATCGTGGGCCAGGGCTCTGGCTCAGGCTAATAGGGTGTTGTCTGTTTCACCAGGTACATTAGGAAGTTCACCCCCTGTTCGAGTGTGGATAATAGGCCACTCATTTATCCATTGGGCATCCATCAGGGTGCTGCGGACGCCGGAAGGGCAACAGCTTGGATTCCAAACATCCAGGGCCAACTTCTGGTGGTTAGGATGCAGGGGCCTTGTGTGGGACGATTTGCCAGCATTGTTGCAGGAGGCACATAGGAGGTGGGGATAGCCTAATGTTATATTGCTGCATCTGGGGGGTAATGACTTAGGCTCATTGCTGGCCCTGGACCTTATTAAGAGGATGACAGTGGATATTAAGTGGGTTCACACGTGGTTGAAAGAGGTCAAAATAGGTTGGTCCAATGTGGTTGCTCGGCTGCATTGGAGTCACATTGTGACCCAGAAAGCTGCATATAACGTGCGAAAAAAGGTCAAAAGAGAGTTGGGGGACTTCGTGATTAGACAAGATGGGATAACAGACGACAAGAAGGACCTATTTTGTCCTGATGGGGTCCACCTGACCGATGTTGGGTTGGACATGTTCTTAAAGGACATTAGGAGCGCTTTGTTAAGGGTACTATAGTTTTTAAAAAAAAAAGTTTGATTGTTATTTGTTATTAAGGTTATTGTTACAGTTGATATGTTAAGTTATTATAGGTGCCTGTCGGTTTGTGTGGTGGCAAGAGAAAGCCTGGCTCTTGTGGCGGGTGGTCAGGGCCCTGGGGAGCGGGCACGGAGAGAGAAGAGTGACGGTCTAAAAAGGGGAGGGGTTACGCCCGCCAGGCGCCGGTCTGGGGATCCTCTCCCTTGCGAACAAGACTGAATACCTCTAAACCATCACAGCTCTCTCTCAGTGCCATTGGGTGTGACAGCCGGGTGTCACGCTGCAAACATCGAAAGGGGCCTTGACCATCTGCTTAAAGGGGCTAGGTTAGGGAAAGATGCCGCCAACGTTTTCTGTTTACTAACTTGTTGCCAAGTTTGGAATTAAGAGTTTAAAGTGCCTAAGATAATTTGAATAACACATTAGGCACTAGTTATTCGTTTATTTAATAAACGTGACCGTGACCGGTCTTTTTCTCCCAACTTGGTGTGCTGTCTTATTTATTCAGGTTATGCTACACTACGTAGGACGTAATAGGGGTTTAGACCTTATGAGAGTGGAGGGCCCTCTAGTGGGCCTGTAACAACATTAAGGGATTACCAACTTGAAGTCTGGAGGATGTGAGATTGTGTTTTGTTACAATGTTGCAGGAGAGGAGGCGGTGTTTGTTCTTACCTTTATAGGGTCCTGCAGCAGGGTATCCGGCCTCGTTTGGGTTCCAGACTTCAAGGAGAAAGTTTCCCGCCCACCTGTCCCTGGAGTAGCAGTGAATTGGCGGCGATGTGGCTGTGGTAGGGTGAGTTAACCCGGCAGGGGTAGGTTTACTTGAGCTAGCTTTGTGTAAGACCGGGTTCTTAATTTAGTCACCCACCTCTATCAATAGAGTTGTACAATTCGATTGATGGAGGTCACCTTACCGGGTTGGGTTGATGCCTTGGCAGGTGGGTGGTCAGGACCCTGGGGAGCGGGCATGGAGAGAGAAGAGTGATGGTCTAAAAAGGGGAGGGGTTACGCCCCCCAGGCGCCGGTCTGGGGATCCTCTCCCTTGCGAACAAGACTGAATACCTCTAAACCATCACAGCTCTCTCTCAGTGCCATTGGGTGTGACAGCCGGGTGTAACGCTGCAAACATCGAAAGGGGCCGTGACCATCTGCTTAAAGGGGCTAGGTTAGGGAAAGATGCCGCCAACATTTTTTGTTTACGAACTTTTGGAATTAAGAGTTTAAAGTGCCTAAGATAATTTGAATAACACATTAGGCACTAGTTATTTGTTTATTTAATAAACGCGACCGTGACCGGTCTTTTTCTCCCAACTTGGTGTGCTGTCTTATTTATTCAGGTTATGCTACACTACGTAGGACGTAATAGGGGGTTTAGACCTTAAAATCTAGGCGTCTTGGGGGGTCTGTAGCCATCTTTTGATTAGTTGTTACAGGCCTTTAGAGATTCCTTTCCTACAAAATGTGTGTTTTTTTTTGTTTTTTTGTTTTGTTTTTTAAACCAAGTTGCCATTGTTTGAAAGAGCAAAATATTGCCTGGGGGTCCCTAGGGCTTAAGGAAGCAGAGAGCTAATACTTACCCTTCCATTCAGCTTCCTTAAAGAGACCCCTGACTAGAGGGAGGTGGGGAATAACCTCAAAAAACCGTGCTTATAAAATGTATTTAATTTGTTGAAGGAGCAGCAATGCACTTCTTGTTTCTAACTGAAAACATGAGTGAACATATGACAATCGATATATATATGCAGCCACCAATCAGTATCTAGAACCTAGATTATTTGCTGCGCCTGAGCTTTCCTAGATAAACCTTTCAGCAAAGGATAACAGGAGAAGGAAGCAAATTAAATAATAAAAGTAAATTGGAAAGTTGTTTAAAATTGTATGCTCTGTCTAAATCATGAATGTCTAATTATGACTTTACTGTCCCTTTAAGCCCTCTGCAACTACTACAGAGCATTTGCAAGAGTTTACAATATATATTGGCTGATGACTGTCACATGATATAGGGGACTGATAAATTGAAATCAATCTTGAAATTTATCAGATCAACGTCAATCTTAAAATGTATCCAAAAAAAAAATCTACTGCTCATTTAAAATTCAGAGTAACTGCTATTGCATTGTCTTGTTTTTGCATCTGTTGATTATGCAATTCTAGTGGACACTGTTGGACTGTCAAAATTAATTACCGATCTCAAAATAAACATGACCTAAATTGTTAAAAATACAAATAACTCTATTATATTAAAACTATATTTATGCTATTTTGTAAGGCCTCTCACTAACTAAACATTAAATAGTATAAATATAGTTTTAATATAATAGAGTTATTTGTATTTTTAACAATTTAGGTCATGTTTATTTTGAGGTCTGCAATTATTTTTGACGGTCCAACAGTTACAATGGCTGCTCACAAAACTATTAAATTTTTGTTTTGCGCTAACTACATTACAGTACCTAAGGGTCACTTTCAGCTTCCATTACAACCTAAAGTGTTAATTTTGGTTCAATTTATTCTGAAGCCATTAGCAACTTTCCATTAACTAAATGCTGATAGTGTACAAAAATTATATTGACCTCTAAGGGGACAGAATGACCATTACAAATTGTAATGCAAACATGAAACACTTTTAATTTACATATTCAATGAAATCATATGAATATTTACGAATGATGCTGAATCTAATATGTTATATACAAAAGTACCTAAAAATATACATATAAAATTATATTAAAACATGAAATATTATAAGGTAATTAATAATTCAATATATAAGATATTACTTAGCTATCTATGTATCTATATACTGTATCTCACTAAATAACAATACTCACATTGGGCTAGATTGCAAGTGGCGTGCTAACATTAGCATGCACACGATATTGGAATATAGCTCCTGTGTTAAAGGGACACTGAACCCAAAGTTTTTTCTTTCGTGATTCAGATAGAGCATGAAATTTTAAGCAACTTTCTAATTTACTTCTATTATCAAATGTTCTTCATTCTCTTGGTATGTTTATTTGAAAAGCAAGAATGTAAGTTAAAATGCTGGCCCATTTTTGGTGAACAACCTGGGTTGTCCTTGCTGATTGGACAGCACCAATAAACAAGTGCTGTTCATGGTTCTGAACCAACAATTTGCTGGCTCCTTAGCTAAGATGCCTTCTTTTTCAAATAAAGATAGCAAGAGAACTATGAAAAATTGATAATAGAAGTAAATTAGAAAGTTGCTTAAAATTGCATTCTCTATCTGAATCATGAAAGAAAAAAATTAGGTTCAGTGTGCCTTTAACTTACTTGTGTATTACAAGTTTAAAATAAAAGCAACTGCACGAGCGCAAACTAAATTTGTGCTTGTCCAGTTAACACAACTGAAGACCTTGTGTAAAGGGTTAGGACTAAAAAAAAAGTTGCATAAAACATTAACACAACGTGTTACACTCATATATACAATATCTAATAAATATTATTCATATAAATATAAAAAAAATAAGTTATAAGGGTTAAAAGGTATATGTTATGTGAACAAGGTGCTTGAATGTAAAGGACTATAATGGATGTATGTGTATGTATGTATATGTATATATATATATATATATGTATATATATATATATATATATGTGTGTGTGTGTGTGTGTGTGTTTACATATGGTTTTATGTTTATATGTGTATTTATATTTATGTATATACATACATTATGTATGCATATAAACACATGCATATATATATATATAAATGTATACACATATACATATGTGTATATACTTTGAAGCCCTAGCTTTCTTGACTCTCATTTGGACTTCTTTCATGACAACTGTAGTGCAGTGATGAACACAGTGAACGGTTCCACCAAGGCATTTCATGGATATCAGGGTAGGAGGAACACTTCTATGTATGCTGATTACTGTTGGACATTGACAAAAGATGGCCCAGAAGAGGAGTACAAGCGACAAGCAAAGAGAAGATGCTCTTGTGAATAAGCCACTACGTTTTTTTTTTTGTTTTGTGTTGATATTTCTGATTGATTTATTGATTGAATGAAAACAACTTTAATTTATGTTGTATCAAGAAAATATCAGATTGTTATAATATTGCTTTTCACTATGACTATATTACTGAAGCACAAGTAGTATATCAGTGACAGTTCTTGCAGCATATACAATAGGCCTCCAACTGTACCTAGTCCATCTTTAGATGCATCCAGGAAAATCTTAGTTTTATGTTAGATATCAAAATAATGCAAAGTAAGTGCTATGCTGAGCAATTTTATCATTAACAAAAAATCTGCTTTATGTTCTTTTCCCAATACCATTCAGCATCCTTCAACAATAACCATCTCATATGTTTATTTTTTTCTGACAGATTAGGTATAAATATTCCCAAGTAAGTTACCATGCCCAGACTTATCTGTAAATCCTTCTTGCTAGGAGAGGATTCCATTTCCTCAGTAGCCTGTACTTTAGTTGGAACAGGTCACCTTTGCTGGAGATGATTTCTCCCAGATTACATTTTGTTTTTAATTCATTTTCCTGAGCAATCTGTGTTACATGCAATTGCTATGTCTGTTGTTATGTTCACTTTCTGTAGTACCCCAAATTAGTATGTCATCAATGTAAACTTAGACACCTTGTCAAATAATTGCTGTATGGTTTGATTAAATGTTTCAGGGGCTAAACATAGTCCAAAACAGAGTTGCAATGGAAAATTGGTGTCTCACAGCGCCCTCCCAAACAAGATCCTTATAGCTCCTTAAAATCAGGATACCTAGTCTATCTTGAATATGATAATGAGTAGAATGTATACGCGTTTCGGCCCTTCCTTAGGCCTTTCTCAAGACTGTCTTTTTATGGTAAGCCTCATTTCATTCATATTTATGTTATTATAAGCGATTTTGCACTATTTTGTTTTTGTATTCCACAGGTCTACACTGGGAGTATTTTTTTTTTTTTTTATATCTTCAATTTTGGATTATTGCTACCTTCTGTAGGATTACTCATTCTAACAGAACTAAGGAGCACCAGAAAGTTATATCTTTGTTTCACATCTTTCAGACTCACAGTTTTTCACATTTTTTCGTCTTTAATTTATAATTTTTTCAATTTTTTTCTTTTGAGAACACAACAATTTTTTTACTTTGCACATCATTGGAGTTTTCTTATATCTTTATTGTTTTTTTTTGTGAATTTCCCACATTTGGATTTGGGAACATTACAGGGTTTTTGGATTATTACCTTTTACATACCCTTGCATGCACCACTAAGCAGGATTTATATCACATTTGTGAGGATCTACACACTGAACTTTACAAACATTTTGGACTGGGACAAGATACATAACAGGCAAATTCTGCACAGGATAAGACATACTGCATTTACCCAAACTTTGTTATGTATTTTTGTATTGTATTTTTTATGTATTTTTATATATTTTTAAGATATCACATGGATCCATGAGTGATTATATGAACAGTGACTATTAGCACTTAGCACTGTAACTGGTAATTTTCTACTATTTTTTATTGTTTTTGATTGCATTATATAATAAATGTTTTAATATACTCCTAACTAAATCCTTTGCGCACTTTGAGGCGCTTCTTAGACTATATACATTCTACTCATAGTCCAAAACACCTGGGTACCTGCCATCTTTCTTTTTTTTTTTTTTTTTTAAAGTTTACTTTTTAATGGTAATCCAATTCAGGGTACAGAAAAAAAGACAGAATATTAACACAATATTTACATACTTGGGGAATAAGATACAAGTAGGCCACAAAGCACGAATAAAACCCCCCAACAATATTCATACTGTTACATCTTAATGATCGACATAGCATCTTATTTACCCCTAAATGGATACAATTTTCTGACAAGGCAAAAAAGAAGAGAAGAAAAAAAGGGGGGGGGGAGGAAGAAGAAAAAAAACAAAAAACAAAAAAACACCCCAACTCTCCCACGGCCTGTCACATCTCTCTAAAGTTCGCAGCCCACATAGGAGGAAATTCATTCAAAAGTACCAGATCCGCAAAACACTTGGAGCTGAGGAAAGGGGTGAGAATATTTTTTTGCACCGATAGAGGGTAAGATTTAATTACTGGCAACCAGCTATGTATAAATTTAGAGATTTTTTTTTCTGAAGCTAATCACTTGTAAAAGGATTCAAATATTATATGGAGTTGAATTTCTTTAATAAATTTAGCCATGGAAGGTGCTGTAAAAGCTAGCCAATTCTTAATAATCAGAAACCTGGCTGTTAGAATGACAGTTTTTAACGCATATTGATAATATGGAGACAAATCACTAGGAGTCCTCAAAAATATTATCTGTTCTGGCAGAAATTGAAAAGATACTTTAAACAATTGAGAAAACCAATACTGAATTTTCTGCCAGAACTGAAACACTTTAGGACATAACTATAACATTTGCAATACATTAGCACTCAGATATCGACATCGATTACAAGCGAAAAGCTGTTTAGGAAAAAAAAGCAACATCTTAAATGGTGATAGGTAATAGTTATTAATAAGTTTAAAGTGAGATTATTTCCAGTTTATCGGGATAATGCATTTCTCTAAAGAGACAAAGCTTTGCTTAATGGTGTCTGCCTCAATCTCCGGGAACATACTGATCCAAACATTACATAGCTGTCAATAAAAGGCAAGCTCTCTTTAGCTAACATAAGATCATAGACTAGAGAGATTGCAATATTACCTTTCCTGTAGCTGTTAATACATATATCAATCTCTGCCCAATTACTGAGAGTCGCTGAAGCACCAAGCTGCTTATAATAAAAGTGACATAATTGAAGGTAAGCAAATAGATTATTCTCAGATAGACCAAATTGATGAAAAAGAGCCCCGTGAGGGAACATTTCCCTACTCTCTGAAAGAGCTTGGGATACATATTTATGACCCTTTTCCTCCCACAATCCAACCTGCCATCTTTCTTGTTGGAATATGGTAATGTTCTCTTTTAATGTTGGCATTCAACCCTATGGTTCCAAACACAGTCTTAATGAACCATCCTTTTTAGTCACAATAGCTAAAAAGGGAACTCACTATGTTGGCTCATGTAACATGTTCTATGACAATTTTAGGAGGTGGTGTAGCTCATTTTAAGCTTATCTCTTAAGGCTACTGGTACTTTCTGTGCTGAATCAATTACTGGTGCTGCTCCAGGTTTTAAATATATATTTTTTTTCTACAGGAGCTTACAAAGCAGACCTTGTAGTCCTCTAGCAAGGTAGTAGTGCTCTAATGTTTTATTTCTGTAATTTCAAACAGTTTTTTGACCAGCCCTAGCTTTTGTTTAGACTGTAAACAAAGTATAGGGATGTCAAGTCCATTATATGCTCTCAATATTTTCTTTTGTATCTGCAGTTTTAGTCTAGGCTTGTCCATAGTATCTCAGGAATCACATTAGTATTTTCTCCAGTATCAACTTTGAATGCTATCACTGTGCCATGAGCTACCACTTTTACTATTGATTTTTTATCAGGCATGGACACCAGCTTCATCATATCCTTCTCGCCAGTGGTATTTGTCTCAACAGCATGCATTGCTTAGACATTGAATGTAACAAACAGCAAACCACTTTCCTGGCCGGCACACCTCTTCTCTAGTGTTAGGTGGATCACTGTTGTTTCAAAAAAACACATCAATTAAATACAAGAAAGTAACTGGAAGTTATAAATTCAATCAAAGAAAACCATACCTTTGTAAAAGTTTAGTCTTACTATCCAGATGAAGGGGAATTTGCATAAGTTACTTAAATGCAAATTATCTGATAGCAGAGGAATCCAGGGTAAGGAAATCTAAGTCAGGCAGTCCGAGTCAAGGCCTCACAGGGAAAAGCAGCACAAATAGTGAAACAAATATAGAGTCAACAAACAAGCTAAAGTCATATACCAAGTCAGTCTAAAACCAATGGTAAATACAAAAGCGTTGTCAAGGGAAGCAGAAGTCAACTCAGTAAACCCAATTTGTTAACTGCCAGAGTAAGACTAACGCAATACACAAGCAACCTGATGCTGAAAACAGAGAGCTTATAAAGACTACTACAATTAGGGCCTACATGATCTTCTAGGCCTCCTTAAAGGTACAGTATGTCTTACTGCAGCAGGGACAGAAATTACTCTCCTAGCCAAGTACCTGTTAGGACAGTGAGGCAAAATTATTATATTTCTTGCAAAGCTTAAATTTCTGCCCATGTGCTTGACATTACGAAAACCATGGACTTTGCCACATTTCCAGCATGAACTCTCTGTATTGCTCACATATTCACTAAATAATTTACTCTGTCTCCTGTCTAATAGAGATGTAACTTGCCTTCTTTTAGTCTCTGCTGTCTGGCATTTCCTTACTTCTTAAATAAAAAGAAAGAAGTATTAGCTTGTTCAATGGCTAGTTACCACCCAAGAAGCAGCCTCTTTTTGCTCAACATGTGCCTTTCACAGAGAAGAATTTTCCTGTAATATATTAGTCTGATCCTGATATAACAGTGAGGTGTAGCAATATCCCTATAGGCACACTGAGCCACGGGTCCATATCTGGCTTCCCTCATCACCCTTAGTGAGACTTCCCTCAGGGTCATAATTTGCATAAATAAAAAGAGAGAAGCACTCAACCTGGGAACAAACAATAGTATTAAAGCTTGTTCTATGGCTAGTTACCACCTAAGAAGCAGCCTCTTTTTGCTCAACACGTGTCTTTCACAGAGAAGAACTTTCCTTTAATATATCAGTCTGATCCTGACTTAACAGTACAGTCCAGTCCAGAAATACTAGGCAATCCCTCTTTGAATGAGAGAAAACGGCAAAACCCCAGACGTATGATTCGGCCTAGTGTGGGCCTCGTCAGTAATTATTGACCCTGAGGGAAGTCTCTCTAAGGGTGATGTGGGAAGCCAGACATGAACCTGTTGCTCAGTGTGCCCAGAGGGATATGGCTGCACCTTACTGAAAAGGCCCACACTAGGCCAAAACCTACGTCTGGGGTTTTGCTGTTTCTCTCGTTCAGAGAGGGACTGCACTGTTAAGTCAGGATCAGACTGATATGCTACAGGACAGTTATTCTCTGTGAAAGGCACATGTTGAGCAAAAAGAGGCTGCTTCTTTGGTGATAACTAACCATAGAGCAAGCTATTATGCTGTTGTTCGTTCCCAGGTTGAGTGCTTCTCTGTTTTTTATTTCCTTACTTCTTCCCTTGCAGCCTCCCTGCAGGTTTCTTCTCGTCCTGTCTCTAACTGTCTGACATGCTAGTCCTACTCCTACACGAAGCATTGCAAGACTGAGTGCCTGCCCTGCCTGCAGCTGTGTGCGCATTGTTGTTTTGGAGATAGACATGACACACTCCTCCACCAGAGTTAAGTTTTCATTTCCCTTAACCCTTTCACAGCTAAGCCTTTTTTTCACCCCACTGTTGAGCCAATTTTGAGCTTTTTTGCTACATACATTTAAACCTTACTGTAAGTCAAATTTCAATGAGTGACCCACACAAATTATATATTGGTTTTTTTTCAGCAGGCCCTGCTGATTCAGAATATACTATTATTATGTTTATAATTAATGGCATGTGGGATAGCTACAGCAAAAACTGTAAAAAAAACCTATAAAACTTTTGCTTAGATTTTAGTAAATAATTTTGAAACTGGCAAAGTGATCACTGAAGATACTGTGATCACCTTATTAAATTGTCATAAACAGTAGCCACATGGGAGATAGGGACCCATATGGGCTTTTAGGGGTTATAATATAGATTAGAGAGGCCCTATTGTGCAGTAGAGAAATAAAAGCAGTTTTTTCTTGCAAGGTGTTCACAGTTACCAGATTTTCTGTTTTTATTGCACATATAAAGGCAACCCCGGAACAATGAAATTGTCTGGAGGGATTTTTGACCCCACTTAAGCCACGTAATGTGGGAGTGTAAGGGAGTGATAAGAGGGGTTGTCAGCAGAAGCTGTCACAGTTGAGCGGGAAGATGCTGCCCTCCCGCCCTGATTTTAGTGGTTGTTGCAGCTGTGGCAGGGTGAGTTTGGGTTAAGTTGATTAAAATGGTACCTCCTCATGTAGGGGGAGAGGTTATTTCCTGGGGGGCATGCCTGGCTAAGTGCCAGTGGAAGGCACATTATGTGTTGAGGGGCAAGGACCTTCTTAAAAGTTAAAGTTGTGGTTAATATTTAACTTGCGGGCTACGGCCTTTTCACCCATATCTGTGTCAGAGTCTTATTTATAAAATTAAGTATGTGGAATGTGGGGTCATGACCCATTCCCAAGCAAATCCCTGTGTGCTTTTTTACTTTATTTTAAAACATCTGCTGTGTAGTACTGCTCCAACCACCACCACCATTTGAAAGAACAAGCGATTCTTGGAGTCTTGGAGGTTTGTAGCTTTTAAATGAGTTGAGATTGAGAGGTTTGAAGATTCTCTCCCGATCCAGCTTCCATGCAGCTACATTAAACTTCCCGGTTCTGCCCCCTTTGTGACATCACCACGTGCGTACGTGGTAACATCACCAGTGAAGCCTAGAAGTGCTGCCCACTAGACCACCAATAAACCCCAGCTTGTAGTGTGGGGAATTGATGAAAACAGTGTTTGATTGGGGATCCCTTTGCATGATGAAAAGGGCTTGCCATGCACTCACAAGCCGCAATGTGCATAAAGAGCATAGCTTGTTATGTGCATCAAAGTGGTTAAAGTGATGGTAAATCTTAGCATTTCAAAAATGTTAGGATTTACCAGCACTAAAAATAAATGGGACCTTTAGTGATCACTTTTTAAAAAGGTATGTTAAATGTACTAAGTTCCACCTTTTAGCCAATAGCCAAGCTAGCAAACGGCACAGTGCCTTTAACATACCATTTTTAAAAAGTCACTACTGAAGGTCCCAATTATTTGTAGTGCTGGTAAGTCTTTCAATCAATATGCAGTTAAAAACCTTAAAGGGACTCTCAAGTCAAAATTAAACTGTCATTATTCAGAAAGAGCACACAATTTTAAGAATTTTTCAAATTTTCTTTCATTATCAATTTTGCACAATCTTTTATATGCACATTTTTTGATGCACAAGCTCACAGGGTATATGCATACTAGTCTGTGATTGGCTGATGTCTGTCACATGGTACAGTGGGCTGGCAAACGGGAGGAAAAATAAATTTGGCAGAAAAAAAATCTAGTGCTTTTGTGAAATTCAGAGTGTTATTGCATTGTATTTAGCGGCCCTAAGCTTACATGTAATACTAATTTTACTTTACAATAAGTATGTTAATGGAAAGATATGCATTTATTTTTAATCTGAATATTTTTTTTTTATAAAACATAATAGGACGGTACATATAAGGCTGCACATTTGCACAGCTTTCTGCATTTAAGTGTCCCTTCAGATTAAAAGAACATTTTTTTATGTGTTTATATATGTTTTATGTTTTATATTCATATATGTACATTTTGTTACCATTGCATTATTCAGCATGGCATTTTTTTTTAATGTCATGGGGTCCAAGTTAGATACAAAACATAAAAAATGGAACCATATGAAAAGCATTAGTCACATCTGGTTTGTCCCATTAAACATTTTACAGTTATATTACATCAGAAATATAGCTTCTGGCAAAGAAGTGACTAATTAATGCCTGAATTATATATATATGTGAGAAACATGTCACTTCTAATGTTAAGAGATAAACATGTTAAACAGTATAATGTAAAGTGAAAAGTAAACCAGAAATGTTTGTCCTGTGACATCTGTTAAATCTGTTAGCGCTCTACAAATAACCGATGATAATAATAACACTCCTCTTCCTATCTCTCCTATCTTATAAAGGGAGGAATATATGACACATATTAGTGAATCTTGGCATCAGTTGAATCAATGCCCTATACAAATAATATAATGGACATAAAAATATGCTTCTTTTTGGTACTAATTTATTTATTTTTAAGGAGGGCAAATAAATCTGGGGAATTCCCTTGAACAAATGCACTTAGAGATAAAATTCACTGAGCTATGGCATTTCCTTTGTTGATCAATTTTAGTGATTTTTTTTGTCATGAGGTGATAAATTCTCTTCCTACTTACAGAACCTTTTAACTAGATTTAGAAAAGTGACAAAGATTTGTGTTTCTCTTCATGGTAAGTGGTTTTCATTTTGATTATAGTTGTGAATGGACCAAGTGACTATGTTTAAGGGAGAACAAAACACTATCACATTTTAAAGAAAGATTTTTTTCTTCCTGCATGAAAACAAGTCTACTAACCTTGCAATAACTTGTCGCACAGATCCAAAACTTAAAAAAAAAATCAAATTGTTTATCATTGATTTTCCAGGATGCAAGAAATATTGAGGGTACTATTGACACGAGCAAACTTAAAGGGGTATTAAAGTAATTTTTTTTTTGAGAATTAAAATCACCCCAAACTAATTAGAATGGTGTGATTGATAGTCCCTGCTTTTGTGTGATTGGCTTCAATGATAAATGCATGAAGCACGATGCTGCCCACTTAATGTGATTGTGAGGGGACCATTTTCCTCTTGTTTGTTTGGACTGTCTCCTTCCTACTTGGATTGGTTGAAGATTTAGCTTTTTCCCCCCATTATACAGCCGTGTAGCAATTGGACATGTGCATTTGACATTCATTTGTATACAAAAAGGCTGAATATGGCAGTGAGTCGCAGCATTTAGCTCTTTTTGGAGCCAGATGTATTAGTTTAATAGTGCTACACACAAAGATCTGTGCAAATCTTATACAAATTTGTTGTTATCTTCTATATTCATCCATCCGGCGCGGAGCGGCTCCATCTTCAAGACATCCGACGCGGAGCATCCTCTTCAAATGACGTCCAACTGAAGAATAAAGGTTCCTTTAAATGACGTCATCCAAGATGGCGTCCCTTCAATTCCGATTGGCTGATAGAATTCTATCAGCCAATCGGAATTAAGGTAGAAAAAATCAGCCAATAGGATTTTTTCTACCTTAATTCCGGTTGGGTGAAGACTTCTCAAGGTAGGGTGATCTTTAAAGGGTTAGTGTTAGGTTTTTTAAGGGGGGATTGGGTGGGTTGTGTGGGTGGTGGGTTTTAATGTTGGGGGGGTATTTGTACTTTTTTTTTACAGGTAAAAGAGATGATTACTTTGGGGCAATGCCCCGCAAAAAGGCCCTTTTAAGGGCTATTTGTAATTTAGTGTAGGGTAGGGCTTTTTTTATTTTGGGGGGCTTTTTTATTTTGTCAGGGGGATTAGAGTAGGTGTAATTAGTTTAAAATTCTTGTAATTATTTTATTATTTTCTGTAATTTAGTGTTTTTTTCCGTACTTTAGAAAAAATAAATAAATTGTAATTAATTGTATTTAGTTTAGGTAATTAATTTAATTATAGTGTAGTGTTAGGTGTAATTGTAACATAGGTTAGGTTTTATTTTACAGGTAAATTTGTATTTATTTTAACTAGGTAGTTATTAAATAGTTAATAACTATTTAATAACTATTGTACCTAGTTAAAATAAATACAAAGTTGCCTGTAAAATAAAAATAAACCCTAAGATAGATACAATGTAACTATTATTTATATTGTAGCTATCTTACGGCTAGATTTAGAGTTTTGTCGGTAAGGACCCGAAAAGCTAACGCCGGCTTTTTTCTGGCCGCACCATAAAAATAACTCTGGTATTGAGAGTCCATATAAAGGCTGCGTTAGGCTCCAAAAAAGGAGCGTAGAGCATATTTAACGCAGCTTCAACTCTCGATACCAGAGTTGCTTACGCAAGCGGCCAGCCTCAAAAACGTGCTCGTGCACGATTCCCCCATAGAAAACAATGGGGCTGTTTGAGCTGAAAAAAAACCTAACACCTGCAAAAAAGCCGCGTTCAGCTCCTAACGCAGCCCCATTGTTTGCTATGCGGAAACACTTCCTACGTCTGCACCTAACACTCTAACATGTACCCCGAGTCTAAACATCCCTAACCTTACACTTATTAACCCCTAATCTGCCGCCCCCCCTATCGCTGACCCCTGCATATTATTATTAACCCCTAATCTGCCGCTTCGTAAACCGCCCCTACTTACATTATCCCTATGTACCCCTAATCTGCTGCCCTAACATCGCCGACCCCTATATTATATTTATTAACCCCTAATCTGCCCCCCACAACGTCGCCTCCACCTGCCTACACTTATTAACCCCTAATCTGCCGAGCGGACCTGAGCGCTACTATAATAAAGTTATTAACCCCTAATCCGCCTCACTAACCCTATAAAAATAGTATTAACCCCTAATCTGCCCTCCCTAACATCGCCGACACCTAACTTCAATTATTAACCCCTAATCTGATCCGATCAGCCAATCGGATTGAACTTGATTCTGATTGGCTGATTCCATCAGCCAATCAGAATATTCCTACCTTAATTCCGATTGGCTGATAGAATCCTATCAGCCAATCGGAATTCGAGGGACGCCATCTTGGATGACGTCCCTTAAAGGAACCGTCATTCTTCAGTTGGACGTCGCCGGAAGAAGATGGGTCCGTGGTGGAGGTCTTCAGGATGGAGCCGGTCGTCATCGGATGAAGATAGAAGATGCCGCTTGGATCAAGATGGTTGCCGGTCCGGATCGCCTCTTCTTCCCGGATAGGATGAAGACTTTGGAGCCTCTTCTGGACCTCTTCAGCCACCGGATGATGGATCGCCAGCCCCCGCTTGGGTTGGATGAAGATTTTGGAGCCAGGATGGATCGGTGATACCTGGTGAGGTGAAGACAAGGTAGGATGATCTTCAGGGGCTTAGTGTTAGGTTTATTTAAGGGGGGTTTGGGTTAGATTAGGGGTATGTGGGTGGTGGGTTGTAATGTTGGGGGGGGTATTGTATGTTTTTTTTTACAGGCAAAAGAGCTTAACTTCTTGGGGCATGCCCCGCAAAGGGCCCTGTTCAGGGCTGGTAAGGTAAAAGAGCTTTGAACTTTAGTAATTTAGAATAGGGTAGGGCATTTTTTATTTTGGGGGTCTTTGTTATTTTATTAGGGGGCTTAGAGTAGGTGTAATTAGTTTAAAATTGTTGTAATATTTTTCTTATGTTTGTAAATATTTTTTTATTTTTTGTAACTTAGTTCTTTTTTATTTTTTGTACTTTAGTTAGTTTATTTCATTTTAGTTATTTGTAGATATTGTATTTAATTAATGTATTGATAGTGTAGTGTTAGGTTTAATTGTAGGTAATTATAGGTATTTTATTTAATTAATTTATTTAATAGCTATTGTACCTGGTTAAAATAATTACAAAGTTGCCTGTAAAATAAATATTAATCCTAAAATAGCTACAATGTAATTATAATTTATATTGTAGCTATATTAGGATTTATTTTACATGTAAGTATTTAGCTTTAAATAGGAATAATTTATTTAATAAGAGTTAATTAATTTCGTTAGATTAAAATTATATTTAATTTAGGGGGGTGTTAGTGTTAGGGTTAGACTTAGCTTTAGGGGTTAATACATTTATTAGAATAGCGGTGAGCTCCGGTCGGCAGATTAGGGGTTAATAATTGAAGTTAGGTGTCGGCGATGTTAGGGAGGGCAGATTAGGGGTTAATACTATTTATTATAGGGTTAGTGAGGCAGATTAGGGGTTAATAACTTTATTATAGTAGCGGTGCGGTCCGCTCGGCAGATTAGGGGTTAATAAGTGTAGGCAGGTGGAGGCGACGTTGAGGGGGGCAGATTAGGGGTTAATAAATATAATATAGGGGTCGGCGGTGTTAGGGGCAGCAGATTAGGGGTACATAAGGATAACGTAGTTGGCGGTCGGCAGATTAGGGGTTAAAAAAATTGAATCGAGTTGCGGCGATGTGGGGGGACCTCGGTTTAGGGGTACATAGGTAGTTTATGGGTGTTAGTGTACTTTAGAGTACAGTAGTTAGGAGCTTTATAAACCGGCGTTAGCCCAGAAAGCTCTTAACTACTGACTTTTTTCCTGCGGCTGGAGTTTTGTCGCTCACTTCAGACACGACTCTAAATACCGGAGTTAGAAAAATCCAATTGAAAAGATAGGATACGCAATTTACGTAAGGGGATCTGCGGTATGGAAAAGTTGCGGCTGAAAAGTGAGCGTTAGACCCTTTTTTGAGTGACTCCAAATACCGGAGGTAGCCTAAAACCAGCGTTAGGAGCCTCTAACGCTGGTTTTCACGGCTAACGCCAAACTCTAAATCTAGGCCTTAGGATTTATTTTACAGGTAAGTATTTAGTTTTAAATAGGAATAATTTAGTTAATGATAGTAATTTTATTTAGAATTATTAAAATTATATTTCAGTTAGGGGGTGTTAGGTTTAGGGTTAGACTTAGGTTTAGGGGTTAATACATTTAATATAGTGGCAGCGACGTTGGGAGCGGCAGATTAGGGGTTAATAAATGTAGGTAGGTGTTGGCGATGTTAGGGCAGGCAGATTAGGGGTTAATAATATTTAAATAGTGTTTGCGATGCGGGAGTGCGGTGGTTTAGGGGTTAATATATTTATTATAGTGGCGGCGATATCCGGTTCGGCAGATTAGGGGTTAAAATATTTATTTTAGTGTGTGCGTTGTGGGGGGGGGGGGCCTCAGTTTAGGGGTTAATAAGTAGTTTATGGGTTTTAGTGTACTTTTTAGCACTTTAGTTAAAAGTTTTATGCTACGGCGTTGTAGCGTAAAACTCTTAACTACTGACTTTTAAATGCGGAATCAGTCTTGACAGGAGAGGGTCTACTGCTCACTTTTGGTTAGACTCGTAATACCGGCGCTATGCAAGTCCTATTGAAAATATAGGATAAGCAATTGACGTGAAGTGGATTTGCAGTATTTCCGAGTCTGGCCAAAAAAGTGAGCGGTGAGCCTGTCATTTCAAGACTCGTAATACCAGTGGGCTTTAAAAAGCAGCGTTGGGACCTCTCAACCCTGCTTTTTAACCCTAATGCACAACTCGTAATCTAGCCGATAGGGTTTAGCACTGTAGGTCTTACATTTTGTTGGGTAAGTGCACGAACGCTAAGTGTTTGTTTGTTTTACAGCACACTCCATTGAAATCTATGGGGAAAAGAAGGAGGTTGCGATAGCCGAACTCATCAAGTTAGCATGCATCGGGTTTTGCTTTTGCGCTAAAATTTAACATTCAGTCGCCACTTGTAATCTAGCCCTAATAAGATAATCTCTGGAAACTCATGACACCTTTTATATAAACCAAATGCAATACAATCGGCAGTGAGTCTTTACAGTCATTCTTTTTTTTTAGTTTTAATTGTTGTATTTCTCTGTCTATTAGGGCATCAAGCCCATGTTTGGTTAGTAATACCTTCAGCACTTTCCTGTGTCTCCTCCATTGTCCAACAATTATACAGTTGTTTTCCTTCTCATATCTAATCTGTTGTCTAGAGGGTATGTTAGTTGCTACTATCAAAGGTCACATCAATCACCAGATGGTATGGGCTCACAATTACTTTCATAGCCAGGATTGTTCCTGCTTATTCCAAAAGTATTGGCAACCTGAGCAATATTGAATGAGAAAACATACTTTGTTTTACACATGAATACACTTGATAATTACATTATAACTAGCATTTTATAAGGAGAGATGCCTTTTTATTCAATAAATAATTTTTAAAATGATCAAATTGTTATGTGGGCGAAAGTTTCACAGGACCGTTTGCTTCTTAATCCCTCCACTACCTCTGAGCTTGTGAAGCTATATCACCCCAATCTTGTTCATTTAGGATGATTGACGGTCCCTGCTCTTTTGTGATCAGTAACTGTGGGCAGTGGACAAACAACATCTGCTGTCCACTTTATGTGAAGATGGGCAGACAGGCTCCCTTAGTTGGGAACTATGTCCATCAGTCACTTAGTACAAGGGGCTCAAATGCTTTATCTGACTTTGACGTCTTGTGAAGCAGGTATCTGTTTTTTTGCAACAGGAGCAATTAATTCTTCTGCTTCCAAAAAACGCTTTCAAGCAGAGCTCTATTTTAATATTCATTTAAGTACCTACGTTTTTAGGATACTAAATGAGCCAATTGTGCCTACTGAGCTCTTTCTCCTCATATCTCAATTTTTAGGCAAAATTAATTTAAAGCTAAAAAGAATCTGTGTAGAAAAAAAGGCTTCTTCTAATTCCCAGATTAGCAAATGTTGGAATTGTCCATTCACTGAGCATGTACAGTATCTCACAAAAGTGAGTACACCCCTCACATTTTTGTAAATATTTTATTATATCTTTTCATATGACAACACTGAAGAAATGACACTTTGCTACAATGTAAAGTAGTGAGTGTAGATACTGTATAACAGTACAAATTTGCTGTCCCCTCAAAATAACTCAACACACAGCCATTAATGTCTAAACAGTTGGCAACATAAATGAGTACACCGCTAAGTGGAAATGTCCAAATTGGGCCCAATTGGCCATTTTCCCTCCCCGGTGTCATGTTATTCGTTAGTGTTACAAGGTCTCAGATGTAAATGGGGAGCAGGCGTGTTAAATTTGGTGTTATCGCTCTCACACTCTCTCATACTGGTCACTGGAAGTTCAACATGGCACCTCATGGCAAAGAACTCTCTGAGGATTAATTCTGCTGCTTCCAAAAAAAGCTTTCAAGCAGAGCTCTATTTTAATTGGGCCCAATTGACCATTTTCCCTCCCCGGTGTCATGTGACTCATTAGTGTTACAAGGTCTCAGGTGTAAATGGGGAGCAGGCGTGTTAAATTTGGTGTTATCACTCTCACACACTCTCATACTGGTCACTGGAAGTTTAACATGGCACCTCATGGTAAAAAACTCTCTGAGCATCTGAAAAAAAGAATTGTTGCTCTACATAAAGATGGCCTAGGCTATAAGAAGATTGCCACAACCCTGAAACGGAGCTGCAGCATGGTGGGCATACAGCGGTTTCACAGGACAGGTTCCACTCAGAACAGGACTCACCATGGTCGACCAAAGAAGTTGAGTGCACATGCTCAGCATCATATCCAGAGGTTGTCTTTGGGAAATAGACATATGAGTGCTGCCAACATTTCTGCAGAGGTTGAAGGGGTGGGGGGTCAGCCTGTCAGTGCTCAGACCATACGCCGTACACTGCATCAAATTGGTCTGCATGGCTGTCGTCCCAGAAGGAAGCCTCTTCTAAAGATGATGCACAAGAAAGCCTGCAAACAGTTTGATGAGGACAAGCAGACTAAGGACATGGATTACTGAAACCATGTCCTGTGGTCCGATGAGACCAAGATAAACTTTGTGGTTTAGATGATTTCAAGCGTGTGTGGCGGCAACCAGGTGAGTCTTGCCAACATGTACTGTTACATACTGAAGCAGAACATGTTACACACTGAAGCAGAACATGATCCCCTCCTTTCAGAGACTGGGCCGCAGGGCAGTATTCCAACATGATAACAACCCCAAACACACCTCCAAGATGACCACTGCCTTGCTAAAGAAGCTGAGGGTAAAGGTGATGGACTGGTCAAGCATGTCTCCAGACCTAAACTCTATTGAGCATCTGTGGGGCATCCTCAAACGGAAGGTGGGGGAGCACAAGGTCTCTAACATACACCAGCTCTGTGATGTCATCATGGAGGAGTGGAAGAGGACTCAAGTGGCAACCTGTGAAGCTCTGGTGAACTCCATGCCCAAGAGGGTTAAGTCAGTGCTGGAAAATAATGGTGGCCACACAAAATATTGACACTTTGGGCCCAATATGGACTTTTCCACTTAGGGGTTTACTCAATTTTGTTGCCAATGGTTTAGACATTAATGGCTGTGTGTTGAGTTATTTTGAGGGGACAGAAATTTGACACTGTTATACAGGCTGTACACTCACTACTTTACATTGTAGCAAAGTGTCATTTCTTCAGTGTTGTCACATGAAAAGATATAATAAAATATTTACAAAAATATGAGGGGTGTACTCACTTTTGTGAGATACTGTATAAGCAACATTATTTTAACCAAAAGTTAAGGTTATGTATCCCTGAAATCACTGGGTGAGTGTACAGCAAAGGAACAAACATTCTAACCACAATGGCATTGAATAAAATAAAAAGGAAACTAATATATTATGGAAAAAACTTACTGTAACGTTGCAAGCTGAAAATTGCACAATTCAATGATATTTGTACCTGACACCATCATATCCACAAGCTGCAATTGACTCTTAATTATAATCAGTGGAGCAGCATCTATCTCATAACAGTTCACCTCTTTGCACATAATCCACTGTTAAGGATACATACATCCCTAAATACCTTTAACACAGAACAAACGAATATACAGTCTACTTTAATTTATCCACGAAAAAAAGTCGTAAAAGATTCAAGTAAATCTTTTCAGCTTGTGAAACATGAACGTGAAACAAGATACTTCACTAGAAATTAGAATCTTTATGAATTCCACATGGTTAGCATTAGTGTAGGTTAAAAACCCTGACCAGGCCCCCTATAAGCTTCCAGTAGTATTGCTTAATATTTGGGGGTCTAAAAAAGGAGATGAACATAATACATGAAGTCCTTTGCAGCTCAAAGGGGCTGCATATCAACCCTCAGCACTCCCATAGAACTGCGCCCTTCATTCATGCACTGTGGTCTCTGAGACAGCTCTCATTCTATCCTCATTTAACTACCAAACAGACATTGCGAATATTTTATACTTTTAAATTAACTGTGTTTTAAGCATGTATGCAAAGTAAATTTCAGTAAATGTTTTAACTGCTTTTTCATGCGCAATATTTCATGTATTTGGGACATAATGCAGCTTTAGATGTTAATGGTAGGAACTCTCACTAAGAAATCTGAAGAAATATAGGTGAAGAGATGCTAAAATATTTCTAACATAATCTCCCCTTACCATCAAGGCCCCTCAGAAACCTCATGACCAACTATAAATATAGCCCAATATCTCATTCCCTTACAAATTCCTGTCAGTATCATGATAACTTGAAAAACGTTGGATGGACAGTGTAATGTTCATGGGATATTTTATTATCAGACCAATCATGGCCAGTAGTCTTCTTATACCAGCATCAAGTGTAAAGATAAGGGAAAATCCCAGAACTAAGATTAACAGATAGAAGGAATAAGGTAGTACAGGAACAACAAAAACCATAAGCAGCAAGGGGTTAATAAGGAGCTGGTTACAGAGCTGAGTAAGGATCAGAAGTAAGAAGTTCTATACCCCTGAGAAGCTAAAAATTAAAAGGAATGCTCAGTAGGTGGTGCACAGTTCAATGAGAGCAGGCAGTTCAATTTTTCTGAGACCCCAAACGTTAAGCAAAGGAATGGTCACAAGGCAATGCAGGATTCACTAACAAGCATGCAATCCAATAAAGCATAATATCAACAGAAAATAAAGCACCCAGGAGTACATAGAGGCAAATCTATACTAGGGCACTTACAGACTGAAGTAGCGTACCTTAAAGGGCCATGATACCCAAATGTTGAAACACTTGTGATGCAGCATAGCTGTAAAAAGCTGACTGGAAAATATCACCTGAACATCTCTATGTAAAAAAGAAAGATATTTTACCCCAAAAATTCCTCAGTAGCCACATCCCATTGCAAAGGATTTCTAAGCAGCAAATCAGTATGTCTGTCCCGGGACAGCTAAGGGAAGCACACTCCTCTTATTTACCTATTCAGTTTAAGGAAGTTCACTATAAAAGCTCATGAGATCACAGAAAAAGAGTTCATGACCTCAGCACTGCTGATGCTGATTGGCTGCTGTTCATTTCTTCATTTTTTTTTTTTTACCTGCAGCTGAGCAACAGCTGAAGTATATTTTTCTACACAGAACTTGTGAGGTAAAATATCTTTTTTTACATAGAGATGCTCAGGTGATATTTTCCTGTCAGCTTTTTACAGTTATACTGCATCAGTTTCAAGTGATTTAGCATTTGAGTATTATGTCCATTTAAATAAGGACAGTCTCAATAATATCAACTGCGGCAAGGATCCGCAGTACAATCAAGAACCCTGCACTAATTTGACCACCGGAAGGATCCGTAGTTTGATCAGAGCTGCATACAATCAAGGGCTAAGACAAGTCGAATAGGAGCCAGCGGGACACAACTTTAAACTTTACGGTGTAAGTAAATATAAACACCTTAAAGTAATTACTTGTCCATACTTGTATCACTGCAGGAAATACTTGGATCTGCCTTACATGATTTTAACTTTTTTTTCCGGAACGCAATTGGACCCCCTTTTTTATGGACTTTCCATTTTGTTTTTAATTTATATGTGAATTGTGATCGCAATTTAATGTACTGTTTTTATGTGGTTCAATACACTAATTTAGTATTTTTTTTTAGAGGTCTCCTCTATAGGACTGATACTACACTCATATTATTAGATCGAGAAGACCCCTTCCGGGTCTAGTATCATCCAGGTTATTAACCCGTTATTGGTTTATTATAAATATAAACACATAAAACTCATATGCTGCGCATATTCGCTAACACCTAGCTTGACATATAGGCAATATTAACATATAGCTAGTTCTCACACAGTGAGCCCTACTCTCTCTATCCACAGTTTTGAACATACATATAAATTTATTGTATATCCCACAGACTGTTACCTATTAAATTTGGTTGCTAGCGACACCACATTTTAATATCCTAGTGTGACTTAGTTTACTTTAGGTTATATTTGTATTATTTGCCTTAAATATATAAACAACTGTAAACAGAATATTCCCACAAAACCCCCAGGAGGTGCTTGCCTAAAACGTATTACTTAATGAGTCCATTTCCTCATAGTTAGTCCACCACATCCTCACAAATCTTTTATCTCCCCTGGACACCCAGGGGGTACACTCCACTTTTCCTGATTAATTCTCCCCAGTAAGCACCCCCCGCCACAGGCCCGGCAGTCAAAGCCAAGCCCCGCCACAGAACTGCAAGGCCTTTACAATCCCTTCCCTCAAGTTAAAGATAAAGCGATAGCAACCCACCTCATTCAAGTGCAACCCATCATTCTTGAAAAAAAAAAAATCCCTGAATCCCCTTCAAATTTGGTATGCCTAATCAAAACTCCACCATTTTTTGCTTCAAAACTACTGATCGTTCTGTTGATCTTCCATCTGGAAGCATCCAGTCTTGCCTCATCCCATGCAAACCTCCACTCCAACCTAGTCTCCATCTCGGACCAAATCAAAATCTAACATAGGAACAAATCTAACAACCTCCCTATGTCCCTCTTAATCTTGTCCACCAAAACCTTCCGTGGCATAGATCCTAAATCATTCCCCCCTGCATGAATAACATCATACCTGGAGGTTGAAACAATCAAGCGTACTCAAGCACTTTGATAAGAACCTGGTCCCATTTCATGCCCCCAAAACCAAACCACCTCAAAGCAGCCATGTCGATACCAATCCCCAACTGGCCACCCTTTTCCTTTAACATGGCTGTCTTCCTAGCTCTTGCAATGTAAGAGTGCCCAATCAACCAACATGAAATGGGACCTGAAATACAGCAATGAGACAAAAACCACAAACATTACTTAAATCACCAAAGCCGGCCATACATAACATTTAAATCTCCCCGATTCACACCTCCCAATTCTCCTAATCACATGTTTCCCCAAACCCAATTAACTGGCCTCAGTAGCAGCTCCTATTCTAAATGAGTGTGAGCAAAATCTGAGGCCTCAAACCCTGCCTTTGCCAGTGCCCTCCTAAACACAGCCACAAATTAAAAACTTGATAGAAAAGATCCATCCTCATGAATGAATAAGGGACCCCCAACCTGTCCCCGCACTGTCAGATATCTCTCTAAGCTTGAAACCAGGCAACAATCCCCTCCAATAGCCCCTAAGTTGATCAAACACCCCTTCCCCTGCTGGTCAGTTTTTGACCGTCTTAACCAAATGTGAACCCGGCCCCCTTCGAACCACACTTCAGAATAATGGATGCTCCTTGGATCCCGCTTATTCCCCCCTACCAGCTCAGTAATCCGAAAAGCCCAAAAGAATGCCAAAATATAAACTGCCCTAAACAAACAAAAACTCAAACTGTTAACTGAAAACAGACTGTAAAACCCCAACTACTCTTTTCAAAATTGAAAATACAACAGGTATCCAAGCATCTCCTACACTCTTCCCCCTTTTCCATCCTCTAGCCACCAAACGTACAAAAAATGTTTTTGTCACATCTTTCCAACCCCTCATTTGAAAAAGGAAAGCCAACGCTGCCAACCTCCGCTGCACTATAACCCTAGACACCCCTTCTTCCTGCCATATCCCCATCAATCTCAACAAGGCTTGCTGCTTATCCCCAGACCTACCACTCCGCTCCTCCTCGACCATAAATAACCACCATTGCTGCCATACCTGCCAATATGCTCTCCATTTGCTTTGAGCTAAAGCTCCCCTCACCAGCATAGCTAATTTGGGAACACCATGGACCACAGATCTTCTGGGCACTTATCCCCAATTTCTTCTGCGTCTGGAGACAGTCTCCAAAGCGATCCCACTGTAAATAGGAAAGAGCGTCAGCAACCCCATTCATCTTCCCTGCTACATGCATAGCCCTAAAAAACACGTTGTTCCTCATACACTCCAAAACAAACATCCTAAGTAAGTGTATCACTGGCAGAGAGCTGGCCGTCAGTCTGGTAAGTGCCATCACCACCCCCATGTTGTCGGATCTAAATGTAACCCTCTTGTCAGCTAACTCTCCCGGCCAAACCCTCAACGCTACCCACAATGGAATGAGTTCCAAGAAAGTGAGGTTCTTTGTCAGCCCCGATTCCACCCACCCGCCGGGCATTGCCCTATGCACCACTGCCCCCCCAAGATAAGCTCCAAAACCTATCCCCCCAGTCGCATCCGTGAATAATTCCAGATCAGAGTTCAACACTCTAGGCTGGGGGAGGATGGATCTCCCATTGAAATCATCCAGGAAATCCCACCACACCTGCAAATTCTCCTTATGCTGCTTAGTAATACGTACGCAATGGTGCCGATGCTTAACCCCAGCAATGGCCAATGATAGCCATGTTGAAAAAAAACCTCCCCACTGGAATGATATGACAAGCGAAATAAAGCTTCCCTAGCAAAGACTGCAACTCCCTCAACGTCTCCTTCTGCTTTCCGTCAGAACCACCAATGTCGACTTCAGGTCTGCCAGATTGTCTTCCAGCAAGCTACACTTCATTTTGACCGAATCAATGCAGATTCCTAAGAAATTCAGGGACGTGCAGGGCCCCTCAGTTTTTTTCTCTGCCACTGGTATTCTAGATTCCTCCGCTACCCCCTGAAAAGCCTCCAATAACCGCTGGCACTCACCGCCATTGTGCGGTCCCACAAACAGGAAGTTGTATAGGTAGTGAACGACGAATGAAACTCCCGCCTGCCGCGCCACCACCAATTCAACAAAAGAACTGAATTTTTCGAAATATGAACATGAAATTCAACAACCCATAGGAAGTCTAAGTCTATGAAATATAAACCGTCAAAGAAACATTCCAGTAAATGGTGACAGGTCCAGTGCACCTGGAGCAGCCAGAAAGGAGCTTCAACATCAACTTTGGCCAATAAAGCCCCCTTTCCCATCTTCCACACTAATGCCGCAGCCTGCTCAAAGGAGGCATACCAAACGGCAGCCAGTGCTGGGTCGATTCCGTCATTCACAGATGATCCTTTCGAATACGATAGATGATGTATCATGCGAAACTAACCTGCCGCATTTTTAGGAATTACTTCCAATGTCGACACCCGCAGATTGGACATGGGACACTCCAAAAAGGGACCTGCCATTCACCCTAAATGCACCTCCTTCATTAGTTTTTCCCTCACCACCTCCGGATAAGGAGCATAAAAGGAAGAAGTAAAATAGTTTCCTTCACAGGCTGTCCTCACTGTGTACACATCACTACTCTCCAAGAATGTATTGGCCATGATCTATGCACTAACAAATTATTATTAAAACAATTTTTTTATTTTTTTATTTATTTATTCTTTTTTTTTGCCTGCCTCCAGCCCTATCCTCTTACCCCCAGTGCCCCCTGGCTTCTAGCAGCTCTTCCCCTGCTGCCACTCCCACCATCTGCCCGGACCCCAAAACATTCACTATACTCCCCCAGTAGCCTTATTAATCCTATCCCTGTCCAAGCTACACTAACCAATAAACCCCATGGTTTGTCTAATCTCCCCTCACACACACATTGACGTGCTTTTAAAGCACAAGTGTCATACCTTCAGGTTCCCCTCCCGCATTCCCGCATCCTGGACTAGCTGTCCTTACCCTGACTAAACCTCTAAGACCCCCCGCGGTACCTAACTCTGTCTCATGTTGCCTAGGCTACTCCCATATGATCTGGCCATCAGGCACCCACCACACACCCCTTAGCCCACCATAGCCGTGGCCGTCCCAGCATTAGCTCCATGCATGTCAGCCCCCACATTGGCAGTTTAGCATAACTTACCGGCTCTTACAGCTGATGCGCTGCTCCTCCCGGAGGCCCCCACAGGCCGCACTACCAGCTCCGGTCCTGCCGCACTCCTCCCCTCTCCATCCATTGCCGCATCACTCCTTTGATCTCCTCCGGCCGATGCCACTGATGTCCGGGTCCTCCTGCTCCGTTCCCCAGCCAGGGCCAACCCCCCTCTGGCTCTCTGATGAGTAGCCGCATCCAGGCTCAGGCACTCTGGTGGTTTGGAGCGCTGTATGGGCCTGGTCCTGCACTCCTGGGTGGCCACGCCGCCGTTGTCTCCTGCTCTGTGTTCCTTCCTGCCACCAGCTGCAATTGCTCGAGCACCCATCCAGCCCCTCTGTCCCGCGACAAGGCTTTCGCAATGTCCAGCAGCTCCTGCAGCTCCATTGAGGCCTCAATTAGGCGTGCTGTCCCGAGGTTGAGGTGTGAACAGGTAACAGCTTCACACCTTGCTTCTTCAAAAGACGCCTACTTCCTGTCCCACTGCCATCTAATACCCCCCACGTACTCACACAAAATCCCACCCTCTTGCTGAAGGCATCATGAGGTCAAAAGCCCTCCTATTCTAGGCATTCACTCCGGGCTAACTATATCCCATTGCAAAATGAATAAGTAGTCATACTGAACCAGCTTTCCCACATACACATGAGCAGTTTCATTAGTTTGCTTCCTCTCAGCTGGTAGAAATAAGTCAAAACATATACTTCTCATAAATTTTGCATTGTATGTACAGATGTTTGTGCCTATTAATTTGGCTTCTGGCAAAAAAAATGAGGCAAAACATAAATTTTCACAATTTGCTTCAGGTGTTAAAATGCATCTGTATCTACATTCTATGACTACATTATATTGTTTGGATTGAAAACAAAGACGTGAAAATCAATAAGCGAGTACATCATCACTGTCATAAAGTATAATAGCTACTTTCAAAATATAACAACTGAGCATAATCACCATCTGCCTGTATTCTGCACCTAGCCTTTGAGCCAACACTTGCATTCATAAAACTAATCCTCATTTATAAAAGTAATTATACTAATAAAGCAATAAAATATAACTGATATAACAAAGCTTTTTTATGGGTGTGTTTTTTCTTCCTTTTAGAACATTTATGACATTTTCCACTGTACTGTAAATAACCTTTTATGTTGCTCATCAAATACATGTTTTTATACAACTGATACCTGCAGTGGTTTTATGACATTCAGAATATAATTGATAAAGATGCAGAATAGTTGACATGTACGTTCATTTATTACTTCTGAATTCAATTAAATGACTTTCAGTTTGCATTTGTTTGTCATTTTACTTTGGGTTTTTTCACATCTGCAAATATTTCTCTCCAGAGACTAATTAGGAGGCACGCAAATAAAAAAAGTACATTGAAAACAACAATCTAATAAATACACATGGGTGTCTAATCTTGATGGGAGATTCATATCTCTGGAGGAGTATGAGTCATAGCCATTGACATATGTAGGATGAAATACAAGTTGTATAATTATTCTGACACTTTTAAAAAGAGAGATGTATGCAATATCAAGGACCAGATTACAAGTGGTATGCTATTTAGTGCTTTCGCTTGATCGTAAACTTTGCTAGAAGTAAGCTTTTTGCTTGTGTTGGGTTGTGCTCGAATTACAAGTTGAAAGCAAAAAATTAGCACGAGAGCAAAACCTGAAGTGCACTAACCAAACATTGTGACCAATTTAACGTATTCTATCCATAGAAGTCGTTAGAATGCGCAGAAGAACACCTATCGCACGTGCACTAACCCGACATGAGTTATGAATATTTCACATTCCAATGTTCTTCACATACAGAACAATGTAATTTTTATTGTAAATACATATTGCTATTGTTAACTATATATATATATATATATATATATATACCCTTACCTGAATATCTATTCCTATAGATATAGTAACAAGGGAGAGCACTCTCACTCAGTATCAACTGCCAGGGTGCTAGTGTAATTAAATATAGCTGAACACAAAACTGGCACTCGCTGGTCTTTACAAAAAAATCTTTTACTGTGAAAGTAGTGACGTTTCGGGGATAAAGTATAACCTTTCTTAGACACAGTGTATACAAAGTGCAAACAATACATAGCAAACATTACACAAACCCCACCCCCAATTAGGACCCCAAAAAACGCCAAAAGGTAGTCATGGTAACCACCCAATCACATAGTAAACAAATATAGTGTGTAATTAATTACAGCAAAGCTAATGCACAAATCTGTCTGAGCTTAATAATAACTGCATGTGAATAAGATATACGTGACATGTATCATGTAACTAGATCAATATGGTCTGCATGAGGGAGTAGGCACAACATAGAGGAACAGGCAAACAATGAAATGCACAGTAGCATGTTAGCATGCGTATCTTACTTTGACCGCAACTTAATCACTATACAGCAAATTTCATATACTGTACAGTATAAGAAAACGAATGGGCTCCAACGAAATAAAAACAGGGCTGTTTCAGGTGTGCAGGGTGTATGACCTGCAATGCTATGCTACCTGGCTCTACTTTTTGACATCCACATACAAAAAAGAGATTTTCTATCTGGCATTTCATCACCTGCACTACCACTTATGTGGTCTATTTGTTGAATTGTAGTTGTTGGAGATTTTACGTTGGTGAGACCTCACATGTTGAGCAAAAAGAGGCTGCTTCTTGGGTGGTAACTAGCCATTGAACAAGCTATTATGCTATTGTTGTTCCCAGGTTGAGCGCTTCTCTCTTTTTATTTATGCAAATTATGACACTTAGGGAAGTCTCCCTAAGTGTGATGCGGGAATCCAGACGTGGACCCGTTGCTCAGTGTGCCTAGAGGAATATGGCTGCACCTCACTGATGAGGCCCACAATAGGCCGGAACTTACGTCTGGGGTTTTGCTGTTTCTCTCGTTCAGAGAGGGATTGCCTGGTATTTCAGGGCTGGACTGTACTGTGAAGTCAGGATCAGACTGATATGCTTCAGGAAAAGAGGCTGCTTCTTGGGTGGTAACTAGCCATTGAACAAGCTTCGTTCCCAGGTTGAGCGCTTCTCTCTTTTTATTTAAGACCTCAGATGATGCCAGGACACAGATTGCCAACCACAGATCAGCCATCAGGACTGCCATAAAGAATCAGAAGAGTGAGCAGCCAGTGGCGAGGCATTTCTTCGAGGCTGGCCATATGGTGAATGATCTTTGCTTTGTTCTGATAGATCATATCCCCCCTCTGAAACGTGGGGGTGACAGAAATAGAATACTCCTGCAAACAGAAGCGAGGTGGATCTATCGCCTGAACACTGTGCAACCTAATGGACTCAATACCGTCATAGACTGGCACTGTTTTTTGTGACTTTGGGACTATCTTGTCATCAATAATGAGGGTCCATGTCTGTTTTAAATCTAATGAGAGTCCAAGACCATTGGTATAAACGTTTGAGTTTAGGGTCCACTTTATCCTCTTGTCATAGGCTCCATTTTAGATTATACATAATAGGTTAGTATTAATCATGTACTAGATTTGGTACATTATTTATTTCCAATAGACGATTATCCCCTTGCAGTATATTTTGGTTTTAGGATAACTTCCTTAAAGGGACACTGTACCCAAAAAATTTCTTTCGTGATTCAGATAGAGCAGGACATTTTAAGCAACTTTCTAATTTACTCCAATTATCAAATTTTCTTCATTCTCTTGGTATCTTTATTTGAAATGCAAGAATGTAAGTTTAGATGCCGGCCCATTTTTGGTGAACAACCTGGGTTGTCCTTGCTGATTGGTGGATAAATTCATCCACCAATAAAAAACTGCTGTCCAGAGTGCTGAAACCAAAAAAAAGCTTAGATGCCTTCTTTTTCAAATAATGATAGCAAGAGAACGAAGAAAAAGTGATAATAGGAGTAAATTAGAAAGTTGCTTAAAATTGCATGCTCTTTCTGAATTACAAAAGAAAAAAATTGGGTACAGTTTCCCTTTAACAATTCAATTTGGGGCATAGTGCATTAAACATGAATGGTTTGCTTCCCTCACATAGTTTTGATAACACTGTATTTGCCTCTACTAGTTTGTATTGTGTATGCCTTTGAGTTTAACGTTAATTGTTTCCTCTTGTCATAGGCTCTTATCCGTACTATACACAAATTATGTTTTTATACACACATTATTTTGTATTGGATCTAGTAATATGTTTTTCAATGCATACTATATATGGGGATATATATCCTTAGGGTTAGCCAATGTTTTAGACTTTTCATTATGTACTCATTTGATTAATGCAATTAACATGGCCTTGGTTTGCTGTGACCACGCACCGCCCATTGGATCTGCGTTATCGATTGGGTCTTCCTTTTACTATTATGAGCACTTTGGCAGTGAACGATGCGTTGCCATGGCAACACTGATGCGAGCTGCTGATTGGGCATAGTAGGCATGTGCCCTTTCAGTAAGTACTTGTTGGATTATGTTTTCTGATCAGGCTGTAACGGTTCTGTAAGTAACAATGGCTTTACAGAGCCCCATTTATGTATAACAGGTTTTTTTTGCATTGTCTGTACAGTATATGAAATTTGCTGTATAGTGATTAAGTTGCGGTCAAAGTAAGATACGCATGCTAACATGCTACTGTGCATTTCATTGTTTGCCTGTTCCTCTATGTTGTGCCTACTCCCTCATGCAGACCATATTGATCTTGTTACATGATACATGTCACATATATCTCATTCACATGCACTTATTATTAAGCTCAGACAGATTTGTGCATTAGCTTTGCTGTAATTAATTACACACTATATTTGTTTACTATGTGATTGGGTGGTTACCATGACTACCTTTTGGCGGTTTTTTTTTGTCCTAATTGGGGGGTGGGGTTTGTGCAATGTTTGCTATATATTTTTTGCACTTTGTATACACTGTGTCTGAGGAAGGGGATACTTTGTCCCCGAAGCGTCACTACTTTCACAGTAAAAGATTTTTTTGGAAAGACCAGCCAGTGCCAGTTTTGTGTTCAGCTATATTCCTATAGATATATAGGTATAGATAGCAAAAACAGAAAGAACCGGCGAGTCTCTAGGTGTGAAGTAAAACAAACTTTATTGACGCAGAGGCAAAAACACATTAAAACATAAGTGTTTCTTAAAAAAACCAAGCCTGGAAATAGCGTCTTAGGTATAGATAGGTATATAGGTATCGATATCTATTTTACATTAACATTATCATATATATATATATATATTTAATAATACAAATTATATTATTTTCTATTTGAAGAACATAGCAATGTAAAATATGCATATCGCTTTTCATGTTTTGCTATATAGGTATAATGGAGTGTTGGGTTAGCGCACATACGCCTAGATTTAGAGTTCTGCGTTAGCCTTAAAAAGCAGCGTTAAGGGGTCCTAACGCTGCTTTTTAACGCCCGCTGGTATTACGAGTATGGCAGGTACAGGTGTACTGCTCACTTTTCTTCAGCGACTTTTGGCTACCACAAATCCCCTTACGTCAATTGCGTATCCTATCTTTTTAATGGGATTTGCCTAACGCCGGTATTACAAGGAAGAAGTGAGCAGTACAGCCTCTACCTCCAAGTCTCCTACCGCATTTAAAAGTCAGTAGTTAAGAGTTTTATGGGCTAACGCCGGAACATAAAGCTCTTAACTAAAGTGCTACAAAGTACACTAACACCCATAAACTACCTATTAACCCCTAAACCGAGGCCCCACCACATCGCAAACACTATAATAAAATTATTTAACCCCTAATCTGCCAACCGGACACCGCCGCCACCTACATTATAGATATGAACCCCTAATCTGCTGTCCCTAACATCTCCGACACCTATATTATATTTATTAACCCCTAATCTGCCCCCCCAATGTTGCCGCCACCTACCTACACTTATTAACCCCTAATCTGCTGACCGGACATCGCCGCCACTATAATAAATGTATTAACCCCTAAACCGCCGCAATCCTGCCTCGCAAACACTATAATAAATTTTATTAACCCCTAATCTGCCCCCCAACGTCGCCGCAACCTACCTACAATTATTAACCCCTAATCTGCCGCCCCCAATGTCGCCGCTACTATAATAAAGTTATTAACCCCTAAACCTAAGTCTAACCCTAACCCCCCCTAAGTTAAATATAATTTAAATAAATCTAAATACATTTACTATAATTAAATAAATTATTCCTATTTCAAAATAAATACTTACCTATAAAATAAACCCTAATATAGCTACAATATAACTATTAGTTACACTGTAGCTATTTTAGGATTTATATTTATTTTACAGGCAACTTTGTATTTATTTTAACTAGGTACAATAGCTATTAAATAGTTAATAACTATTTAATAGCTACCTAGTTAAAATAATTACAAAATTACCTGTAAAATAAATCCTAACCTAAGTTACAAATACACCTAACACTACACTATCAATCAATTAATTAAATAAACTACCGACAATGATCTAAACTAAAATACAATTAAATAAACTAAAGTATATTACCAAAAACAAACACTAAATTACAAAAAATAAAAAAATATTACAAGAATTTTAATCTAATTACACCTAATCTAAGCCGCCTAATAAAATAAAAAAAAACAAAATAATAAAATTCCCTACCCTATACTAAATTACAAAAGTAATCAGCTCTTTTACCAGCTCTTAAAATGGCTTTTTGCGGGGCATTGCCCCAAAGTAATCAGCTCTTTTACCTGTAAAATAAAATACAATACCCCCCCAACATTACAATCCACCACCCACACACCCCTACTCTAAAACCCACCCGATCCCCCCTTAAAAAAACCTAACACTACCCCATTGAAGATCACCCTACCTTGAGCCGTGTTCACCCAGCCAGGCACCGATGGGCCAGAATAGGACATCCGGAGCGGCAGATGTCTTCATCCGATCGGGGCAGAAGAGGTCCTCCATCCAGCAGAAGTTTTCATCCAAGCGGCATCTTCTATCTTCATCCATCCTAGTTTAGGGTAGGGAAATTTTATTATTTTGGGGGGCTTTTTTATTTTATTAGGGGCTTAGATTAGGTGTAATTAGATTAAACTTCTTATAATATTTTTTTATTTTTTGTAATTTAGTGTTTGTTTTTTTTGTAATATAGTTTAGTTTATTTAATTGTATTTTATATTAGATAATTGAAGTTAATTTATTTAATTAATTTATTGATAGTGTAGTGCTAGGTGTATTTGTAACTTAGGTTAGGATTTATTTTACAGGTAATTTTGTAATTATTTTAACTAGGTAGCTATTAAATAGTTATTAACTATTTAATAGCTATTGTACCTAGTTAAAATAAATACAAAGTTACCTGTAAAATAAATATAAATCCTAAAATAGCTACAATGTAATTATTAGGGTTTATTTTATAGGTAAGTATTTAGTTTTAAATAGGAATAATTTAGTTAATAATATTAATATTATTTAGATTTATTTAAATAATAATTAAGTTAGGGGGTGTTAGGGTTAGACTTAGGTTTAGGGGGTAATATATTTAATGTAGGTGGCGGCGGTGTAGGGGGGTCAGATTAGGGGTTAATATATTTAATGTAGGTGGTGGCGGGGTCCGGGAGTGGCGGTTTAGGGGTTAATACATATAATGTAGGTGGCGGTGGGGTCCGGGAGCGGCGGTTTAGGGGTTAATACTAGGATAGGTTTATTGCAGTGTGGGCTATGGCGTTGTGGTGGGTTAATAATTAGGCTTTTTGCATTGTGGGGGTTGTCGGTCTAGGGGTTAATACATTTATTATTAGGAGTGAGAGGGGGGATTGCGGATATAGGGGTATACGTGTCCGTGTTAGACAGTTACGGGAGATTTCATATTTTAGTAAGTTTTTGTAGGCGCAGGCAGTTTCTAAAGTGCCATAAGTCACTGCCGACTCCAGAAAATTGTACTTACGCTTATTTCTGGACATCGCTAGTTTGTCCGACTTACGGCACTTTAGCAACTGCCAACGGGGTATATGTAATACCCCGATATTCGAGGTGAAACTACAGGCGGCGCGGGTTCCCTTGCTTGCGCCGAAAACTACGCCGTATATCAGATCGCGCCCCAGGGTGGCAATTGCCCCTCCCAACAGCTCCCAGACGCCAGGACCAGAACTGATGCTATTGTGAATCAGTTCCCTAATAACGGTTATAAAATAGTTCTGGTGTTGCAAAGAGTTTCATCTAGTGTTGGCTGCACAGTACTGTTTACTGATGTGGCTCATAGTTGCCAACAGTCATATGTATATGTGTGTGCGTGTGTTTATATCTGTGAGTGTGTGTGTGTGTGTGTGTGTGTGCGTGTATGTATATCTGTATGTGTGTGTGCATGTGTATATATCTGTGTGCATGTTTGTTTGTGTGTGTGTATACATGGGTGGGCATGTGTATATATATGTGTGTGTGTGTATATATCTATGTGTGTGTGTATATATCTGTGTGTGTATATATATATATATATATATCTGTGTGTGTGTACATATATCTGTGTGTTTGTACGTGTATGTGTGTATATATATCTGTGTGTGTGCATGTATATATCTGTATGTGTATGTATATGTATTTGTGTGTGTGTGTGTGTATCTATGTGTGTATGTGTGTGTGCATGTATATATATATATATATATATATATTTATTTGTTTGTTTGCGTGTGTGTGTATATATCTATATGTGTGTCCGTGTGTATATCTGTATGTGTGTGTATGTGTGTGTGTGTGTATATATCTGCGTGTGTTCATCTATGTGTGCGTATGTGTATATATATATATATCTGTGTGTGTGTGTGTGCACATATCTGTATGTGTGTGTGTTTATATCTGGTGTGTATTTGTGTATATCTGATTATAGTAAATCTGTTTCTGCCTCTTTCTGGCCTCACATATGCCTGGTATCAGCTTGCAGATGAACTGATAGTTTAAGGTACTGCTCTGCCTCACATACGCCTAGATTCCAAGTTTTGAGCGCTAAAGGAAAATTAACAAACGCAACAAAAGTGGTTTTTAATTTAATCCCCTATAGCGCTGCCATTACAAGTTTTAAAAAAACCCGGCTTTTGCGGGCGATATGATGCTTTTAAGCTCCATACCGCACCAAAAACCAGCGTTATTTTGACGTGCTCGTGCACGCTTTCCCCATAGACATCAATGGGGAGAGCGGGTAAGAAAAAAGTCTAACACCTGCGATCGCAGAAAGAAAAGCTCCGTAACGCAGCCTCATTGATGTCTATGGGGAAAATAAGTTATGTTTAAACCTTACACCTAACATAAACTCCACTTTTAAACACCCCTAATCTGCTGCCCCCGACATCGCCAAAACCTACCTACAGTTATTAACCCCTAATTTGCTGCTCCCTATATCGCCACCACCTAAATAAAGGTATTAACCCCTAATCTGCCACTCTGATATCGCCACCACTATACTAAAGTTATTAACCCCTATTCCGCCGCAACCCAACATCGCCACCACTATATTAAAGTTATTAACCCCTATTCCGCTGCTCCCCAACATCGCCGCAACTAAATAAAGTTATTAACCACTAAACCTCTGGCCCCCCACATCACTACCACTAAATAAACCTATTAACCCCTAAACCGCCAGCCCCCCAAATCGCAACTACCTAAATTAAACTATTAACCCCTAAACCTAACCCTAAACCTTACCCTAACCCTAAACCTAAACCTAATCCTAACCCTAATGTATCCCTAACCCTAACACCCCCTAACTTTAACATAATTAAAATAAACCTAAATTAAATTTACAGTTATTAAATAAATAATACCTATTTAAAACTAAATACATACTTGCCTGTAAAATAAAACCTAAGCTAGCTACAATATTACTAATAGTTATATTGTATCTAGCTTAGGTTTTATTTTTATTTCACAGGTAAGTTTGTATTTATTTTAACTAGGTAGACTAGTTAGTAAATAGTTATTAACTATTTAATAACTACCTAGTTAAAATAAATACAAAATTACCTGTGAAATAAAACCTAAGCTGCCCTACACTAAAACCTAACATTACAAAAAATAAAAATACCTACCATCACAAAAAATAATAAAAACCTACCATTGCAAAAAATAATAAAAACCTACCATTACAAAAATATATATATATCCTTAAAAGGGCCTTTTGTAGGGCATTGCCCTAATTTAAAATGTTCTTTTGCTACAAAAAAACAAAAAAACCCTAACAGTATAGAAACCCCCACCCCCCAAGGACCCTTAAAAGGCCTTTTGGGGGCCCTTAAAAAGGACTTTTGTAGGGCATTGCCCAAAATTAAACAGCTCTTTTGCTACAACAAACCCAAACACCCCCTTAAAAATACATTACACAACATAACAAATTATCAAAAATAATAAAAATTATTCCTATTCTAATACCCATTAAAAAAAACCCCACCAAAATAAAAAACCTAATCTAGAATAAACTACCAATGGCCCTTAAAAGGGTCTTTTGTAGGGCATTGCCCTAAAGAAATCAGCTCTGTTTATGAAAAAAAATTACACCCACTAACATTACGAACCCCCACCCCCCCAAACCCACAAAATAAAAAAACTATCTAAAAAAACTAAGCTACCCATTGCCCTGGGAAGGACATTTGGATGGGCATTGCTCTTAAAATGGCATTTAGCTCTTTTACATGCCCAACCCCTAATCTAAAATAAAAACCCACCCAAAAAACCCTTTAAAAACCTATCACTAACCCCGGCCTCTTCCATCTTCATCCCGGCGACGAAGTCCTCATCCAAGCGACGAGAAGTCTTCATCCAGACGGCCTCTTCAATCTTCATCCAGGTAGCATCTTCTATCTTGATCCCGGGCGCGGAGCAGGTCCATCCTGAAGACATCCGGCGCAGAGCATCCTCTTTATACGGTCGCCGCCGTACACTGAATCTTCAATGCAAGGTACGTGATCCAAGATGTCGTCCCTTGTATTCCTATTGGCTGAAAATGTTTTATCAGCCAATTGGAATAAGAGCTGCTAAAATCCTACTGACTGTTCAAATCAGCCAATAGGATATAAGCAGCTCTCATTCTATTGGATGATTTTTGGTTCACCACCTGGACAGAGCTTGCTTATTGGTGGCTAAATGTAGCCACCAATCAGCAAGCACAACCTAGGTGCTGGACGAAAAATGGGCTGGCTTCTAAGCTTACATTACTGCTTTTTCAAATAAAGATACCAAGAGAATGAAGAAAAATTGATAATAATAGGAGTAAATTAGAAAGGTGCTTAAAATTGCATGCTATGGGGCATATTTTTCAAGCCCCAGGCTCGCCGGAAACACAAGTTATGAAGAAGCGGTCTAAAGACTCCTGCTCCATAACCTGTCCTCCTGCTCGAGGCGGCGGACAGACATCGCCAGAAATCAACACGATCGAATACGATCGGGTTGATTGACTCCCCTGCTAGCGGCCGATTGGCCGCGAATCTGCAGGGGGAAGCATTGTACCAGCAGTTCACAAGAACTGCTGGTGCAATGATAAATGCCGAGAGCGTATGCTGTCGGCATTTATCGATGTGCAGCTGACATGATCCACAATATCGGATCATGTCCGCTCGTACAATGATAATTTGGCCCCTCAATCTGAATCATGAAAGAAAAAAATTGGATTTCATATCCCTTTAAGACTGATTTCTCACTGGCTAACATGAAAAACTCTCACTGAGTTATTTGTGAACAGTGACAAACCTCATAAGAACACATACAAATATTTGTTTGTTTTCTCAGTGCAGGAAAATATTTTTCACCAAATAAAATTAAATTTAAAAAAAAACAAAAATCAAAAACAAATATATTTAAAAAAGGCCCATATTAAATGCAACATAGAAAAAAAAAATACTTTAATGTCCTTTCAAATTTAAAATATGTTAAATGTAAGTTAATTGAAGGGCAGATTAATGTTAGGACTTTAAAGTGCAATATTCTTCCATGAACATATTTTAACTGTACAATTAGATGAAATAAGAAAAGGTCACAACTATGCCCAATTTACACTTTTCATTTGCTACTGTACTTGAAAACAGATGATAGCTGTAGAGAAGATCTAGTAAGATCTGATTTGCAATGACATGAATAGCCTAAATGATCCTGCGATTTGCTTATATATGACAGATGGTTTTGCAATTTCAGTTTCCTCAAAGCTGAACTTCAAATTAACATTTTTACTGTGTAGTATAACTGGACGTTTGTCACCAATTAGACACGCTACAATTAGGGATTGCATAAAACCTATATTATGCATTTAAACTGCTAAATATGTCTTCTAATACTATCAGTTTTCAATAAAATTAATTTAAAATGTCAGTCTTATTTTCCTAAATATAAATAAAGAGTGCTATTGGTTAAAATAAACTACTTTGAGCCAGATTACAAGTGGAGCGCAAACGTTTGCGCACAAGTGATATCAGGGTTTTGCTTTTGTATGCGCGCAGTTTATATACAGTATATCAGAAGGTGTAGCACCGTGCTTTGACCAGTGCCAACTAGCAGGCTAGCACTCAGCAGTGGCTAGTACACTGTTCTTGAAATCCCCAATCGGTGCTGTCAATGCTGTCAGCCAGAGTCCAATGGTGGGTATATTTTCAGATAGGGGTGTGATGTCCCTCTGAGTCCACCAAGTGGGTGTTAGGAAAAACAATAAGGACAACTTCCGATGTTTTTATATAATAAAAACAACGCTTTAATCTTTCCAGCAATGCGTTTCTCAACCAAACATACAGGTCGTTTCTTCAGGCAATAAAAATGTATACCTACCATTGGACTCTGGTTGACAGCATTGACAGCACAGATTGGGGATTTCAAGAACAATGTACTAGCCACTGCTTAGTGCTAGCCTGCTCGTTGGCACCTGTCATAGTATTGTGCTACTCCTGGTAAGTCTTTCACTTTCTACACTTACAAGCCCATTGGGGACATTTTACACTATGAGGCGCCCTCTTTTTCTTATATCATTTCTATAGATTACGTCACACCGGGTCCAAGTGGAGCAGTCTCTGTTTAACCATTTAATTATGACACAGATCCACATTGCCGGATTACTACCTCAATTCCACAAGGAGGGAACTCTGGTAACAATTTACACATCGTCAAACCATTAACTTTGTACGTCCCCCCTAATTTCTCTCCTGGGAATTTTTGCTATATACAGTATATATATATATATATATATATATATTTCTCTAGTAAGGTGTATCCAGTCCACGGATCATCCATTACTTATGGGATATTCTCACTCCCAACAGGAAGTTGCAAGAGGACCCACAGCAAAGCTGTTATATAGCTCCTCCTGTCACTACCATATCCAGTCATTCTCTTGCAACTCTCAACGCGCATGGAGGTAGTAAGAGGAGAGTGGTGAAAAATAGTTAGTTTATTAACTTCAATCAAAAGTTTGTTATTTTAAATAGTACCGGAGTTGTGCTATTTTTTCTCAGGCAGAGATAGAAGAGGAATTTGCCTGAGTTTTCTATGATCTTAGCAGGTTGTAACTAAGATCCATTGCTGTTCTCACATATGTCTGAGGAGTGAGGTAACTTCAGAGGGAGAATGGCGTGCAGTTTATTCTGCTATCAGGTATGTGCAGTTATGATTTTTTCTAGGATTGGAAATGCTAGAAAATGCTGCTGAATCCTGATAAATGTAAGTTAAGCCTGGATACAGTGATTTAATTAACGACTGGTATCATGCTTACTCTCAGGGGTAATACCCTTATAGATATGCTATATAAAACGTTTGCTGGCATGTTTAATCGTTTTTTATATATGCTTGGTGATAAAACTTATTGGGTCCTAATTTTTTCCACATGGCTGGCTGTATTTTTGCCTAGAAACAGTTTCCTGAGGCTTTCCACTGTTGTAATATGAGTGGGAGGGGCCTATTTTAGCGCTTTTTTGCGCAGTTAAAATTACAGACTGAGACATCCAGTTTTCAACAGGAGTCCCCTGAATGCTATAGGACATCTCTAAAGAGCCTAAAATTGTTTATTGGGGAAGGTAGGAGCCACAGTAAAGCTGTGGCACTTTGCTGGGACTGTTAAAAAACGTCTATGTTGTTTTTTTGATCCGTTTTTTGAACTAAGGGGTTAATCATCCATTTGCAAGTGGGTGCAATGCTCTGTTAGCCTATTACATACACTGTAAAAATTTCGTTTGTGTAACTGCCTTTTTTCATTGTTTTTCAAATTTTGACAAAATTTGTTTCTCTTAAAGGCACAGTACCGTTTTTTTTATATTGCTTGTTAACTTGAATTAAAGTGTTTTCCAAGCTTGCTAGTCTCATTGCTAGTCTGTATAAACATATCTGACATAGAGGAAACTCCTTGTTCATTATGTTTAAAGGCCATGTTGGAACCCCCTCTTAGAATGTGTACCAATTGTACTGACTTCACTCTAAGTAATAAAGATCATATTATGTCTTTAAAAAATTTATCACCAGAGGAATCTAACGAGGGGGAAGTTATGCTGACTAACTCTCCCCACGTGTAAGATTCTTTGACTCCCGCTCAAGGGACTCACGCTGAAATGGCGCCAAGTACATCAAGGGCACCCATAGAGTTTACTTTACAAGACATGGCGGCAGTCATGGATAATACACTGTCAGCGGTATTAGCCAGACTACCTGAATTTAGAGGAAAGCGAGATAACTCTGGAGTTAGACTAAATACAGAGCATACTGACGCTTTAAGAACCATGTCTGATACTGCCTCACAATATGCTGAAGCTGAAGAAGGAGAACTTCAGTCTGTGGGTGATGTTTCTGATTCAGGGAGAATCCCTGATTCTGATATTTCTACATTTAAATTTAAGCTTGAACACCTCCGCGTATTACTTAAAGAGGTTTTAGCTGCTCTGAATGACTGTGACACAATTGCAGTGCCAGAGAAATTGTGTAGACTGGATAAATACTATGCAGTGCCGGTGTGTACTGATGTTTTTCCAGTACCTAAAAGGTTTACAGAAATTATTAATAAGGAATGGGATAGACCAGGTGTGCCGTTTTACTCCCCCTCCTATTTTTAGAAAAATGTTTACGATAGACGCCACCACACGGGACTTATGGCAGACAGTCCCTAAGGTGGAGGGAGCAGTTTCTACTTTAGCAAAGTGTACTACTATCCCTGTCGAGGACAGTTGTGCTTTTTCAGATCCAATGGATAAAAAATTAGAAGGTTACCTTAAGAAAATATTTTGTCAACAAGGTTTTATCCTACAGCCCCTTGCATACATTGCCCCTGTCACTGCTGCTGCGGCGTTCTGGTTTGAGTCTCTGGAAGAGGCCTTACAGGTAGCGACTCCATTGGATGACATACTTGGCAAACTTAGGGCACTTAAAATAGCCAATTCTTTTGTCTCTGATGCCATTGTTCATTTAACTAAACTAACGGCTAAGAATTCTGGTTTTGCTATACAGGTGCGCAGAGCGCTATGGCTTAAATCATGGTCAGCTGACGTGACTTCAAAATCTAAGCTGCTTAACATTCCCTTCAAGGGGCAGACCTTATTCGGGCCTGGTTTGAAGGAGATTATTGCTGATATCACTAGGGGTAAAGGTCATGCCCTTCCTCAGGACAGGTCAAAATCCAGGGCCAAACAGTCTAATTTTCGTGCCTTTCGAAACTTCAAGGCAACTGCAGCATCAACCTCCTCTAATGCAAGACAAGAGGGAACTGTTGCTCAGTCCAAAGCGGTCTGGAGGCCAAACCAGACCTGGAACAAAGGTAAGCAGGCTAAAAAACCTGCTGCTGCTTCTAAAACAGCATGAAGGAACGGCCCCCTGTCCGGTAACGGATCTAGTGGGGGCAGACTTTCACTCTTTGCCCAGGCATGGGCAAGAGATGTTCAAGATCCCTGGGCGTTGGAAATTATATCCCAGGGGTATCTTCTGGACTTCAAAGCTTCTCCCCCCATAGGGAGATTTCACCTTTCACAATTATCTGCAAACCAGATAAAGAGAGAGGCACTCTTACACTGTATAAGAGACCTCCTAGTTATGGGAGTGATCCATCCAGTTCCAAAAGAGGAACAGGGACAGGGTTTTTACTCAAATCTGTTTGTGGTTCCCAAGAAAGAGGGAACATTCAGACCAATTCTGGATCTAAAGATCTTAAACAAATTCCTCAGAGTTCCATCATTCAAGATGGAACTATTCGTACCATCCTACCTATGATCCAGGAGGGTCAATATATGACTACAGTGGCTCTAAAGGATGCTTACCTTCACATTCCGATACACAAAGATCATCATCGGTTTCTCAGGTTTGCCTTTCTAGACAGGCATTACCAGTTTGTAGCTCTTCCCTTTGGATTAGCTACAGCCCCAAGAATCTTCACGAAGATTCTAGGGTCCCTTCTGGCGGTCCTAAGGCCGAGGGGCATAGCAGTAGCCCCTTATTTAGATGACATCCTGATACAGGCGTCAAATTTCCAAATTGCCAGGTCTCATACAGACATAGTACTGGCATTTCTGAGGTCGCATGGGTGGAAAGTGAACGAGGAAAAGAGTTCTCTATCCCCACTCACAAGAGTTTCCTTTCTAGGGACTCTAATAGATTCTGTAGAAATGAAGATTTACCTGACGGAGTCCAGGTTATCAAAGCTTCTAAATTCCTGCCGGGTTCTTCATTCCATTCCGCGCCCTTCGGTGGCTCAGTGTATTGAAGTAATCGGCTTAATGGTAGCGGCAATGGACATAGTGCCGTTTGCCCGCTTACATCTCAGACCGCTGCAACTATGCATGCTCAGTCAGTGGAACGGGGATTACACAGATTTGTCTCCTCAACTGAATCTGGACCAAATGACCAGGGATTCTCTTCTCTGGTGGCTATCTCGGGTCCATCTGTCCAAAGGTATGACCTTTCGCAGGCCAGATTGGACAATTGTAACAACAGATGCCAGCCTTCTAGGTTGGGGTGCAGTCTGGAACTCCCTGAAGGCTCAGGGATCGTGGACTCAGGAGGAGTCTCTCCTTCCAATAAATATTCTGGAGCTAAGAGCGATATTCAATGCTCTTCAGGCTTGGCCTCAGTTGGCAACTCTGAGGTACATCAGATTTCAGTCGGACAACATCACGACTGTGGCTTACATCAGCCATCAAGGGGGAACAAGAAGTGCCCAAGCGATGTTAGAAGTCTCAAAGATTATTCATTGGGCAGAGATACACTCTTGCCATCTATCAGCTATTCATATCCCAGGTGTAGAGAACTGGGAGGCGGATTTTCTAAGTCGACAGACTTTTCATCCGGGGGAGTGGGAACTCCATCCGGAGGTGTTTGCACAAGTGATTCATCGCTGGGGCAAACCAGAACTGGATCTCATGGTGTCTCGACAGAACGCCAAGCTTCCTTGTTACCGATCCAGGTCCAGGGACCCCAGGGTGACGCTGATAGACACTCTAGCAGCGCCCTGGTCTTTCAACCTGGCTTATGTGTTTCCACCGTTTCCTCTGCTCCCTCGTCTGATTGCCAAGATCAAGCAGGAGAGAGCATCAGTGATTCTAATAGCGCCTGCGTTTCCACGCAGGACCTGGTATGCAGATCTAGTGGGCATGTCATCATTGCCACCATGGACTCTGCCTCTGAGACAGGACCTTCTACTTCAGGGTCCTTTCCTCCATCCAAATCTAATTTCTCTGAGACTGACTGCATGGAGATTGAACGCTTGATTTTATCAAAGCGTGGCTTCTCTGAGTCAGTCATTGATACCTTAATACAGGCACGAAAGCCTGTCACTAGGAGAATTTACCATAAGATATGGCGTAAATATCTTTATTGGTGCGAATCCAAGGGTTACTCATGGAGTAAGGTCAGGATTCCCAGGATATTATCTTTTCTCCAAGAAGGCTTGGGAAAGGGTTTGTCAGCTAGTTCCTTAAAGGGACAGATTTCTGCTCTGTCTATTCTTTTGCACAAGCGTCTGGCAGATGTTCCAGACGTTCAGGCATTTTGTCAGGCTTTAGTCAGAATCAAGCCTGTGTTCAAACCTGTTGCTACACCATGGAGCTTAAATTTGGTTCTTAAGGTTCTTCAAGGAGTTCCGTTTGAACCTCTTCATTCCATAGATATAAAGCTTTTATCTTGGAAAGTCCTTTTTTTGGTAGCTATTTACTCGGCTCGTAGAGTGTCTGAGCTATCTGCCTTACAATGTGATTCTCCTTATCTGATCTTTCATTCTGATAAGGTAGTTCTACGTACCAAGCCTGGGTTTTTACCTAAGGTGGTATCTAACAAGAATATCAATCAAGAGATTGTTGTTCCATCCTTGTGTCCCAATCCTTCTTCAAAGAAGGAACGTCTATTACACAATCTGGACGTGGTCCGTGCTTTAAAGTTTTACTTACAAGCTACTAAAGATTTTCGACAAACATCTGCTTTGTTTGTTGTTTACTCTGGACAGAGGAGAGGTCAAAAGGCTTCGGCAACCTCTCTTTCTTTTTGGCTTAGAAGCATAATACGCTTAGCCTATGAGACTGCTGGACAGCAGCCCCCTGAAAGGATTACAGCTCATTCTACTAGAGCTGTGGCTTCCACTTGGACCTTTAAAAATGAGGCTTCTGTTGAACAGATTTGCAAGGCGGCGACTTGGTCTTCGCTTCATACTTTTTCAAAATTCTACAAATTTGATACTTTTGCTTCTTCGGAGGCTATTTTTGGGAGAAAGGTTTTACAGGCAGTGGTACCTTCCGTTTAAGTACCTGCCTTGTCCCTCCCTTCATCCGTATACTTTAGCTTTGGTATTGGTATCCCATAAGTAATGGATGATCCGTGGACTGGATACACCTTACTAGAGAAAACACAATTTATGCTTACCTGATAAATTTATTTCTCTTGTGGTGTATCCAGTCCACGGCCCGCCCTGTCATTTTAAGGCAGGTTATTTTTAAATTTAAACTACAGTCACCACTGCACCCTATGGTTTCTCCTTTCTCTGCTTGTTTTCGGTCGAATGACTGGATATGGTAGTGAGGGGAGGAGCTATATAACAGCTTTGCTGTGGGTCCTCTTGCAACTTCCTGTTGGGAGTGAGAATATCCCATAAGTAATGGATGATCCGTGGACTGGATACACCACTAGAGAAATAAATTTATCAGGTAAGCATAAATTGTGTTTTATATATATATATATATATATATATATATATGTAAATATGTATTTATGTATTTATATGTGTATATGTGTATTTACAGACATATGTACACATATAAACACATAAATACACATGTATACATATATAGACATATATATAAGTGCTTTGGAACCTTTTGCGGTCAGTGAATAGTCGAACACTTTGAGAACAACTTTCCCCAAAGACAAATCAGTAGGATTTTGGGCATTTCACCTTCTACAGTGCACAATATAATTAAAAAATTCAAGGAATCCGGTCAAATCTCAGTTGCATAAAGGGCATGGTCGAAAACCACTTTTGAATGCGCATGATCTCTGTGTCACTGTCTCAAAAACCGTCATAAGTGTGTAATGGATATCCTGACATGGGCTTGGGAATACTTTGGTAAAGTTAAGGATTTACTATGCAAAATATGAGTCATACATCAACACTGTCCAGAAGCACGGCCGACTTCTCTGGGCTCGGCCTCATCTGAGCTGGACAGTTGCACAGTGGAATCGTGTTTTGTTGTCCGACAAAACAACATTTCAAATAGTCGTTGTGTTCTCAGGGCCAAAGAGGAAAAGGACCATCCAAGCTGTTATCAGTGTCAGGTCCAAAGCTAGCGTATGTCATTGTATGGGGGTGTATCAGTGCCCATGGCATCGGTAACTTGCACATCTGTGAGGGAACCATGATTGCAGAAAGGTATGTATACATTTTGGAGTAACATATGCTGTCATCCAGACATCTTCTTTTTCCAGGATGTCCCTGCATTTTCCAGAAGGACAAAGTCAAACCACATTCTGCCCAGATTACAAGCACATGGTTGCATAAGCAGCGATTGTGTGTGCTAGCATGGCCTGCCTGCAGTCCTAGCCTGCCTCCAATTGAGAAGGTGTGGTGCATTATGAAGCTCAAAATAAGTCAACAGAGGCCCTGTACAGTTGCCCAGCTGAAGACATGCATAATGGATACATTGGGGGAAATTCTGCTTGCTAAACTTAAGCAACTGGTGGCTTCAGTGCCCAAACGTTTAATAAGTGTTATTAAAAGAAAAGGTGATGTTACACAGTGGTAAACAGTCAACTGTCCCAACTTTTTTTGGAGTGTGTTGCAGTCATCAGATTTGAAATGAGTGTATATTTTCCAAATATAGATTAAATTCACAATTTTTTTATTTTTTTTTAATAGTTTTTTTATTAGAATATTCAAAATACATATAGAATAAAAGCATATAACATAGTATTGTCAAGGAGCCATTATCGACAAAGGGACTACATCAGAGAGTATGCTTTAGTAAACCTAGTCCATTATCCAAGGTACCCCTAAGCTCTCCAGTTAGGCGGGGTCCAGTGTCTTTAGTTAACTTAACATCATGGAAAAGATACTCATGCTCTTTGACAATATCCAACAGAAAGTGTATAACAAGATAACTAAAACATCATATTAGACACTTGGTATGCAAACATATATTAAACACGTGGTGATAGATCTGTTCTCATCAGTACCGTCAGTTGACCAATTTTTGCCGACTATCAGCTGTCGAAACATCACTGAGTGAAAAGAAAAGAGAAAGAAGGACAAAAAGGATAAAAAAGGGGAGAAAGAAGGGGCGGGAGGGGAGAGGGGTTGGGGAAAAAGGGGGGGCAGCCATAGGGACTTATTTAGTACAGTTCATGTCCCTGTGACATGAAGCAGTATTATAATCTGGGGTATTATGTGATGAGGATAGAGGGAGGACTTACATGGGGCCATGACTCCAGATAAGGGCTTGGAGGTTTTCAGAGCCTTGCATGTGGGATTCATATGATTCCATCGATTTCATATATTGTAGGGTATCTACAACCTGTTCCCAGAGCGGTGAAGCTGATTGAAGCCACATTCGGGCTATGGATAGCTTGATTGCTAGGAATAGGTAGATGCAGAACAGTTTCTGTGGGAGAGTAAGGTCCATGGGTAGGATGTGGAGCATGCCTACACTCGGTGAGAGTGATATTTGGGTGTTTTTCACAGTGCAGTGTTAAATTGCCTTTTGCCAGAGGGGTCTAAATATTGGGCACATCCACCATATGTGTAGTGGTGTTTCCAACTCATCACAACCTCTCCAACACTTCGTAGAGTTAGCGTGTGAGATTTTAAACAAGTGAATAGGCGTCATATGCCATTGTAACAGGACTTTGAGGAACAGATCATATAAGGTGATGCAATGGACCCCTTTTTTGGTTAGCCGGATCGCCGATTTCCACACAAGTGGTTCGTAAGTTATTTCAAGGGAGGATTCCCAGTGCTTTATCGGATGGGATTTATAGAAGAGTGGGGGGTGCAAGATATCCTGATATGAGAGCGAGAGTAATTTTTTTAAAGGAATTTTGGAGTCCCATCTCACTTCCCACTTAGTTCTAGTTCTCAATGGGCCCTTGTCAAAGCCCCAAGATTGGAGAAAACTCTGTAATCTCCAGAATTCAAAGTGTAGCGATAGGGGCAGGTTGAACCTTTGGAGGAAAGTTTGGTATGTGATCAAGTAATTATCTTCATAGAGATCTACAATTTTAGTGATACATAAATCAGACCAGAGTATTGGATGGGTATCTGGTAGTGCAAGAAGTAACCCTTTTATCGTATGGGATGGAGACGGATGCGGAGCTATGGTAATCAAATTATGGATCTTATTTTAAAATTTCAAGTGAGAAGCTATAATGGGATTAAGAAGTAAACGGCTAGATTACGAGTTTAGCGAATAGGATTTTTTCTACCTTAATTCCGATTGGCTGATAGAATTCTATCAACCAATTGGAATTGAAGGGACGCCATCTTGGATGACGTCATTTAAAGGAACCTTCATTCAGTCGTAGCCGTTGGAAGAAGAGGATGCTCCGCGTTGTATGTCTTGAAGATGGACCCGCTCCGCATGGATGAAGATAGAAGATGCCATCTGGATGAAGACCTGCCCGTCTGGAGGACCACTTCTGCCCAGCTTGGATGAAGACTTCTGCCCGTCTGGAGGACCACTTCTGCCCGGTTTGATGAAGACGTCTCCCAGTAGGGTGATCTTCAGGGGGTTAGTGTTAGTTTTTTTTAAGGGGGGATTGGGTGGGTTTTAGAGTAGGGTTGGTTGTGTGGGTGGTGGGTTTTAATGTTGGAGGGGGGATTTGTAATTTTTTTTACAGGTAAAAGAGCTGATTACTTTGGGGCAATGCCCTGCAAAAGGCCCTTTTAAGGGCTATTTGTATTTTAGTGTAGGGTAGGGTTTATTTAATTTTGGGGGGGCTTTTTTATTTTGTTAGGGGGATTAGATTAGGTGTAATTAGATTAAAAATATTGTAATTTTTGTATTATTTTCTGTAATTTAGTGGGGGGGGGGGTTGTACTTTAGATAATTTTATTTAATTTAGGGAATTAATTTAATTATAGTGGTAGTGTTAAGTGTAATTGTAACTTAGGTTAGGTTTTATTTTACGGGTACTTTTGTCTCTATTTTAGCTAGGTAGTTATTAAATAGTTAATAACTATTTTGTAACTATTCTACCTAGTTAAAATAAATACAAACTTTCCTGTAAAATAAAAATAAACCCTAAGATAGCTACAATGTAACTATTAGTTATATTGTAGCTAGCTTAGGGTTTATTTTATAGGTAATTATTTAGTTTTAAATAGGAATAATTTAGTTAATGATAGTTATTTTATTTATATTTATTGAAATTATATTTAAGTTTGGGGGGTTAGGGTTAGACTTAGATTTAGGGGTTAATAACTTTAATATAGTGGCAGCGACGTTGGGGGGCAGCAGATTAGGAGTTAATACATTTAGGTAGGTGTCGGCGATGTTAGGGACTGCAGATTAGAGGTTAATTAAATTTAACTAGTGTTTGCGAGGCGGTTTAGGGGTTAATATATTTATTTTAGTGGCGGCAATGTCCGGTTCGGCAGATTAGGGGTTACATTTTTTCTTTTAGTGTTTGCGATGTGGGAGGGCCTCGGTTTAGGAGTTAATAGGTAGTTTATGGGTGTTAGTGTACTTTTTAGCACCTTAGTTAAGAGTTTTATGCTACGGCGTTGTAGTGTAAAACTCTTAACTACTGACTTTAAAATGCGGTACCAGTCTTGACAGGAGAGGGTCTACCGCTCACTTTTTGTCAGACTTGTAATACCGGCGCTATGCAAGTCCCATTGAAAAAAGAGGATACGCAATTGACGTAAGTGGATTTGCGGTATTTCTGAGTCTGGCCAAAAAAGTGAGCGGTACACCTGTACCTTCAAGACTCGTAATACCAGCGGGCGTTAAAAAGCAGCATTGGGACCGGCCAATGCTGCTTTTGAAGCCTAACGCCAAACTCGTAATCTAGCCGAAAGTTTGCAGCCTAGAGTGTTTAGGGAGCCAGATCAAATCCCCCAAGGAGTATCCTGGCAGAATCGATGCCTGTTCTATCTCTGCCTATCTGCTCTGTGTGGTTGTACCCCATTGTGTTACCTGAGATAATCTAGCAGCTTCGTGATAATGGAGTATATTAGGAGCTGCTGCCCCTCCGGACAATATAGGTTGCTGTAGAGTATTGGTAGCAATTCTGGGGACTTTATTGCGCCAAATGAATTTATTGCACTGTTGTTGAAATTTGCGTATCAAGGATTTGGGGATTGGAATAGGTAGGGACCTAAAAAGATAGGTCAATTTGGGGAGGAGACTCATTTTGAAGGCAGCTATTCGCCCCATCCAGGACAGTGATGGAACACTCCATGCCTCCGTGGACGTTGCGATGTCTGACAAAAGGGGAGAAAAGTTCATAGCGATTATGGTTGGAATATTATGAGACAAATAAACACCCAGATGTTTAATGTGTGATGTGGACCATTGAAATTTATATATATTCTTAAGGGTAGAAAGAGTGTCTTCAGGAATATGTATGACATAGGCTTCCGTTTTTGATATATTAAGCTTGTAATAACTAGCTAACGCAAATCTCTTGAGTAGAGAGAATAGATGTGGTAGGGAGGCGATAGGATCTGAAACCAGCACTGTCAGGTCATCTGCGAACAGGGCTGTGGTCTGGATTGTATGGTGTAGTTCTACACCTATTATTTGGGGACAGGAGTGTATGGCTGTGGCTAACGGTTCCATGATAAGAGTGAATATAAGGGGTGACAGAGGACACCCCTGTCTGGTACCGTTAGAGATTAAGAAGGGCTCAGAACAAAATCCCAGCCCCTTGACTGCAGCAGAGGGGTTGGAATACAAGGCCGCTATAGAAGTGATAAATGAGGCAGGAAAACCAAACCGTCGTAAAACCACGAACATGTATTTCCAGTTCACCCTGTCGAATGCTTTTTCAGCATCCAACGACAGGGTGACACAGGGTAGACATAGTCTATGGGTCTCGAAATAATTATTCAATAGTCTCCTAGTATTGTCAGGTCCCTGACGTCCCCAAAGTAAAACCCACCTGGTCACTATGGAAATTCACAAATTAAAAATGAATTTTCAAATGACTATTTTTGTTTGTTTTTTTGCATTTTCCATACTGTCACAACTTTTTTCGGAAATTGGGTTGTAGTATCTTTTGTTTTCACCAAGTGCGATAATGAGGAGGTTTCATGTTGTCAGAAAAAAATATAAGTAACTGAATATTCTTTACATACATTTGACAAGTAGATGTGTTTTTCTCACACCCTAATATATGCCCATGTAAAATTTATATTAAAAAATTAGAAGAGTGGACAGGCTTATCTGTTGATGGCCCGCTTGTTCACAGTCCTGATTGGTTTAATGGATTAACTAATCACAATTATAAAGATATGCACGGAGAAGGAATAAAAAAACTAATTCAGAATGCAGTGTGGAGCTGATGAATAAGGGCATGTTGCTGTAGGCATAATGGCCTGTAGTATTCAATAACACAGGAAAATTGTGTTTGTTTAGTGAACATTTTTTTAGGGTTAATCAGGATCAATTTGCCTATCTATATGTTGTTTAACTAAATATAAATCTAAAATATGTTTGACTGGTCGTGCACTTGCTATGTGTATTGTATTCATTGATAATAATAGGCACATCAAATATACTACATAATAAAGATAAAAAAACATGTATGTTACTAATCAAAGCCCATACTCAAGAAGAAAAAAATATTTAAGTTCAAATATGTTTGTATGTGAAGCACCAGTAGTTCAAAATAAAAGTTGCAATGGAACAAGTTAGGTGCAGAAACTTTAAAATGCCTGAACCCTTCACCTATAATTGGTTTTGCATCAGTAGACAAAATTGTAATTCACGGAATAGTGAATCCTTTTAATACACAACATTTTAAAATTCATGCCCATCTTCAGGGCTATTTTGTGGCAAACTAGGGTCCATAATGGATTATGTCTCAAAATATGATTAATGACCTCATGAATGAATTTGCTTTCTATAGAGTAGGTTATGACATTAATCTCCCTCATGTCTTGGAACACATAGGATTTTTAGCTAATAAATTCACTCTTTTTCAAATGGATCAAATATTCCAATTCATCAGGCTATTTATTAGTTGCCCTCTACATCTAAAGTAACACTGCACCTCATCAGTTACATCAGTGTGTGAGATGCTGTTTTTTTCAACGTAGGAACGTGAAAAGTATCATGGTACAATTCTGAAACACAAGCAGTTGTGAACAATGTTTCAGTGTTCCAGACAATTATCTTATTTTTTTTTTTTAAATCTATAAAATATAGCTTTGTACAGTTATGGTGTATTTTAAACTATAACGATGTTGGGGTACTGTCATGATATGTATATGGAACAGATCATCAATGGTGTGTGAAAAATATATCATGCTGATAAGGGAATTAATTATATATTTTCATCAAACTAGTTTATAAAACTTATATTAATTGTATCATATATTATTTTGACAGCCCCTATAAGTTGGAATCATACATCATGTATAGAGTACAACCAAACATACCATGTGTTATAATCAAGCATTCCACATTGGCACAAGAATATCAGGAGCTGTCAACATTGTAAAAGTTTTAAGCTTGTCAATATTAGCCAGATGTGGAGCCACAAGGAGCAAGTGTATTAGATAAAGTCAATACAAACTTTACTAAAAAAAAGTAACAGTGGAGTACAAACCAAAGCCTCTATAAAATAGGGAAAGTGTCCAGAGTCTATAGAGTAGATCAAAAGGTCAAAGGTCAGACTGCAGGCAAAACTTTATAATACTTTTTAAAGTAAAGTTCAGAGAAATGAAGAGTATTCAGTAAGGCTTCCTTAATTGCAGGTGCACAGAAAAACAAAGATGGTGAAGTGGGGAAGTGTTCTGACTAGAGATGTCCTGAATAGTTCGCCGGCGAATAGTTCCCGGCGAACATAGCTTGTTTGCATTCGCCGCGGCGGGCGAACATATGCGATGTTCGGTCCGCCCCCTATTCGTCATCATTGAGTAAAGTTTGACCCTGTACCTCACAGTCAGCAGACACATTCCAGCCAATCAGCAGCAGACCCTCCCTCCCAGACCCTCCCACCTCCTGGACAGCATCCATTTTACATTCATTCGGAAGCTGCATTCTTAGTGAGAGGAGGGACAGTGTAGCTGCTGCTGATTTAATAGGGAAATCGATAGCTAGGCTAGTGTATTCAGTGTCCACTACAGTCCTGAAGGACTCATCTGATCTCTGCTGTAAGGACAGCACCCCAAAAAGCCCTTTTTAGGGCTAGAACATCAGTCTGCTTTTTTTTTTTCCCTGTGTAATCTAATTGCAGTGTATACTGTGCCCACTTGCCCAGTGCCACCACTCATATCTGGTGTAACAGTAGTGTACATTTAAAAAAACAACACTTTTTTGACTTTGAAATAATAGCAGTCAGTTTCCTTCACATGTGTGCATTTCAGGGCCTGCCAGGGCACAGTGTCACACCAGTGCAACTCATATCTGGTGTAACAGTAGTGTACATTACAAAAAAAACTAGAAATTTGACTGTGAAATAATAGCAGTCAGTTTCCTTCACACGTGTGCCTTTCAGGGCCTGCCAGAGCACAGTGTCACACCAGTGCAACTCATATCTGGTGTAACAGTAGTGTACATTTAAAAAAAACAACACTTTTTTGACTGTGAAATAATAGCAGTCAGTTTCCTTCACACGTGTGCGTTTCAGGGCCTGCCAGGGCACAGTGTCACACCAGTGCAACTCATATCTGGTGTAACAGTAGTGTACATTTAAAAAAAACAACACTTTTTTGACTGTGAAATAATAGCAGTCAGTTTCCTTCACACGCGTGCGTTTCAGGGTCTGCCAGGGCACAGTGTCACACCAGTGCAACTCATATCTGGTGTAACAGTAGTGTACATTAAAAAAAAAACTAGAAATTTAACTGTGAAATAATAGCAGTCAGTTTCCTTCACGCGTGTGCGTTTCAGGGCCTGCCAGGGCACAGTGTCACACCAGTGCAACTCATATCTGGTGTAACAGTAGTGTACATTAAAAAAAAAAACTAGAAATTTGACTGTGAAATAATAGCAGTCAGTTTCCTTCACACGTGTGCGTTTCAGGGCCTGCCAGGGCACAGTGTCACACCAGTGCAACTCATATCTGGTGTAACAGTAGTGTACATTTAAAAAAAAAAAAAACTTTTTTGACTGTGAAATAATAGCAGTCAGTTTCCTTCACACGTGTGCGTCAGGGCCTGCCAGGGCACAGTGTCACACCAGTGCAACTCATATCTGGTGTAACAGTAGTGTACATTTAAAAAAACCAAACACTTTTTTGACTGTGAAATAATAGCAGTCAGTTTCCTTCACACGTGTGCGTTTCAGGGCCTGCCAGGGCACAGTGTCACACCAGTGCAACTCATATCTGGTGTAACAGTAGTGTACATTAAAAAAAAAAACTAGAAATTTGACTGTGAAATAATAGCAGTCAGTTTCCTTCACACGTGTGCGTTTCAGGGCCTGCCAGGGCACAGTGTCACACCAGTGCAACTCATATCTAGTGTAACAGTAGTGTACATTTAAAAAAAAAACAACACTTTTTTGACTGTGAAATAATAGCAGTCAGTTTCCTTCACACGTGTGCGTTTCAGGGCCTGCCAGGGCACAGTGTCACACCAGTGCAACTCATATCTGGTGTAACAGTAGTGTACATTAAAAAAAACCTAGAAATTTGACTGTGAAATAATAGCAGTCAGTTTCCTTCACACGTGTGCGTCTCAGGGCCTGCCTGCCAGGACACAGTGTCACACCAGTGCAACTCATATCTGGTGTAACAGTAGTGTACATTTAAAAAAAAAAACACTTTTTTGACTGTGAAATAATAGCAGTCAGTTTCCTTCACACGTGTGCATTTCAGGGCCTGCCAGGGCACAGTGTCACACCAGTGCAACTCATATCTGGTGTAACAGTAGTGTACATTAAAAAAAAAACTAGAAATTTGACTGTGAAATAATAGCAGTCAGTTTCATTCACACGTGTGCATTTCAGGGCCTGCCAGGGCACAGTGTCACACCAGTGCAACTCATATCTGGTGTAACAGTAGAGTACATTTAAAAAAAAAAATTTTTTTTGACTGTAATAGATTGAATAGCAGTTAGTTGTCTGCAAGCGTGTGTGTCAGGCCTACAGCGTCTACTCTGCCAACTTCTGCCAGTGCACAGTGCCATTCATATCTGTTGTCACAGTAGCTTGCATGCATAGTACCACTAATCGAAAAAAAAAAATGACAGGCAGAGGCAGGCCACCCCGCAGGGGCCGTCGTGGTCATGGTGCTGTGATTCCCTTTGACCCTAGAATAATGCCCAGTGTTCAGAGGCCACATACCCTGAACTCGAAAAGTTCTGAGTACATAGTTGAGCGGCTAACACAGGATACCCAATCTTCTACAGCTTCCGCTCGGAACCTTGACGCACCATCCTCCTCCAGCTTAGCTTCGGGCACCTCCTCCACCCTCTCAAGTTACCACTCACCCGCCTGCCGCCACCACCAACACTAGCACAACAGCCGCTTCACTTGATCTGTCAGAGAAGTTATTTACACATCAGTTGGAAGAAATGAGTGATGCACAACCATTATTGCCAGAGGATGTAGATAACAGGGATATGTCTCAGTCAGGCAGCATTACACACATGGACGTACGGTGTGATGATGATGATGTTGTACCCGCTGCTGCTTCCTTTGCTGAGTTGTCAGATACAAGTGAAGCGGTTGATGATGACGATGCGTCCGTGGATGTCACGTGGGTGCCCGCTAGAAGAGAAGAAGAACAGGGGGGAAAGTTCAGATGGGGAGACAGAGAGAAGGAGGAGACGAGTTGGAAGCAGGGGGAGGTCATTGCAAGGAGCTAGTGGCACAGTCAGACAGCATGCATCAGCACCCGGGGTCAGCCAGACAGCACGCCAATCAACGCATGCTGTTGCCACCACCAGAATGCCGTCAATGCAAAGCTCAGCCGTGTGGCATTTTTTTTGTGTGTCTGCCTCTGACAACAGCGATGCCATTTGCAACCTGTGCCAAAAGAAACTGAGTCCTGGGAAGTCCAACACCCACCTAGGTACAACTGCTTTGCGAAGGCACATGATCGCACATCACAAATGCCTATGGGATCAACCCATGTGTACAAGCAGCACACAAACTCAAAGCCGCCATCCTCCTCCTGGTCCAGCATCTTCAGCCACGTCAACCACTGCTATCCTCCTTGCCCCCTCTCAACCATCCGCCACTCCGTCTCTCGCATTGAGCAGTTCCTGCTCATCTGCCCACAGTCAGGTGTCTGTCAAGGACATGTTTGAGCGTAAGAAGCCAATGTCACAAAGTCACCCCCTTGCCCGGCATCTGACAGCTGGCTTGTCTGAACTCTTAGCCCACCAGCTTTTACCATACAAGCTGGTGTAGTCTGAGGCGTTCCAAAAATTTGTAGCTATTGGGACACCGCAGTGAAAGGTACCCGGCCATAATTTCTTTGCACAAAAGGCAATCCCCAACCTGTACTCAATTGTGCAAAAGGAAGTAATGGCATGTCTGGCACACAGTGTTGGGGCAAGAGTCCATCTGACCACTGATACCTGGTCTGCAAAGCATGGTCAGGGCAGGTATATCACCTACACTGCGCATTGGGTAAACCTGCTAATGGCTGCCAAGCATGGAATGTGTGGCTCTGCAGAGGAGTTGGTAACACCAACACAACTTGCAGGCAGGCCTGCTGCCATCTCCTCTACTCCTCATACTCCATCCTCTTCCATAACCTCCTCGGCTGAGTCCTCTTCTGCTGCTGCGTCTTGCTCCACATCAACGGCACCCCCCCAGCTCCCCAGGTAATATTCCACATCCCGGATACAGCAGTGTCACGCCGTCTTGGGGTTGACTTGCCTGAAAGTAGAGAGTCACACCGGACCAGCACTCCTGTCTGCCCTGAACGCACAGGTGGATCAGTGACTGACTCCGCACCAACTGGAGATCGGCAAAGTGGTTTGTGACAACAGAAGAAATTTGTTGGCGGCATTGAATTTGGGCAAGTTGACACATGTGCCGTGCATGGCACATGTGTGTAATCTGATCGTACAATGCTTTGTGCATAAGTACCCAGGCTTACAGGACGTCCTGAAGCAGGCCAGGAAGGTGTGTGGCCATTTCAGGCGTTCCTACATGGCCATGGCGCACTTTTCAGATATCCAGTGGCGAAACAACATGCCAGTGAGGCGCTTGATTTGCGACAGCCCGACACGTTGGAATTCAACACTCCTAATGTTCGACCGCCTGCTCCAACAAGAAAAAGCCGTTAATGACTATATGTATGACCGGGGTGCTAGGACAGCCTCTGCGGAGCAGGGAATTATTTTGCCACGTTACTGGACGCTCATGTGCAATGCCTGTAGGCTAATGCGTCCTTTTGAGGAGGTGACAAACCTAGTCAGTTGCACCAAAGGCACCATCAGTGACATCATACCATTTGTTTTCTTCCTGGAGCGTGCCCTGCGAAGAGTGCTGGATCAGGCCATAGATGAGCGTGAAGAGGAAGAGTTGTGGTCACCACCAGAAACATCCTTTTCAGCATCACTTGCTGGACCTGCGGCAACGCTGGAAGAGGATTGTGAGGAAGAGGAGTCAGAGGAGGAATGTGGCTTTGAGGAGGAGGAGGAAGACCAACCACAACAGGCATCCCAGGGTGCTTGTTGTCACCTATCTGGTACCCGTGGTGTTGTACGTGTCTGGGGGGAAGAACATACCTTCAGCGAGATCACTGAGGATGAGGAGCGGGACATGAGTAGCTCGGCATCCAACCTTGTGCACATGGGGTCTTTCATGCTGTCGTGCCTGTTGAGGGACCCTCGTATAAAAAGGCTGAAGGAGAACGACCTGTACTGGGTGTCCACACTACTAGACCTCCGGTATAAGCAGAAAGTGCCAGAAATGTTACCAAATTACCGCAAGTCAGAAAGGATGCAGCAGTTCCAAAATAAATAAAAAATTATGTTTTACACAGCGTATAAGGGTTATGTCACAGCACAACGGGAATCTAACAGGGGAAGAGGTGAAAGTAATCCTCCTCCTCCCTTGACCACGCCGGCAAGGACAGGACGCTTTACAGACGTGTTGTTGATGGAGGACATACGGAGCTTTTTAAGTCCTACGCATCGCCACAGCCCTTCGGGGTCCACCCTCAGAGAACGACTCGACCGACAGGTAGCAGACTACCTCGTCTTAACTGCAGATATTGACACTCTGAGGAGCAATGAACCCCTTGACTACTGGGTGTGCAGGCTTGAACTGTGGCCTGAGCTATCCCAATTTGTGATAGAACTTCTGGCCTGCTCCACTTCAAGTGTCCTGTCAGAAAGGACCTTCAGTGGAGCAGGAGGTATTGTCACTGAGAAGAGAAGTCGCCTAGGTCAAAAAAGTCTAGATTACCTCACCTTTATTAAGATGAATGAGGGATGGATCCCGAAGGGACTGACAGTGGGCGATACATTCGACTAAAAAAGGCCTGATGAGATGAGCTGCCTTGGGCTAAAAATGGTCCACACGCTGCTGTATTTTATCTCTGAATGCCGGATGACTTGCGTGACTTATCCGCCAACAACTAGGGTTCAAGCCGCAATGTTTTAGGGCACTTTCTGCCTGGGAAACAAACATCAATTTTTCTGGCTGCTGGTACAGCAGCGGCTGCAACAATACCTAATTTTTCAGGCATGTGTACATGCCTAAGTTTTCTGGCCTCTGGTGCTGCACTGTGGCTTCAAAAACCAAACCAAAAAAAAAGGCACATAACAGGGATTAAACTGATAGGAATAGTACTACTTAACACACCACTCCTATCTGGTGGTACATTAGATTGCACGCGCAGTGCCCCAAATTTGAAGTAGGAGGTCCGACCAAGCATCTTTTTCCATCTCCCGGTTCCTAAAATCGATGCCATATACACATCCCCTGATAGGGGACGTAACAGGGATTAAACTGATAAGAATATAACTACTTAACTTACCACTCCTATCTGGTGGCACATTAGATTGCACGCGCAGTGCCCCAAATTTGAAGTAGGAGGACCGACCAAGCATCTTTTTCCATCTCCCGGTTCCTAAAATCCATGCCATATACACGTCCCCTGATAGGGGACGTAACAGGGATTAAACTGATAAGAATAGTACTACTTAACACACCACTCCTATATGGTGGCACATTAGATTGCACGCGCAGTGCCCCAAATTTGAAGTAGGAGGACCGACCAAGCATCTTTTTCCATCTCCCGGTTCCTAAAATTGATGGCATATACACGTCCCCTGATAGGGGACGTAACAGGGATTAAACTGATAAGAATAGAACTACTTAACACACCACTCCTATCTGGTGGCACATTAGATTGCACACGCAGTGCCCCAAATTTGAAGTAGGAGGACCGACCAAGCATCTTTTTCCATCTCCCGGTTCCTAAAATCGATGCCATATACACGTCCCCTGATAGGGGACGTAACAGGGATTAAACTGATAAGAATAGTACTACTTAACACACCACTCCTATCTGGTGGCACATTAGATTGCACGCGCAGTGCCCAAATTTGAAGTAGGAGGACCGACCAAGCATCTTTTTCCATCTCCCGGTTCCTAAAATCCATGCCATATACACGTCCCCTGATAGGGGACGTAACAGGGATTAAACTGATAGGAATAGTACTACTTAACACACCTTATAATAATGCAGAGAGAGGCAATGCAGAGAGAGGAGTCTGAAGAAGAGGAGTCAGAAGAGGAAGGTGGCTTTGAGGAGGTGGAAGACCAAACACAGCAGGCGTTCCAGGGGGCTTGTTGTCACCTTTCAGGGACCCTTGGTGTTGTACGTGGCTGGGTGGAGGAAGAGACCTTCAATGACATCAGTGAGGACAAGGAACGGGACATGGCTAGCTTGGTATCCAACCTTGTGCAAACGGGGAGTTTGCGATTGTGCAAATGGACTGTTTGCGGTTGTTTGCGGTGCGTTACACGGGGAGTTTGGTCTGTCACTATGAAGCGGGCGTAACCCTTGCACTACCTGATCAATACATCATACCTGATGTTTTAAAGCACGTTATTCCAAACAATTTAGGAATGTTAGGTGATTTATGCCCTTTATGGATTAAAACTAGACTCTGCATCAACTATGTAATTTTCCATGGGAGTTTTTCCATGGATCCCCCTCCGGCATGCCACAGTCCAGGTGTTAGTCCCCTTGAAACAACTTTTCCATCACTATTGTGGCCAGAAAGAGTCCCTGTCGGTTTTAAAATTCGCCTGCCTATTGAAGTCTATGGCGGTTCGCCCAGTTCGCCCGTTCACGAACATTTGCGGAAATTCGCGTTCGCCGTTTGCGAACGGAAAATTTTATGTTCGCGACATCACTAGTTCTGACTTTATTTAGCCATAAGAGGCAGTGATAATGGAGCTGTTAGCTACAGATCCACAAGTGTTGCACAGGAAGGACTCAGCTATTAACCTATGAAAACAGGATTTTTATTGCACAGACCAAAGCTTCAGATTGCAACTGTAGAAAAACTGAAGACTCACAGATTGATGGTTGACCACAGAGAAACACCAGAAATCCTAGGTAGGTCGTGCTGGTTACCAGAATACTAGAATGGATGGGAAGGAACACTGTACAAGATACAGTAGTTACTGACTAAACAGCCATGAGTGTTGAAACATGTAGTAAAGCAAAAAATAATAAAAATATTATTTCAGCATGAGTAGAGTGTAATAACTTTAGTGCAGATTCTGAGAGCCAAGTGCTCTAAGTCTCCTGTTAGCGCAGCGGGGCTCTGGCATGAAGAGTTTCAGGTTAGTGCGTTCTCTAGAGCTCGTTAAAGTGAAGGTCAAGTCTGGGGTTGTGGGTAGCAGTATTCAATATGTTACCTAAAAAAAGTATGAGGTTCATTCATCAAATTATCGATAAATTCAATCAAAAGTTTTAATTTTTACTTTTTATAACCGCTCCGCTTCATCTCTACCTTGTGCCTTCCTTGATTGACATATTCACGCTCCAATCGATTGTTTAACCCCGTGGCGTCCAGCCCCTTTTCAGTTTCGTCATCGAAACCTAATGTGCATGCGTGTTAATACATAGCGCGTCATCATCGGCATGTTCGTCCATGTTACGCGCAAATTGTTTCCTTTACTGCATACAAAGTGACGACCGTTAATGAAACGCATGCACTATTGAGCTGACCATACGCATGCGCATTTCAAACATTACAAGGATGCACAAGAGTAGTCCGCTTGTAATAAAAAAAACGAAGTCATCAAAGCAGAATCAGGAAGTCTGGTATGGGCGGAGATAATCGCAGTAACGGAGGAACATTATAAATACATATTTTTGGCAAAGGGTTAGTTTTTTAAACATATAAAGTCAGCGATTTTAATGTTTTAAACATAATCTTCAACATGATGTATTTAAAAGCCCAAAAATTGACCTTCACTTTAAGGTAAGTATAAACCCCTTACAAAATTAAAGGCAACAAATATCAAATTTTTGCTAAAAATGCACATTAGTAATTAGCAATGTTGTTGTTCTAAATAGTTGTGGTGGATCTAAAAGTGAGAACTTGGAGCTTTGTAACCTCTGAATATTATCTGCTCTCTGTCTAACGTTACAATATATTGATGTCATTTTTCAATAGATATCTTTACAAATACTGACTGTAAAGTCAAGAGAAATAGCGATAACCAACAACAAAAGGTTAATTGGAACTGAACAAAACATTTACTTGTAATGTGATTTGGAGTTTAAATGTGGTAGTTTTATGCCCTAGATGCAAAAACATTGCAGAACACATATTTTTTCTTTGTTCTTCAAATATGATTGATATTTGCTTGAATACATATTTATTATATTCTTATTAACTCTGTAAAGAAGATATTTGTTTACTCAAACTATGGAGGAATAGGGTCATTGAGGCCCATTTATCAAGCTCCGAACGGTGCTTGAGGGCTCCGTGTTTCTGGCGAGTCTTCAGACTCGCCTGAAACACAAGTTATGTAGCAGCGGTCTAAAGACATGTGCTCCATAACCCTGTCCGCCTGTTCTGATGAGGCAGACAGGAATCACCAAAATTCAACCCGATCGAGTACGATTGGGCTGATTGACACCTCCCTGCTGGTGGCCCATTGGCCGTGAGTCTGCAGGGGCGGAGTTGCGGTGGTGAAATGCTGAATATGGAGAGCGTATTGCTTTGTCAGACAGACATTTGGTAAATCAGCCTCATTATATACACATCAATTCACATAATGGTTATTCTTAAAATCACAATTTATTACTTATAGGGACATTCCGGTCAAAATTTAAATGCACATAGATGAATTACATCTTTGCTTAGAAACTTTTTTGCAATATACATGTATTGTCAAAAATGCTTCTATTAAAAGTTATCATTGTTTTAGTGTTAACATTTCTTCTCTGCACGTGCATGTGAAACATAATTAAATAATTTCAGTACACCAGCATGTTAAATACTGCAGCTGCTAAGAGCTCTAGAGGGGCTTGTATTGTATCAGAAATTAACAAACGTAGTCGTTACCATATGGTAAAAGCACCTTAGGCTCTCTGAGCAAATGCTGTGTTTAAAATGCTTGCGCACGGTCAGGGCCGTCTTTATTACTGACTGGACCCTGGGCAAACATTTTCTTGCCCCCCCCCCCCCCCATGCAATTTCGCTCTCCACCCCAATATACCAAAAAAACAACTAAATCACTGCTGGGCTAATCATTAAAAAAAATTGCAATATGTGAAACTGGACCTAAGCAGTACTAATAAGTAAATAAATATATAAATTCCTCCCCTCTGGATTAATTTAATATGCTTTTGAATGTGATTCTGGTGTGAGGTTAGCTGGTTAAAGAGATTTAGGGCAGCCAACAGGAGCAAAGCAAGGTAAAGACTGAGGCGGAAGCATAGAGGTGCAGACAGAAGTTTACTGACTGGAACAGTAGAACTACTATGGGAAGCTGTAAAATCTGAAACAGAGAGAAATAAAAACTATAAAAATAAACCTTACCTTAATGTGTGAAGTATCAGCATGACACTATACATCAGCCACAGCAGCACATGTCACTACTTTGCTAGGAACAAGTTCCCTCTCATCCTGCACTAGACAATGCTGCATGGGGGACGGGCATGTGTACACTCACTTATTCTTCTGACACCTTTCTACAAAACACTGTTTTCCTAACAAACTTCAGTTAGTTGATCTTAGAGCCACAGCAGAAAGAGCAGGGCTAAGGGGACCAGCAGACTGGATGCTGTCTGCCCAAGGCTGCATGGATACAGACTAGTCACACAGCCTCAAGACTGAAGAGAGCAGTGTGTGCAGCTGCACAGATGCTCAAATCCTCACGTGCCTGCCACTCCAGCTTTCTGCTGCATGCGCCTATAGTGAGCCCTACCCAGAAACAATCTCCACCACCAGAGCAGTTACCTGGTGACAGTAGTAACCCCAGCAGGACCTTTTCTGATGCAGTGGGATTGACTGGATGCCTAGTTAGGGCTTAGCATCCAGTGCTGCACAGTGCACATCTAAAACAGCACATGGCACTAGCTTGGAATGTCACATGACATCGGCATGGTCTGGCACAGTTTCTCACAAATAAATATAAGCAAAGAACTTTTGACTGTGACAATATTAGGACTGACTGTGTGTGTCCTCCATGTCACATGACATCAGCAGTCTGGCATGAACTAAAAAAAAAAAAAATTTTTTTTTTTTTAGGACTCTTGGGCCCCTCAACAAAGACTGGGGCCAGGGCAGCTGCCCCTTTTGCCCTGTGTTAAAGACGGTTCTGCGCACGGTGCTTACTTAAATACACTTTTGAAACAGCTATAACTTTTAGTAGCAGCTTTTTTGCTAATGCATGCATATTACAAAAATACATCTAATCAAAACTGAAATGCATCTACGTGGATTCCAATTTTGGCTGGAAAGTCTCTTTAAGGCTTCATGATCTAAAGCTCTTGGATATGGGAAGATTATCTCATTAGTACTTCAAGGTCCTTCCACAAAAAATTAGAAAGGCAAATTTTAGCGTGAGAGCTATTTAACTAGTTATTCAGGGTACAGAATGTGAAGGTAAAACATATGTTAAAATCCCCCCAAATATTTTGCATGATTTACATATATATTTATGTGTGAAAAAACAAACAAGATAGGTCTATAGCTCAAACCCTTGGCTGTCCCAGAAAATCTGTGATCTCCCAATACACAGACAAGAAATTGCAAAGAGAATTGTTAAAGTGGGAAGCACTCAAAAGCTAGGGTGAATTATAATACTGCTATTCTTAAGCATCAGAATATTAAAAATAAAAATATATTGCAACTAGTGATGTCGCGAATAGTTCGCCGGTGAATAGTTCCCGGCGAACATAGCATGTTTGCGTTCGCCGCATATGCGATGTTCGGTCCGCACCCTATACGTCATCATTGAGTAAACTTTGACCCTGTACCTCACAGTCAGCAGACACATTCCAGCCAATCAGCAGCAGACCCTCCCTCCCAGACCCTCCCATCTCCTGGACAGCATCCATTTTAGATTTATTCGGAAGCTGCATTCTTAGTGAGAGGAGGGACAGTGTAGCTGCTGCTGATTTAATAGGGAAACCGATAGCTAGGCTAGTGTATTCAGTGTCCACTACAGTCCTGAAGGACTCATCTGATCTCTGCTGTAAGGACAGCACCCCAAAAAGCCCTTTTTAGGGCTAGAACATCAGACAGTCTGCTTTTTTTTTTCCTGTGTAATCTAATTGCAGTTGCCTGCCTGCCAGCGTGTGTGTCAGGCTCACAGCGTATACTGTGCCCACTTGCCCAGTGCCACCACTCATATCTGGTGTAACAGTAGTGTACACTTAAAAAAACACCACTTTTTTGACTGTGAAATAATAACAGACAGCTGCCAGTACCCAAGATGGCCGCCAATAAGGCAGATGGGGAGGGTTAGAGAGCTGTTTTGGGGGGGATCAGGGAGGTTGGGGGCTAAGGGGGGATGCTACACCACAGCATATGTAAATATGCTATAACATTTTTTTAAATCCTTTTATTTTAGTACTGGCAGACTTTCTGCCAGTACTTAAGATGGCGGGGACAATTGTGGGGTGGGGGAGGGAAGGGAGCTGTTTGGGAGGGATCAGGGGGTCTGATGCGTCAGGTGGGAGGCTGATCTCTACACTAAAGCTAAAATTAGCCCTGCAAGCTCCATACAAACTACCTAATTAACCCCTTCACTGCTAGCCATAATACACGTGTGACGCGCAGCAGCATTTAGCGGTCTTCTAATTACCAGAAAGCAACGCCAAAGTCATATATGTCTACTATTTTTTAACAAAGGGGATCCCAGAGAAGCATTTACAACCATTTGTGCCATAATTGCACAAGTTGTTTATAAATAATTTCAGTGAGAAACCTAAAATTGCGAAAAAATTTGTTTTTTTTAAATTTGATCGCATTTGGCGGTGAAATGGTGGCATTAAATATACCAAAATGGGCCTAGATCAATACTTTGGGTTGTCTACTACACTACACTTAAGCTAAAATTAACTCTACAAGCTGCCTACATGCTCCCTAATTAATCCCTTCACTGCTGGGCATAAAACACGTGTGGTGCGCAGTGGCATTTAGCAGCCTTCTAATTACCAAAAAGCAACGCCAAAGCCATATAAGTCTGCTATTTCTGAACAAAGGGGATGCCAGAGAAGCATTTACAACCATTTATGCCATAATTGCATAAGTTGTTTGTAAATAATTTCTGTGAGAAAACTAAAGTTTGTGAAAAAGTGAACAATTTTTTTTTATTTGATCACATTTGGCGGTGAAATGGTGGCATGAAATATACCAAAATGGGCCTAGATCAATACTTTGGGTTGTCTACTACACTACACTTAAACTAAAATTAACTCTACAAGCTGCCTACATGCTCCCTAATTAACCCCTACACTGCTGGGCATAAAACACGTGTGGTGCGCAGTGGAATTTAGCAGCCTTCTAATTACCAAAAAGCAACACCAAAGCCATATAAGTCTGCTATTTCTGAACAATGGGGATCCCAGAGAAGCATTTACAACCATTTATGTCATAATTACATAAGTTGTTTGTAAATAATTTCTGTGAGAAACCTAAAGTTTGTGAAAAAGTGAACAATTTTTTTTTATTTGATCGCATTTGGCGGTGAAATGGTGGCATGAAATATACCAAAATGGGCCTAGATCAATACTTTGGGTTGTCTACTACACTACACTTAAGCTAAAATTTACTCTGCAAGCTCCCTACATGCTCCCTAATTAACCCCTTCACTGCTGGGCATAAAACAAGTGTGGTGCGCAGTGGCATTTCGCAGCCTTCTAATTACCAAAAAGCAACGCCAAAGCCATATAAGTCTGCTATTTCTGAACAAAGGGGATCCCAGAGAAGCATTTACAACCATTTATGCCATAATTGCATAAGTTGTTTGTAAATAATTTCTGTGAGAAACCTAAAGTTTGTGAAAAAGTGAACAATTTTTTTTTATTTGATTGCATTTGGCGGTGAAATGGTGGCATGAAATATACCAAAATGGGCCTAGATCAATACTTTGGGTTGTCTACTACACTACACTTAAGCTAAAATTAACTCTACAAGCTGCCTACATGCTCCCTAATTAACCCCTTCACTGCTGGGCATAAAACACGTGTGGTGCGCAGTGGCATTTAGCAGCCTTCTATTTACCAAAAAGAACGCCAAAGCCATATAAGTGTGCTATAATGGCATGTCTGGCACACAGTGTTGGGGCAAGGGTCTATCTGACCACTGATACCTGGTCTGCAAAGCATGTCACCTACACTGCGCACTGTGAATCGGGCGTAACCCTTACACTACCTGATCGATACAACATCATACCTGATGTTTTAAAGCACGTTATTCCAAACAATTTAGGAATGTTAGGTGATGTATGCCCTTTATGGATTAAAACCAGACTTGGCATCAACTATGTAATTTTCCATGGGAGTTTTGCCATGGATCCCCCTCCAGCATGCTTTTCCATTACTATTGTGGCCAGAAAGAGTCCCTGTGGGTTTTAAAATTCGCCTGCCTATTGAAGTCTATGGCGGTTCGCCCGGTTTTGCGGAAGTTCGCGTTCGCCGTTCGCGAACCCAAATTTGCAACAGAACACAATATAATATGTTTAAATAATTTAATATTAATTAATAATCGGCAAGATTACGAGTCTTGCGTTATGAGTGAAAAAGCAGTGGGTTATAATGCTGCTTTTTCACTACCGCTGCTATTTCGAGTCTTGTCAAAAAAGCTGTAGCGCACACTTTTTGGCCGTAACGCAAATTAACTTACGCAATTTGCGTAAAGTCTTTTTTCAATGGGACTTCCATAGCGCCGATATTACAAGCTTTTTCTGGGAGGACAAAAAGTGAGCGGTACAGCCTATCCTGCAAGATTCGTAACGCAATCTAAAGTCAGTAGTTATGAGTTTTACGCTACAAAGCTGTAGCATAAAACTCATAACTAAAGTGCTAAAAAGTACACTAACAACTATAAACTACCTATTAACCCCTAAACCAAGGCCCTCCCGCATCGCAAAGACTAAAATAAAATTATTAACCACTAATAGGCCGCTCCGGACATCACCTCCACTATAATAAACATATTAACCCCTAAACCGCCACACTCCTGGAACGCAAACACTAGTTAAATATTATTAACCCCTAATCTGCTGTCCCTAACATCGCCGCCACCTACCTACATTTATTGACCCCTAATCTGCCACCCCCACCGTTGCAGCCACTGTACTAAATTTATTAACCCTAACCCTAACACCCCCTAACTTAAATATAATTAAAATAAATCTAAATTAAACCTACTATTAATAACTAAATAATTCCTATTTAAAACTAAATACTTACCTGTAAAATAAACCCTAAGCTGGTTACAATATAACTAATAGTTACATTGTAGCTAGCTTAGGGTTTATTTTTAGTTTGTATTTATTTTAACTAGATTGAATAGTTACTAAATAGCTATTAATTATTTACTAACTACCTAGCTAAAATAAATACAAATTTACCTGTAAAATAAAACCTAACCTGTCTTACACTAACACCTAACCTTACACTACAATTAAATCAATTACATAAATTAAATACAATTACCTAAATTACAACCCCCCCCCCCCACTAAATTACACAAAATAAAAAAATAAATTATAAGATATTTAAGCTAATTACACCTAATCTAATAGCCTTATCAAAATAAAAAAGCCCCCCCCCCAAAAAAAAAACCCCTAGCCTCCTAGCCTAAACTTAACTACCAATAGCCCTTAAAAGGGCCTTTTGCGGGCATTGCCCCAAACAAATCAGTTCTTTTACCTGTAAAAAAAAAAAATACAAAGAACCCCCCAACAGTAAAACCCACCACCCACACAACCAACCCCCCCAAATAAAAACCTAACTAAAAAAACCTAAGCTCCCCATTGCCCTGAAAAGGACATTTGGATGGGAATTGCCCTTAAAAGGGCATTTAGCTCTTTTTCTGCCCAAACCCTAACCTAAAAATAAAACCCACCCAATAAACCCTTAACAAAACCTAAAACTAAACCCCGAAGATCCACTTACAGTTTTTGAAGATGCCGTCTGGATGAAGACTTCTGCCCGTCTGGAGGACCACTTCTGCCGGCTTGGATGAAGACTTCTCCTGGCTTTGTTGAGGATGGATGTCGGGTCTTCAAAAACTGTAAGTGGATCTTCGGGGGTTAGTGTTAGGTTTTATTTAGGGTTTATTGGGTGGGTTTTATTTTTTGGTTAGGGTTTGGGCAGAAAAAGAGCTAAATGCCCTTTTAAGGGCAATGCCCATACAAATGCCCTTTTCAGGGTAATGGGGAGATTAGGTTTTTTTAGTTAGGTTTTTATTTGGGGGGTTGGTTGTGTGGGTGGTGGGTTTTAATGTTGAGGGGTTGTTTGTATCTTTTTAACAGGTAAAAGAGCTGATTTCTTTGGGGCAATGCCCTGCAAAAGGCCTTTTTAAGGGCTATTGGTAGTTTAGTTTAGGATAGGGTTTATTTTTTATTTTGGGGGGGCTTTTTTATTTCAATAGGGCTATTAGATTAGGTTAATTAGTTTAAATATCTTATAATTTATTTTTTTATTTTGTGTGATTTAGTGGGTTTTTTTTTGTAATTTAGGTAATTGTATTTAATTTATGTACTTGATTTAATTGTAGTGTAAGGTTAGGTGTTAGTGTAAGACAGGTTAGGTTTTATTTTGCAGGTAAATGTGTATTTATTTTAGCTAGGTAGTTAGTAAATAGTTAGTAACTATTTAGTAACTATTCTACCTAGTTAAAATAAATACAAACTTGCCTGTAAAATAAAAATAAACCCTTAGCTAGATACAATGTAACTATTAGTTATATTGTAGCTAGCTTAGGGTTTATTTTATAGGTAAGTATTTAGTTTTAAATATGAATTATTTAGTTATTAATAGTAGGTTTTATTTAGATTTATTTTAATTATATTTAAGTTAGGGGGTGTTAGGGTTAGACTAAGGTTTAGGGGTTAATAAATTTAGTGTAGTGGCGGCGAAGTTGGGGGCGGCAGATTAGGGGTTAATAAATGTAGGTAGGTGGCGGCGATGTTAGGGACGGCAGAATAGGGGTTAATAATATTTAACTAGTGTTTGCGATGCGGGAGTACGGTGGTTTAGGGGTTAATATGTTTATTATAGTGGCAACGATGTTGGGGGCGGCAGATTAAGGGTTAATAAGTATAGGTAAGTTGTAGCGACATTGGGGGCAGGAGATTAGGGGTTAATAAATATAATGTAGGTGGCGGCGATGTTGGAGGCAGCAGATTAGGGGTTAATAAGTATAATGTAGGTGTCAGCGATGTTGGGGGCGGCAGATTAGGGGTTACCATGAGCTCTCTGTAGCAATTAGTGCTTATAAAATTAACCAGAAAACAAATCTCTGGTTAATTGTATAAATGTCCCCCAAATGCCCCAAAAATAAAGTTTCATGTTCTTTATTAAAAAATGAACACCTAGATTACGAGTTTTGCGGTAAACAGGGTGCAAAACGAACACAACAAAAGTTGCGTTATTTCACCCTCCATATTGCTGCTATTATGAGTTTCAGGAAAGCCTCCTTGTGCCGTCGATATGGTGGCGTTAAGCTCCATAACGCACAAAATCCAAGGGCTGCTTTGACGTTCTTGTGCATGCTTTCCCCCTTAGACATCAATGGGCAGAGAGTGTTAGAAAAAAACCTTGCACCTGAAGTGCGGAATGGCGATCTCCGTAACGCAACCCCATTGATGTCTAAGGGGGAAAAAAAAGTTACTATAATAAAGTTATTAACCCCTTTTCCGCCACTCCTTGACATCGCTGCCACTATAATAAAGTTATTAACCCCTAATCTGCCGCCCCGACATTGCCGCCACTAATAAAAGCTATTAACCCCTATTACGCTGCTCCCTGACATTGCCGCCACTAAATAAAGTTATTAACCCCTAAACCTCCGGCCTCCCACATCTCTGCCACTAAATAAATCTATTAACCCCTAAACCCCTCCATTCCTATTGGCTGATGCCAGGCATCCCTTGCATTAAATATGAATTGGAAGAATCAAATCAGCCAATAGGAATGCAAGGGAACGCCATTTTGAAAAGGCTACCTTGCATTCAACGTCAGTGTACGGCGGCGACTATATAAAGAGGATGCTCTGCACAGGAGGGGATCAGCTTCCAGGATGGCTCTGCTCCGTGCGGCCGAGATAAAGATAGAAGACGCCCCCGGGATGGATGAAGACCTCGCCGCCTGGATGAAGACTTATCGCCGCCTGGATGTCAAGACTTCAGAAACCGTGAGTTGATCTTCTGGGGTTAGTGTTAGTTTTTTTTTTTTTGGGGGGGGGTGGTTTTTTTTTTAGATTAGGGTTTGGGCAATGCAAAAGAGCTAAATGCCCTTTTAAGGGCAATGCCCATACAAATTCCCCTTTAGGGGCAATGGGTAGCTTAGGTTTTTTTAGAGTTAGGTTTTTTATTTTGGGGGGTTGGTTGGGTGGTGAGTTATTCTGTATTTTGTATTTTTTTTACAGGTAAAAGAGCTGATTTCTTTTGTTTTTATTTTGGGGGGCTTTTTTATTTTTATAGGGCTATTAGATTAGGTGTAATTGTTTTTATTTTTGATAATTTCGTTTATTTTTTTGTAATCTTAGTGTTTTTTTTATTTTTCGTGATTTTAGTGTTTATAATTTTTGGTAAACTTAGATTTTTTAAATTTTTCGTAGGATTTGTTTTTTATATTTGTAATTTATATTTTTTATTTTTTTTCGTAGTATTAGTTTTTTTAAAATTTGTAATTTCGATATTTTAATTGGTAGTTTTTTTATTTTATTATAATAGAGAGGTTAGGTTAATTTATAGTTTAATGTTAGGTTTATTTTTATTTCACAGGTAAGTTTTTATTTAACTATAGTTATATTGTAATTTTATTTTAAAGTTAGGGGGTGTTAGGTTTAGGGGTTAATATTTTAATATAGTGTTTTGCTATGTTGGGGGCCGGCGGTTTAGGGGTTAATAGGTTTATTTAGTGGTGGAGATGTGAGAGGCTGGAGGTTTAGGGGTTAATAACTTTATTTACTGGCGGCGATATCGGGGAGAGGCGGAATAGGGGTTAATAACTTTATTATAGTGGCATCGATATCGGGGTGCGGCGGAATAGGGGTTAATACAGTTGTGCTCATAAGTTTACATACCCTGGCAGAATTTATGATTTCTTGGCCATTTTTCAGAGAATATGAATGATAACACAAAAACTTTTCTTTCACTCATGGTTAGTGTTTGGCTGAAGCCATTTATTATCAATCAACTGTGTTTACTCTTTTTAAATCATAATGAAACAGAAACTACCCAAATGACCCTGATCAAAAGTTTACATACCCTGGTGATTTTGGCCTGATAACATGCACACAAGTTGACACAAAGGGGTTTGAATGGCTATTAAAGGTAACCATCATCATCTGTGATCTGTTTGCTTGTAATTAGTGTGTGTGTATAAAAGGTCAATGAGTTTCTGGACTCTTGACAGACCCTTGCATCTTTCATCCAGTGCTGCACTGACGTTTCTGGATTCTGAGTTATGGGGAAAGAAAAAAAAATTGTCAAAGGATCTGTGGGAAAAAGGTAGTTGAAGTATATAAATCAGGAAAGGGATATCAAAAGGTATCCAAGGAATTGGGAATGCAAATCAGCAGTGTTCAAACTCTAATCAAGAAGTAGAAAATGAGGCATTTCTGTTTGATTTACTTCGTGTTTCACAGTAGTAGTGGTGTACCTTTCATCATAAGCTTTGTGGACTCCTCTCCAAATGTAGCGTTTATGGTTGTGGCCAAAAAGCTCAATTTTGGTCTCATCACTCCAAATGACTTTGTGCCAGAAGGTTTGAGGCTTGTCTCTGTGCTGTTTGGCGTATTGTAAGCAGGATACTTTGTGGCATTTGCGTAGTAATGGCTTTCTTCTGGCGACTCAACCATGCAGCCCATCTTTCTTCAAGTGCCTCCTTATTGTGCATCTTGAAACAGCCACACCACATGTCATGTATTTCACCTGAAGTTATTTGTGGGTTTGTCTTTGCATCCCAAACAATTTTCCTGGCAGTTGTGGCTGAAATTTTAGTTGGTCTACCTGACCGTGGTTTGGTTTCAACAAAATCCCTCATTTTCCACTTCTTTATTAGAGTTTGAACACTGCTAATTTGCATTCTCAATTCCTTGGATATCTTTTTTATCCCTTTCCTGTTTTATACAGTGCAACTACCTTTTCCCGCAGATCCTTTGACAATTATTTTGCTTTCCCCATGACTCAGAATCCAGAATCGTCAGGGCAGCGCTGGATGAAAGATGCAAGGGTCTGTCAGGAGTCCTAAAACTCATTGACCTTTTATACACACACACTAATTACAATAAAACAGATCACAGGTGAGGATGGTTACCTTTAATACCACTTTGGGCTCCATGTACTAAGCCGTCAATTCATCCATCATTTTAGACACGGCTAAACTTACTCGCCGCGGGCGAAATGGTGTCCGCTGTTGCTATGTACTAATAATCCCACAATAAATAGACACATCTAGCCCGCCGCAAGCAGTGGCGGAATATTGATAAATTTGACGCCTCGCTCGCCGCGACTAAGCTGATGTACTTAACTTTCAGTTGAATTGTCTGGCCAATTGTTAACACGTGACATGTAAGGTGTCATGAACGTCATAGTAGTCGCGGGAATAGAATTTTGCTCCTATAAATGTACAACTTTTCTAAACAACTTTATTATTGTTTTGGAGAGTAATTACAGAGCACCTCTTTTTTGTGATCTTTATTTACAAATTCGATATGGCTTCATCTGGATCTGAAACCGCTTCAAAATCCAAGAATCCTCACTTTTCTCATCAGCAAAACGTCATTTTGATTGACATGATTATTGATTAGCTACATTTCCAGTATTCTGTCTTCTAGCCCGGATTTGCATCACACGGAGAATAAACAAAAACAGAATTCTCTCCATAGCTGCTGAAATGAACAATGTAAGTACAATGCTGATATTACTGCCTTTTATATATGTCTAGACTGGCGTCTAGAGTGACTTTCCTATTGTTTTGTACCTTGCCCGCCACCTAAAAGGTGGCGAGGCAAAAATAACGAGGTGGGGGCGGAGATTGACGCGAGCGGACAAATAGATTTTTTAGTACATTCATTTTTGGCGAGTTGGTGGTCAAATGTGTCTAATTACAGTAAAAAATGGAGAGGTAGCGAGGTTTGGCGGATAAGTACGCTCGCAATTTTAAAGATGCGAGTTTTAACATAATTGACGGCTTTGTACATATCAGTTTGCGAGTTTTGATGCGAGATTTGTTGCGGGTAGCTCGCTGACTGCTTAGTACATGGAGCCCTTTGTGTCAACTTGTGTGCATGTTATCAGGCCAAAATCACAAGGGTATGTAAACTTTTGATCAGGGTCATTTGGGTAGTTTCTGTAGTCATTATGATTTAAAAAGAGTAAACACAGTTGATTAATAATAAATGGCTTCAGCCAAACACTAACCATGAGTGAAAGAAACGTTTTTGTGTTATCATTCATATTCTCTGAAAAATGGCCAAGAAATCATAAATTCTGCCAGGGTATGTAAACTTATGAGCACAACTGTATATTTAAATAGTGTTGGCGATGCGGGTGGGCAGCAAATTAGGGGTTAATATGTTTATTTAATAGCCGCAATGTGGGTGGGTGGCAGATTAGGGGTTAATAAGTTTAATATAGTGTTTGCAATGCGGGAGTGCCTCGGTTTAGGGGTTAATAGGTAGTTTATAGGTGTTAGTGTACTTTGTAACAGTTTAGTTATGAGTTTTGTAAAACATTTTTGTTACAAAAAAACCATAACTACTGCTCTCAGATGGCGGTATGGATTGTGTTGGTATAGGCAAGCATTTTAGCCCCACCGCACAACCTGTTATACCGGCGCTATGGAAATCCCACACAAAAACATATTTTTTTTTAGTGTGGGGTTGACGTTGTGTCACAGGCTTCAATGCTTGTGGTATAGCTATACCGACACGACTCCCAATAGTGCGTTCCGGCTTTTACGCTGAAATTGCCATTTTTTCAGCGTTAAAAGCCGCAATGTAAAACTCGTAATCTAGGTAATAGATAGTCATCTTTATTTTTTAATAAAATAACTGCAATAAGCAGTTATGAGGGATTAAAGTTGACGAGTTTGGTGTTTTAGAAAAAAAAAACGGCACTAAAAAGTACATTGCGGTCCATGGGAACTGTGTTTTTCCTGTAAATATATATGTATATGTTTATATACATATATATTTATGCGTTAACGTGTATATAAGCATATATATATATATTTACATTTGCTGCCCATCACTGCGCAACTTACCATTTTCGCTGTGCTAGGTTCTCAGGCTGTGTCTTAGGGCATGAGAAAGAGGCTCCCATAGAATGATTCTGTACAATGCGAACCCGAGGTCGCGTTCACATTGCACCTTACCTGTAATACCAGCGCACATTTGCATGCACTGGTATTACACAGTGGAATGCAAATATTGCTCCGTTTCCCTCAAGCACCCAATCGTTCCTTTCTTGCAGTTGTAGTCCTCACCTCCCCTTTTTTGTTTCTCTGTTTTAATGCTGTAGGTTTTTTCCTTGGTCCAATTTTCTCTGTATTTACTCTGTCTTGCTCTCTCTCTCTCTCTCTCTCTCTCTCTCTCTCTCTCTCTCTCTCTCTATATATATATATATATATATAGCCCTCAGTTTACGCCAGGGTTAGGTTCCAGGAGGAATGGTTGTAAATCTAAAACATTGTAAATTGATAATGTAAGTCAATGGGAAGTGAGGCAGTTAGGTTCCAGGCCCCTCTCAAACTTGGCATAAGTAACACCTAATACATTATTTTTAAAGCTTTGAAATGAAGACTTTAAATGCTAAACAGCATTATAAACCTAATAAAATAATCACATAACACAGCATACATAATTAAACTTAATTAAATGAACAAATACATTTGCTAAACAGCATTATATACCAAATAGAATAATCACACAACACAAACTTTACTTGCATTTTTCTGCAAACAGTTCTGGACTGATTTATAGACAGGAAGATCTTGTTCCTTTGCAAGCTGCTCGATAGCTCAGGTCTGGTTAAACTGATTAATTTTAGCATGCTTGGCTTGCATATCTTTGCTGCAACACAAGAGGACAGCTTTACCTACTGGCTATTTTAATCAATGCACTGCTTCTCAATGCTTTTCAATAGCAGTCACATGACTGAAAAAAAAGGTTGTTATTCTGAACCGTTGTAAATCGAGGGCCACCTGTATATATATATATATATATATATATATATATATATATATATACACTGTATATATTTATTTATATCATCCAAAAGAGACATGCACTCACTCCCCTTTCATCAATGAATTGCCTAGGTGAATCCTCAAATCAGGATATGCAGTGGAAGAAGTGGGAGGGCACTCACAGGTCTTTTCCAAAAAGATTTGTTTTTATTTATGTATTTCACAACATTGCAAATTCGACATTTCGGCTGTTCTAGACAGCCTTTTTCAAGACAAAGATGAAATTATAGGAGTGCCAGATGGCTTGAGGTTACTAATAAGCTAAATGATGTTAAGAAACCAATAAGACAAAACAGATTATAAGTAAATAATAAACTGTGGTTAAAACTAAAACCAAGTATTTAATGTAAATGATCTAAAACAGGCTAATAACATATCAATAGGACTGATCAAATGAGTGAAACATAAGTAACAAATGCATACAAGATTTTACTAATGACCACCTAAAGGTGTAGAGAGCATTGACCAATTGGGCAGTGTTAAAAGTTAAACAATGCTAAAACAATACAAGTAAATGTTTAAAGTGTACATAAACAGTAAACATAAACAGTAGACACCCTGCTAGGGCAGGTGAGCTAAATCAAAAAGTGAAATGGGAGGATGGTACACATATGCAAAAATAAAAAAATAAAAAAATTAAAAATATATAAAAATGATAACAGTGTCAATCAAGTGGCAAAAAGAGACTATATGGGTAATGAAAAGTGATCCTAAATAAAGTCCTAAATGATGTCCTGGAAAGCGACCAAAAAAAAAAATCCTTATAGTAGTCTTATAGGAAATAGATTCACCAGGGAAGAATAAAAGCCTCCTTATGCTCAGGTCTACGTGTTTCGGCCCGTAAAATGGGCCTTTTTTAAGACATAAGGAGGAATATAAAGATGGACCTTATAAATTATCTATCTATCAATCATATTAATATTACTAAAGAAAGGATTGCCGCCAAAAAACAATAGCGTCCACAAGCGTATCACGTATGTGACGCCGTAGATGCTTCCGGTTCCGTCAGAAGTACTTAAGGTTTAGTGGACATACGTCATATCCGTCTTTGTGTTTCCGATTTTCGCGCGGTATTGTTACTTCCAGTTGTGCGATGTTAGACGTATCCGTAGGCCACGGATCACCAAGTCCCACGCCTCACATTGTTTTCTGCATCACCTGGGATCTTGTATAAGGATTCTTTTTGGTCGCTCTCCAGGACATCATTTAGGACTTTATATAGGATCAATTTTCATTACCAATATTGGCTCTTTTTGCCACTTGATTGACACTGTTATTATTATTATTTTTATATTTTTTATTTTTTCATTTTTTCATTTTTGTACACGTGTACCATCCTCCCATTTCACTTTTTGATTTGGCCCACCTGCCCTAGCAGGGAGTCTGCTGTTTATGTTTACTGTTTATGTACACTTTAAACATTTACTTGTATTGTTTTAGCATTGTTTAACTTTTAACACTGCCCGATTGGTCAATGCTCTCTACACCTTTAGGTGGTCATTAGCAAAATTTTATGTTTCACTCATTTGATCAGTCCTATTGATCTGTTTGATATTAGCCTGTTGTAGTTTATTTATATTAAATACTTGGTTTTGGATTTAACCACAGTTTTATTATTTACTTATAATCTGTTTTGTCTTATTGGTTTCTTAACACCATTTAGCTTATTAGTAACCTCAAGCCATCTGGCGCTCTTATAATTTCGTCTTTATCTCATTCATTTTTTTGTGTCCTGTTGTTAGGAGGTCCCTTTATAGTGAGCTTGGTTTCATAATCTGGGTGCAGTCCTTCACCATTGTCATAATTGATACACATCTTCCCCCTAACAGGTATTGACAGCTACCAGGATTTAAGGTTTTAGGGCAATTTTCCTCTGCCTATGTACTTACACTTATATAGTGTTTATTTCACATGATACTTTGGTAACGGTTGTTAGGGTTAGCCACTGGTTATCTTACTCTGTTTTTAGTTGATTCCCTCTGGTTTGTTATAATATCTGTCCTCGGATATCTCAAGAAACAATATTGAGTTTATGCTCCTTATTGTACTATTTACTTGTAAAGAGTTGCTAGTATTTTTATATTTTTTATATTCTTATTTTATAATACATTGATCTCAATTATTGAGAACTGCTATATTATAACATACTGTTTTTGATCTCTAAAGCTTATCATCTGTCTCTATATGACTTCCCATATGTCTTTAAGCAGTCTCAGAGCTGATGTGAGCTCAGACATTAATTCTGCTCTTAACAGAGAAGACAATACTGGGACTAACACAGTGACAGATATTAACACTATCTTTAAGAATTTGGAGAAACTTCTAGTCTCAGAAACCAAATATAAAATTGAAATATCATTTTTTAATAAGTGTCTGGAACTTAATATAGTTCCTAAAGGTCTGACTATAGTCAAAGTCTGTGCTTTCACACTTAACTCCCAAGAAATCTCTGACAAATGGAACCGAATCATTAATGACGCCTCAAGAGAATTAATGAAAGTGATTATTAAATAGGAATTCTTATTAATTAATATTGATCTAGAGATCAAGACTGAGGAAAGCAATATGGAGCTTTTTAAGGATTCACAGACATTTAAGGAAAAACAAGAAAATCTATATATTAAGATCAATAAATTAAAGGACGATACTATTGCTAAAAAGACCAAAAAATCAATAGAGTTTTGAATATGGCACAAGAGAGACTAGAGAATAATGTTTCTGCACAGACTATAGAAACAGAACCTAAAATAGATGCGGTCATTAATAAACCTAAGAGAGATGAATGGACCACATCCAATAATAATAATAAAAAATACATCTACCCCAATAGACATATAGGGAGAGGGGGTGATAATAGACTGTTTAAACAACAGATGACTCGTACACCAGAATATTCTTATGAATCCGATATAAATATGAGGGTATATTCTGAACAATATGCCAATAATGACCAATACAGAGATAGGAGGGACAGTAGAAATTGTACCCCATCTGGCCATAATTATAGACCCCAACATCATAATGGGCCACCCACAAATAGATTTAAAGAAAATCATAGATATGGAGGACCTAAGCAATATTATGGATATAGGGAGAGATTCCCCCAATATGGCCAAAATAGGGGTTTTCAATCAACTCAATACCATAGAGAAATATATGACCATGATGATAATTCTGGGTACATACAGGATGTGAGGCGACAGACCCACCACACTGGACACAATAGACCTAATTCCCATTAGATCAACTGCAATTAGATTACACTAGCAGACTGATGTTTCACAGTGAAAAAAGTTTTTTTTTAAATTTACACTACTGTTACAACAGATATGAGTGGTGGCACTGGGCAGGTGGGCCTGGCACACACGCTGGCAGGCAGGCAACTGCAATTAGATTACACAAGCAGACTGATGTTTCACAGTCAAAAATTTTTTATTTTATTTTTTATTTACACTACTGTTACACCAGATATGAGTGGTGGCACTGGGCAAGTGGCTTGGCAGGCAGGCAACTGCAATTAGATTACACAGGAAAAAAAAAAAAAACAGACTGATGTTCTAGCCCTAAAAAGGGCTTTTTTTGGGTGCTGTCCTTACAGCAGATATCAGATGAGTCCTTCAGGACTGTAGTGGACACTGAATACACTAGCCTAGCTATCAATTTCCCTATCAGCAGCAGCTACACTGTCCCTCCTCTCACTAAGAATGCAGCTTCCGAATGAATCTAAAATGGCTGCTGTCCAGGAGCTGGGAGGGTCTGGGAGGGAGGGTCTGCTGCTGATTGGCTGGAATGTGTCTGCAGACTGTGAGATACAGGGTCAAAGTTTACTCAATGATGATGGATAGGGGGCAGATCGAACATCGCATATGTTCGCACGCCGTTGTGAAAGCGAACAAGCTATGTTCGCCGGGAACTATTCGCCGGCGAACAATTCGCGACATCACTAGTATAAATGTGTATGTGCCTGTATGTGTATAAATGTGTATGTGCCTATGTCTGTATGTATGTGTATAAATGTGTATGCACCTGTGTGTGTCTCTATGTGTATAAATGTGTATGTGCCTGTGTTTGTATGTGTATGTGTAATAAATAATGTGTATGTGCCTGTGTGTGTCTGTATGTGTATGCATGTGTATTTGTGCCTGTGTGTGTATGCATGTGTATAAATGTATATGTGCCTTAGTGTGTGTGTGTGTATGTGTATAAATGTGTATTTGCCTGTGTTTGTATGTATGTGTATAAATGTGTATGTGCCTGTGTGTGTCTGTATGTGTATAAATGTGTATGTGCCTGTGTTTCTGTATGTGTATAAATGTGTATGTGCCTGTGTTTGTATGTATGTGTATAAATGTGCACGTGCCTGTGTGTGTATGTATGTGTATAAATGTGAATGTGTCTGTGTTTGTATGTATGTGTATAAATGTGTATGTGCCTGTGTATGTCTGTATGTGTATAAATGTGTATGTGTATGTGTGTGTGTATATGTGTATAAATGTGTATGTGCCTGTGTTTGTATGTATGTGTATAAATGTGTATGTGCTTGTGTGTGTCTGTATGTGTATAAATGTGTATGTTCCTGTGTTTGTATGTATGTGTAGACTGTAGAAATGTGTATGCACCTGTGTGTTTCTATATGTGTATAAATGTGCATGTGCCTGTGTTTGTATGTATATGTATAAATGTGTATGTGCCTGTGTATGTTTGTATGTGTGTAAATGTGTGTGTGTGTCTGTGTTTCTATGTATGTGTATAAATTTGTATGCACCTGTGTGTGTCGGTATGTGTATAAATGTGTATGTGCCTGTCTGTGTCTGTATGTGTATAAATGTGTATGTGCATGTGTGTGTCTCTATGTGTATGTGCCTGTGTTTGTCTGTATGTGTATAAATGTGTATGTGCCTGTGTTTGTTTGTATGTGTATACATGTGTATGTGCCTGTGTTTGTATGTATATGTATAAATGTGTATGTGCCTGTGTATGTTTGTATGTATATGTATAAATGTGTATGTGCCTGTGTATGTTTGTATGTGGGTAAATGTGTGTGCCTGTGTTTCTATGCATGTGTATAATTGTGTATGCACTTGTGTGTGTCTGTATGTGTATAAATGTGTATGTGCCTGTGTGTGTCTGTATATGTATGTGCCTGTGTTTGTCTGTATGTGTATAAATGTGTATGTGCCTGTGTTTCTTTGTATGTGTATAAATGTGTATGTGCCTGTGTGTGTCTGTTTGTGTATAAATGTGTATGTGCCTGTGTGTGTATAAATGTGTATGTGCCTGTGTGTATGTATGTGTATAAATGTGTATATGCCTGTGTTTGTCTGTATGTGTATAAATGTGTATGTGCCTGTGTGTATGTATGTGTATAAATGTGTATGTGCCTGTGTGTGTCTGTATGTGTATAAATGTGTATGTGCCTGTGTGTGTCTGTATGTGTATTAATGTGTATGTGCCTGTGTGTGTCTGTATGTGTATAAATGTGTATGTGCCTGTGTGTGTCTGTATGTGTATTAATGTGTATGTGCCTGTGTGTGTCTGTATATGTATGTGCCTGTGTGTGTCTGTATGTGTATAAATGTGTATGTGCCTGTGTGTGTGTCTGTATGTGTATTAATGTGTGGGTGCCTGTGTGTGTATGTATGTGTATAAATGTGTATGTGCCTGTGTGTGTCTGTATGTGTATAAATGTGTATGTGCCTGTGTGTGTCTGTATGTGTATTAATGTGTATGTGCCTGTGTGTGTCTGTATGTGTATAAATGTGTATGTGCCTGTGTGTGTCTGTATGTGTATTAATGTGTATGTGCCTGTGTGTGTCTGTATGTGTATAAATGTGTATGTGCCTGTGTGTGTCTGTATGTGTATTAATGTGTATGTGCCTGTGTGTGTCTGTATGTGTATAAATGTGTATGTGCCTGTGTGTGTGTCTGTATGTGTATTAATGTGTGGGTGCCTGTGTGTGTGTGTATGTATGTGTATAAATGTGTATGTGCCTGTGTGTGTCTGTATGTGTATAAATGTGTATGTGCCTGTGTGTGTCTGTATGTGTATTAATGTGTATGTGCCTGTGTGTGTCTGTATGTGTATAAATGTGTATGTGCCTGTGTCTGTATGTATGTGTATAAATGTGTATGCACCTGTGTGTGTCTCTATGTGTATAAATGTGTATGTGCCTGTGTTTGTCTGTATGTGTATACATTATGTATGTGCCTGTGTGTATGTATGTGTATAAATGTGTATTTGCCTGTGTGTGTCTGTATGTGTATAAATGTGTATGTGCCTGTGTTTGTATGTGTATGTGTATAAATGTGTATGTGCCTGTGTGTGTCTGTATGTGTAATAATGTGTATGTGCCTGTGTGTGTCTGTATGTTTATGCATGTGTATTTGTGCCTGTGTGTGTATGCATGTGTATAAATGTATATGTGCCTTAGTGTGTGTGTGTGTATGTGTATAAATGTGTATTTGCCTGTGTGTGTATGTATGTGTATAAATGTGTATGTGCCTGTGTGTGTCTGTATGTGTATAAATGTGTATGTGCCTGTGTTTCTGTATGTGTATAAATGTGTATGTGCCTGTGTTTGTATGTATGTGTATAAATGTGCACGTGCCTGTGTTTGTATGTATGTGTATAAATGTGTATGTGCCGTGTATGTCTGTATGTGTATAAATGTGTATGTGTATGTGTGTGTGTGTGTATAAATGTGTATGTGCCTGTGTTTGTATGTATGTGTATAAATGTGTATGTGCTTGTGTGTGTCTGTATGTGTATAAATGTGTATGTGCCTGTGTGTGTCTGTATGTGTATTAATGTGTATGTGCCTGTGTGTGTCTGTATGTGTATAAATGTGTATGTGCCTGTGTGTGTGTCTGTATGTGTATTAATGTGTGGGTGCCTGTGTGTGTGTGTATGTATGTGTATAAATGTGTATGTGCCTGTGTGTGTCTGTATGTGTATAAATGTGTATGTGCCTGTGTGTGTGTCTGTATGTGTATTAATGTGTATGTGCCTGTGTGTGTCTGTATGTGTATAAATGTGTATGTGCCTGTGTCTGTATGTATGTGTATAAATGTGTATGCACCTGTGTGTGTCTCTATGTGTATAAATGTGTATGTGCCTGTGTTTGTCTGTATGTGTATACATTATGTATGTGCCTGTGTGTATGTATGTGTATAAATGTGTATTTGCCTGTGTGTGTCTGTATGTGTATAAATGTGTATGTGCCTGTGTTTGTATGTGTATGTGTATAAATGTGTATGTGCCTGTGTGTGTCTGTATGTGTAATAATGTGTATGTGCCTGTGTGTGTCTGTATGTTTATGCATGTGTATTTGTGCCTGTGTGTGTATGCATGTGTATAAATGTATATGTGCCTTAGTGTGTGTGTATGTGTATAAATGTGTATTTGCCTGTGTTTGTATGTATGTGTATAAATGTGTATGTGCCTGTGTGTGTCTGTATGTGTATAAATGTGTATGTGCCTGTGTTTCTGTATGTGTATAAATGTGTATGTGCCTGTGTTTGTATGTATGTGTATAAATGTGCACCTGCCTGTGTGTGTATGTATGTGTATAAATGTGAATGTGTCTGTGTTTGTATGTATGTGTATAAATGTGTATGTGCCTGTGTATGTCTGTATGTGTATAAATGTGTATGTGTATGTGTGTGTGTGTATAAATGTGTATGTGCCTGTGTTTGTATGTATGTGTATAAATGTGTATGTGCCTGTGTGTGTCTGAATGTGTATTAATGTGTATGTGCCTGTGTGTGTCTGTATGTGTATGTGCCTGTGTGTGTCTGTATGTGTATTAATGTGTATGTGCCTGTGTGTGTCTGTATGTGTATAAATGTTTAGACAAAAAACTGGCAGATAGGTTGGGTGACCTTATCTGGGATAGACTACATTTATAGCACTCTGGGGATTACTCAATTAAATCAAATTGTGGTAACAGAGAGAGTCGTGCAAGGATGTGCAAAGAACAAAGACAAAACTGTCTGAATAAACTAAATTTTTTTAAAAATTAACTTTTATTAAAGGCTAGTTAAAATTGGAAGACACACACTTAAAAACACTCTTAGGAGCCAAGATAATCTTACTTATAGAGCGTGTACTAGTTGGTATAGTGGATATATAGTATCTTGAATAAATTGAATATATGGTATGGGGGCTAGTAGCAATACTTCGTATTCAATGTACACCAATAATGAAAACTCGAGTAAGGTTAATCAGTGTGTTATTACTGATGATTGTTGAATGGTTATACACTTTTATTCACTAGTCGTGATATTAGGGACTTTCTATAGAATCCCTTTAAGTTACTCTTTGAGTTTCAGTACATATATACATGTATGGCTATATTATAGCCTGTTCAGGAGCTCAAATGTTAACATTGTCATGGTTTAAATTGTGAGCATTTAATAAAATAAAGGCTTTGTGCTAAATATTTGATAATGTCTTCGATATTTAAATATACAAAGTCTAGCAAACATACACACTGTCATACAAGGTATCAGTGAAATTAGAGGTCACACTTCTTAGTAATATTATCACCATTAATAATACAGTGTTTTAATGTTTGTATCGATGTTACTGTATCTTACATAAGAGATTTATACCAAATGAGGAGATATTGTTAATCTAACATTCATAAGGTTCCATTAAATTTATCCCTGCAGGTGCAAAGATACCTGATATTTGGGACTGGGACCTTATTAGTTAATATTGTATTTAGATTGGTTCTAAAATTCTTATTTTTGAATACCCCTGTCAATGTTATTACATAGTGATAAACACTGAGTAAATGGCGTTCCTGTTGTTATATAATACAGACTGTTGTTATAAAAGTTCTAAATGTGCCTTTAAGTGGATAGCATAATATCAGTGCTCTGGGTAGTAATAGAATGACCGCTGCTACATAGACTGCACAACAACTTCGTTGTGTTACAATCCAGCAGATATAATCAGTAGATAAATATATATTAATTGCGGTTTAGCATTCCCAGACGAAAACATATAAGTGCGGTATTTAGCACCTGTATAGTCAAAGCTTTTTAGAAATAATATGAGTACTGCTAACAGTTAAATCTCAGTTAATCTAATTTTGAAGACTGTCATGCTGTTAGCCAAAACACAGGCTGATTTGGAAAACAGCTAAGTGGATTAACGAGTAATTTACTCCTGTTGCTTTAATTCAGTATTGTGTATAGGTATTACATAACCGATAATACATGTATAGTTATACTTCGGTGTTCCTACTGCTGACGTTCAACAATATTCAATCATAAGCTGGCTGTCATAGTAAAAAGTTTGAGCTGTAAATTATCCAGCAGCTTATATGAACGCCAGCGTTCTGCCCCCATTGACTACTCCCAACTACGGTTAGTTTAATACGGTACAAAGTATAGTTTATGATCAAGGTTCCTAAGGCTAGCTAAAAATACATGAGCTCCAAGGGCTCATCACCAGTACCCTAGCGTCCCTAACGTCCCTAACATGTTTCGCCTCGCGGCTTTTTCAAAGGGTCCCAAATATCAGGTATCTTTGCACCTGCAGGGATAAATTTAATGGAACCTTATGAATGTTAGATTAACAATATCTCCTCATTTGGTATAAATCTCTTATGTAAGATACAGTAACACCGATACAAACATTAAAACACTGTATTATTAATGGTGATAATATTACTAAGAAGTGTGACCTCTAATTTCACTGATACCTTGTATGACAGTGTGTATGTTTGCCAGACTTTGTATATTTAAATATCGAAGACATTATCAAATATTTAGTACGAAGCCTTTATTTTATTAAATGCTCACAATTTAAACCATGACAATGTTAACATTTGAGCTCCTGAACAGGCTATAATATAGCCATACATGTATATATGTACTGAAACTCAAAGAGTAACTTAAAGGGATTCTATAGAAAGTCCCTAATATCACGACTAGTGAATAAAAGTGTATAACCATTCAACAATCATCAGTAATAACACACTGATTAACCTTACTCAAGTTTTCATTATTGGTGTACATTGAATACGAAGTATTGCTACTAGCCCCCATACCATATATTCAATTTATTCAAGATACTATATATCCACTATACCAACTAGTACACGCTCTATAAGTAAGATTATCTTGGCTCCTAAGAGTGTTTGTCTTCCAATTTTAACTAGCCTTTAATAAAAGTTAATTTTTAAAAAAATTTAGTTTATTCAGACAGTTTTGTCTTTGTTCTTTGCACATCCTTGCACGACTCTCTCTGTTACCACAATTTGATTTAATTGAGTAATCCCCAGAGTGCTATAAATGTAGTCTATCCCAGATAAGGTCACCCAACCTATCTGCCAGTTTTTTGTCTAAACTCCTTTTACTACATAGCACCTACTTCCTCAACCGTACTAATGTGTAGAATACACATAAGTCATTTATGAATAGAGGGGATAATATCATTTCATTTTAAGTAGTGCCATTGGACACCTTTTTTGTTCTATGTGTATAAATGTGTATGTGCCTGTGTGTGTCTGTATGTGTATTAATGTGTGGGTGCCTGTGTGTGTATGTATGTGTATAAATGTGTATGTGCCTGTGTGTGTCTGTATGTGTATAAATGTGTATGTGCCTGTGTGTGTCTGTATGTGTATTAATGTGTATGTGCCTGTGTGTGTCTGTATGTGTATAAATGTGTATGTGCCTGTGTGTGTCTGTATGTGTATTAATGTGTATGTGCCTGTGTGTGTCTGTATGTGTATAAATGTGTATGTGCCTGTGTGTGTCTGTATGTGTCTAAATGTGTATGTGTCTGTATGTGTATAAATGTGTTTTTGTGTGTGTGTAAATATGTGTGTATAAATGTATATGTGGATGTGTGTGTGTAAATATGTGTATGGACAGTATAAATGTGTGTATGTAAATGTATATGTGGTTGTGTGTGTGTAAATATGTGTATGTACAGTATAAATGTGTGTATGTAAATGTATTAAGGTCTAAACCCCCTATTCCGTCCTCCAAACTGTAATGCTTATCTAAATAAATAAGACAACACACACCATTATTGGGAGAAAGAACTGGTCACGGTCCACGTTTATTAAATAAACGCTTTAACTAGTGCCTAAGCGTTACTCTAATTACGCTTATGCACTTAATCAACCTAATCAAAACTTGGCAACAAGTTCGTAATGAATCAACGTTGGCGGCATCTCTCCCTATCCTAGCCCCTACTAGCAGATGGTCAAGGCCCCTTCCGATACCTGCAGCGTGACACCCGGCTGACACGCCCAATGGCACTCAGAGAGAGTTGTGATGGTGAGAGATCTTCGGCCCACATTCGCGAGGGAGGGGACCCCCAGACCGGCGCCTGGCGGGCATAACTTCTCCTTTCTTTTTGGACCGTCACTCTTCTCTCCTTGTGCCCGCACCCCAGGGCATTGACCACCCGCCACAAGAGCCAGGTGAACTCTTGCCGCCAAACAAAACCAACAGGCACCTATAACTCAAACACTACAATAACAGTAACAATAATAACAATAACAACAGCAATCACATAACCATATTTCTGAACTTTATACAATAACCCTCAATAGGGCTCCCCTGATGTCCTTTAGAAAGATATCCAGCCCAACGTCTGTCAGGTGGACACCATCAGGCCTAAATAGGTCCTTTTTGTCGGCCGTTATAGTTTCGTGCCTGATCATGAAACCCCCCAAGCCCGTGACCGTCCTTCCCATCTCCCTGTTCACCTTTTTGCGCATGTTATACGCGGCCTTCTGAGTGACAATGTGTCTCCAATGCAGTCTAGCAACCACATTCGACCACCCCACAGTCACCTCCTTCAACCAAGTGTGCACCCAATGCACATCTGCTGACATCCTTTTGATCAGGTCCAATGCAGGAAGTGCCCCCAAATCATTCCCCCCGAGGTGCAGCACTAAAATGTTAGGCCTCCCCCACCGTCTGTGCGCATCCTGCAAGAGCGCCGGCAAATCAGCCCACAACAATCCCCTGCGCCCTACCCACCGGAAGTTTGCCTTGGACGTTGGGAATCCAAGCTGCTGTCCCTCCGGCGACCGCAGCACCCTGATGTGAGCCCAGTGGACGTATGAATGCCCTACAATCCACACGCGAACTGTCGGGGCTTTCTCATTTACAACACCTGTTAAAACAGAGTACCATCATGACTAACCCGCCAAATTTGACCACAATAAAGAACCCCAGACTCCCAGCCCAGAACTGCTACTAATTTTGCCCCTCTGTCGGTCTAATGTATGTTCTATATTGTGTAGACTTCCATCTACCGAGACGTTTAATCTCCGCTGCTGGGAGGCACTTCTGCGCCGCGCTGGTTGCTGCGCCTATTCTAAATGAATGCGGAGCAATCCTTTTGGGGTCCAACCCCGCTTTCTCAGTCGCCTTAGCGAGCACCCTACGGAATTGGAACGAGGACAATGCTGACCCGTCCTCATGTACAAAGAACAGCTCACCTCCCGCCGGTCGCGCAGACAGGTATTGTTCAACGCAACTGACCGGACAACTGTCAACGCAATCCTACTTTGTAAGTGGCAACCACGCTCCTCTGCCTTCCTGGTCAGTTTTCGACCTTGGCACGAACAATAGAAGGCCCCCGTCCGTCACCCGGACGTGCTCCAACCGTACACCCCCTGAGCCTTTCACCTTGGAAGAAGCCACGAGCTCCCCCACTCGTAGCGCTCCCGCAAATGCCACAGCAAAAGCTGCCCTAAACAACAGCCTCTCGTATTCAGATTTACACACAAAAGCCACGCTCAAGGCTAACCGCCTCAGCCTGTCCTGTGTTATTGGCTCCCTTCGGTCCTTCGGCCGGGGAGCCACCCTTCCCCACCCTTTCAACACCTTCCTAACCAGAAAGGCTCCAGAGTGGTCGGCGTGACCTAGAGTTTGTTAAAAAATGCAACAGCCGACAGTCTCCCAGCCGCACCAGCCCTACTGACCCCATCACGCCTCAGCTGCGCCAACCAATCTAAAGTCTGCACCCTAGTGGCCCTTTGTACCTGCACGCCCCTTTGTAGGCAGAAAGCTTCCCAGCTGCTCCAGTGGCTCCTGTATGCCGACCACGTCCTGGGCGCCAAAGATGCCTTAACTAACGGTAAGATGCTTGCCCAATCTTCAATAACTGCCAAAGAAAAATTGGGCACGTTAGACCCTCAACCGCCGCCATGGGAGCTGCTTCCCTAAACTGCCCCCATTTAAATCGAGAGAGTGCATCCGCGATAACGTTATGCACTCCCAGGACGTGTTTGGCGGTGAAGTGAATGTTACGCTGTAAGCAGCGCAACACCAAGTGCCTCAGATAGCACACTACTGCTGGTGATGACGCGGACAACCTGTTAATGGCATACACCACACTCATGTTGTCTGTCCAGAACACCACCGACCTATTGGCTAACTTCTCTCCCCAGATTTCAATAGCCACAACGATGGGGAATAGCTCTAACAAAGTCAGATTTTTGAAGTAACCTGATGCCACCCACTCCCGTGGCCACGGAGCTGCGCTTCATTCCCCATCCAAATATGCCCCATAACCAAAACCGCCCGCTGCGTCCGTGAACAGGTTCAGCAAACGGTTCGGTACAGATGGCTGTCTCCATAAGCACACCCCGTTAAAGCTCTGAAGGAAATGATCCCAGACCGCCAGGTCTTCCTTCACCTCAGATGTGACGAGTACCCATTTGGTGTGGCCAGTAGGGCCCTTCAACAGGCCCTCCAACCTACGGTTAAAAATCCGTCCCATAGGTATAACTCTCCCCGTGAAATTCAGCAAACCAAGCAAGGACTGGACATCCCTGACAGTGACCTTGTCCCTGCTGCATGCTGCCCGTACCGCCGACCGCATACGCGTCACCTTCTCCATTGGTAACCTGCATATCTCCAGCACGGTGTCGATTTCAATTCCCAAGAAAGTCAGACACGTGCACGGGCCCTGTGTTTTATCGTCCGCAAGCGGGACGCCAAAACGCTTCATCATATCCTGCATAACGCCCATGAGCTGTTCACACTCTGTCGAACCTGCTCTCCCTACCAATAAGAAATCATCAAGGTAGTGGGCCAATGCTCCACCCCCTGAAGCCTTGTATACCACCCAATGGAGGAAAGAGCTGAAGCATTCAAACAGCGAGCAAGACAGGGAGCACCCCATCGGCAAGCAACGATCCACATAATATGCACCCTCAAACTTCATGCCCATCAGTCTGAAGGCCGAGGGATGCAAGGGCAGCAGCCGAAATGCCGATTCGATGTCCAGTTTCGCTAAGAGTGTGCCTGAACCGCATGTCCGAACAACGTCCAGCGCTTTATCAAATGATTGATAATGTACCGAACTTATCTCGGGATCGATTGCGTCATTGACCGAACTCCCCTTCGGAAAGGACAGGTGGTGTATCAACCTGAACTTCCCTTCCTCCTTTTTTGGTACGACCCCCAATGGCGAGATCACAAGATCACCCAGTGGGCAATCCGCGAATGGGCCAGAGACCCTGCCCAATGCGACTTCCTTAGCCAATTTTTCCCTCACTACATGCGGGAATTCGTAGGCTGTTTTGAGGTTCCTGTGCACTGACGAACCCCTAACCATCCCAGTAATTGGAATGTGAAACCCCCCTTCCAACCCTGACCTGAGCAATTCTGCCGCCTCCCGGTCAGGGTAGTTAGCCAGCCATATCAGCATGGCCGACAACCTAAGCGGGGTTGGGGCCCTTGACCGTAACTCCAGGCTTAGGAGCCGGTTTGATCTGACCCTGCTCTCTCCATTTTCCACACTCAGCTCCTGGGTGTGGTCCCGCGCAGAATTTGCATATGTGACGAAAGGAGCAGTTACTCCCCCTGTCACACTGCTTATCTTGGAATTTCCAACATTCCCTACCCCGTCTACCGAGCCGGGCACCCTGGCGTTGCTGCGTCTGGCGTGCCGCCACCGGGGAGGGTGAACCTCCCTCCAGCCCCAGTTTAGACCACAGGTGCATGTCCTGAGTGCCAAAATGCAGCAAAGGGTTACCCACCATCTTTCTCCTGAAGGCCATGTCGTACTCCCGCCATGCGCCTTCCTTAAACCTCGTGTGTATATCCTCCACTGTTTCCTGGTACTTAAACAGGTTGTGCCCCTGCAAGGGCCACCTGTCTACGTAGCACGCGGCCAAGACACGGAAGCATTTAAGCCATTCCTCGTATGTCTCTGCCCTACGCACCCTCTTAGGGCCAGACCCATCGGCCGCCCTCTCTTTCGCCCTATAAGCATCCAGGGAGAGGTCAAACACGTTCATGTATTTACCCTCCTGAATCTTCTTTACGACCTTCTGCTTCAGATGTCCGTAAAGTGAGTGTACTAAACAGGGGTAAGTATCCCCTTGCGCTGCTACCTTACAGGGCACCGGGCCCACCGGGGCCATAGAGCCCCCTGGTCCCTGTGACCCTTGAACCTCCATTGCCTGGCTTTTGACCCCTGCCCTGTCCTTAGCCTGCGCAGTCGCCATCTTCTTTATCCATCTGAACATTCTGCGCTGTCCCTTTCCCACTAGGCCTAGATCCTCCCCACTGTCAGAACCAGACCCACTTGTGGAAGACCCCGTGTCAGTGTGCATACTGTCATGTGCATTGCACTCACCATCTCCTGTCATCTCTGCTCCTGCTGGCCCCTGCTGTGTTGCACCCTGCTGACTGTTGCTGGGCCCTGCCACCACCATGGTGCTATTGGATCCCGCATCCATTCGTGCTGTCGACTGTTCCGGCACCTGCTGGGACAAAACAACTTGGGGAGTACTCCGGTCTACAGGAGGTGCATCAACAGAAGCACCCATCCTCTCCCCCCCTTCTCTCTCACCCCCGCGCATGCCCAAAGCTCTAGCCACAGCACTCCTAATAGCCTGTTCCTGCCGTGCCACCTCCTGGGCGTGATCACTAAACCCAGGCAGGGGCCTAGCATCATGAACCTCATGCAGTGCAGCTTCTACTGCCCTTCTAATCGTGTCCTCATTCACTCCTATTTGTATGTGCGCCATATCATACTGCCTGTCACGCTCCATATCACCCTGTCTCCAACGTTCACCAGTCACAACCTGGCTTGACTGCTGATAACCATGCGTTATCCCCGCATGGGTCCACCCCCCATGCTGACCATACCCTGCTTGAGAACCATGTGGCAGACCTGACCTATACATTGACCTATCATCTCGCTCTATAGGCCCCGTTCGGCCCCTCATCACACCTTCATCCATACGTGCCACCACTTGCGCCTCATTTGCCAAAATCCCCATATGTCCTCTATATGTGCCCCTCTCACTTGCAACCGCAAACTCCTGGGGCCTCTGCCCAACACGTACATTCAATTCCGCCTGCGCCTGTGCGCTAGTGCTAGGCCTCACATCTGGTCTCACTCCCACCTCAGGATCCCTCCGCACCTGACCGGGATTCACCCCTGCTTGCACATGCGCACCAGCCCTTGGCCTGTCAGACATCCCCACATCTGCGCCACACAACTGCCGCGCCCCGCTCGGACCCGCCACCTCTGCTGCGCGAGGTAAGTGCCCCCTCTCACACACCACGGGCCCCGCTGCTGCCCCTCCAGCGACCGGTAGTCTCCCCAAGTTACTTGTGGAGCTCCGGTCGCATGAGGGTGTCTCTTCCAGCAACTTCCTGCTCCCAAGATGGCGGCCGCTACTCTCCTCCTCCTCCTCAGACGAAATCTCGGAGGAGGAGTTCTCGCGTGAGCCGCCATCAGAGGGAGCCGTTACCGCTGCGCACTCTGCAATAGGGCGCACTCCCCCTACCTCACCGCCGGCCACCACAACGGCCCCCGAGCCCTGCGCAGGGGCCACCGCGGCTCTCCCTGATAAGGACTGCGCTAAGGCCAGGACCGCCGCCATGGCTTCCGGCGGCAAGGCCGCAAACTGGCTAATAATGCCTGGTTCCAGTGAGCCCTGCGTACCCTGTGATACCTCGTGGCTACTGGGCCCACCTAGATTCTCCCTACCTGACCTCTGGGCCTGCACATCCAAATTGGGCGATCCCTCTAAGGCCCCCTCCCCCTGGGCCTGCAAACTAGGGCCTCCATCCCCCAACCCACTCCCTTTCTTCCCTTTCTCCTTATTGAAACGCCTGGCTGGTGGGGACTTTTGGGGTGTGGGGGGTACCAAATCATCAGACTCAGGTTCCTGTCTTTGCTTTGCAGGTCCCTTCTTCCTGGCAGACAGCTCCACCACCTCCCTGTAACGTTTGGGAGGCACAGATTTCCTTCTGGATCTCTCCATGCTCTACTCTTTGCAGCAAAACTTCAAAACCTTCTCCTTGAAGTCTGGAAACCGAAAGAGGCTGAATTCACTGCTGCAGGACCCTATAAAGGTATGAACAGACACTGCCTCTCCAAATGCAACATTGTAACAAAACATAGCTTAGCATTTCTACAGACTTCAAGTTGGTAATCCCTTAATGTTGTTACTGGCCCACTAGAGGGCCTTCCACTATCAATGTGGTTGTGTGTGTGTAAATATGTTTATGTACAGTATAAATGTGTGTATGTAAATGTTTGTTTGTGTGCAGGTACATTTTGTTACCTGCTATGTTGTGCAGAGCCACCACATTGGCACATTATGTCATGCTAAAATTAACCATTATAGCTTTTACAGTTATAATAAATCAGAATAATGTGATAACATATCTATTTTCTCTATCATTTAAAAAAAAAAAAAAAAAATAGCTATTGATAGCCGCTTAGCACTATATTTATGGGGGGGCGGAACAAAATGTGTCTTTGCCTGTGTAGCCAAAAATCCTAGCACTGGCCCTGTCTGGTCTCACCAGTTCCCCACTGTAGCGACACCGCTAGTTATTGTAGGGCCAGATAGGCCCACTAGAGGTGTAGTTACACCCATGCAACTGGTGCCCTTAAAGGTACATTTAAGTAAAATGTATGCATCAGAATTAATCACTGCATTACAAAACATTAGTATGTATAACATGCTCTTAGCAAAATTACATTGTTTTGCAGTCCTGGGAAACTCACTTGAAAAGTATTCTGACTGTTGTTTACAGTGTCTCCCTTCCTGTGGCCAGTTGAAGGGACATTAAACACTTTGAGTTGGTAATATAAAATGATAAATTGTTTGTTTATATAAAAAAAAATCTGTAATAACTTTCATTATTTATTGTGTCCCCTTTTCCTGTAATTTCATTCTAAAATTGTGAGCTTTTCAGTTCCTGCCAGAAATGGAAGTGTAGAACACTATTGTATTCCACACAACCATTGGCTGCACACTGTAGTTACCTATTTATAACTGTCCCTAATTGACCACAGCAGAGAAGGTAACCTAAGTTACAACATGCCAGCTCCCATTGTTTTAAAGACTGTAAGGGTGAATTTATCAATGTGCGAGCAGACATGATACAAAGTAGCGTATCATGTCCGATGCACATTGAGAAATGCCGACAGCATAAGCTTTTCGGCATTTATCATTGTACCAGCAGTTATTGTGAACTGCTGGTGCAATGCCACCCCTGCAGATTCGCGGCCAATGGGCCGCTAGCAGGGGGTGCAATCAACCCGATCGTATTCGATCGGGTTGATTTCTGTCTGCCGCCTCAGAGCAGGTGGACAAGTTAATATGCTGCGGTCTTTAAACAAGGGGCCTCAAGCTCCATACGGAGCTTGATAAATATGCCCCTAAAACTTTACACTTATTTTGGCAATATTTAAACAAATAATGAAATATTGAGAATTAAATATTGGTGGTGTTTATAGACCCTTAAAAAAAATATTAAAAAAAGATCAACAAGGGGGGTGGAGTGAGCAAGATACCCGAGCGGTCGCATATTCACACAGCTCCGACTGTAAGCCAGATTTTTACAAGTTTTAAGACCACTCAGGACTATCCAATTGACCCAACAAAGGGGATTAATGCTGACAAACCTAATTTGGAGATTAAGGAGTAAATAGAGGACCAGCATGGTTTAAATGGTGCTGTTTTTCTTTTGTGCCATACGCCAATGAACATAGTCGAGTGGCGGCCATTTTGGAATCCATCAGATGCAGTCACAGGCCTGAATGTCTCCTGTATTGGAGGGGGCTTAAGATACGTGCTCTCCAATTTACAGGCCAAGAATACTTCAGTCTCCCACCCTCTCGAGCATCTGGACTGAGCCACACCCTTATAGCTTTGCCAAACTTACCAGAGGATGCTTACCCAAAGTGGTGCCGGGTCCTCTGCAGCCCTGGAGGCGTTGGAGGGTTGGGAGGTCCAGATGATGCAGCTCTTAGATGGCTGGAGTCAGGAGTGGGAGCGATTACTATGCAGGCTAAAAATGGCTCTAGAAAAATCGCCAAGGGCTTCGCCGTGTCTCCAAGCTCACCAGAGCCACATGTTGGGCATGCTCCTTGGAACAAAGAAGTAGAGGTGGTAGATTCCTTGGTCGAGTACACTGAGTTGGAGACTTCACATGGCCTTCCCTGCTCACCAACAGACTTAGCTATCGAAGGGGGAGTCCCCATCGTTCCCCACGGTTAAGGTTAAGGATAGCTCTCCCCACATCAGCACTGCTGGAACAATATATCAGGGGTGTATGGAATGCCCAGAGGAGTACTGAATGGACATTGCCGATATTGGGGACTCATTGCAATTAATAAAAAGGATCCGCTTGAGGACCGGAGTTGGATAGATCTCCAGCCCCTCACTCACTTCAGCCATGAGTGAACAGATTTAGCACTCAATTAGGCTGTTGGAGTTTAGTTGAATCCCCTGATTCAAAGTGTTTTGTGTTTTTAGCAAGTCACCAAGAGGCATCCGCTATAAACCCAATGTATAGGCTCATTTAGCATTATATCTGTTTTGCATTTATTTGAAATGTTTTTGTTCCACGGCCCTAACATACCATAGCTCTTAAGCTCCACATAGTTATGTATAGCACCAATATATAAGTAAACGGTCAAGACCATTGAAAACATATATTGCATTCTTACCGCTAGATTTAGAGTTTTGTCGGTAAAAACCCGCGTAGCTAACGCTGCTTTTTTTCCCAACGCACCCTTCCAACAACGCTGGTATTTAGAGTTGTCTGAGGGGCTGCGTTAGGCTCAAAAAAGGGTTGGTTGAGCCTAATTTAGCTCCACTTCAACCCTCAATACCAGCGTTGCTTACGGTAGCGGTAAGCTGGGAAAACGTGCTCGTGCACAATATCCCCATACGTATCAATGGGGCTGAGCTGGCTGCAAAAAAACTTAACACCTGCAAAAAAGCAGCGTTCAGCTCCGAACGCAGCACCATTGTTTCCTATGGGGAAACACTCTCTAAGTCTACACCTAACACCCTAACATGAATCCAGAGTCTAAACACCCCTAACCTTACACTTATTAACCCCTAATCTGCCGCCCCCGCTATCGCTGAAACCTGCATTATACTATTAACCCCTAATCTGCCGCTCCGGACACCGCCGCAACCTACATTATCCCTATGAACCCCTAATCTGCTTCCCCTAACACCGCCGACCCCTATATTATATTTATTAACCCCTTATCTGCCCCCCCAACATTGCCGCTACCATACCTACACTTATTAACCCCTAATCTGCCGACCGGACCTCGCCACCACTATAATAAATGTATTAACCCTAAACCGCCGCACTCCCGCCTCACAATCACTATAAATAAATAGTATTAACCCCTAATCTGCCCTCCCTAACATCGCCGCCACCTACCTGCAATTATTAACCCCTAATCTCCCGCCCGCACCGTCGGCGCTACTATAATCAATTTATTAACCCCTAAACCTAAGTCTAACCCTAACCCTAACACCCCCCTAAATTAAATATAATTTAAATGAAACTAAATAATATTCCTATTAATAACTAAATTAATCCTATTTAAAACTAAATACTTACCTATAAAATAAACCCTAATATAGCTACAATATAACTAATAATTACATTGTAGCTATTTTAGGATTTATATTAATTTTACAGGCAACTTTGTATTTATTTTAACTATTTAATAGCTACCTAGTTAAAATAAATAGAAAATTAAATGTAAAATAAATCCTAACCACTATATTGTAGCTATATTAGGGTTTATTTTATAGGTAAGTATTTAGTTTTAAATAGGATTAATTTAGTTATTAATAGGAATATTATTTTGTTTCATTTAAATTATATTTAACTTAGGGGGGGGTGTTAGGGTTAGGGTTAGACTTAGGTTTAGGGGTTAATAAATTTATTATAGTGATGTTAGGGAGGGCAGGGGTTAATACTCTTTATTATAGTCAATAAGAACAATATATATACACACTCAAAAGAGGAATATAAAATAGGGGTGCTAACAAGATATGCAATGTGACAAAATATACAGAGAAAAAGATAATCACAATTCTAAGTATAATATAGTCTCAAGATGGAGTATCATCTATGTATATATATACATGCATATAAGAAATCCAGGTGTTAGACCTGTACAAACAATATTTTCCCAATGAACAATTAGAGTCCAAAGAGTCCCCAATAATTAGGGGGGTGTAAGGCAGCTCTACTCGAAGTATAAGGCCATCCACAATGAGTTTAATCTATAAAGAAGCAGAGAAGGCGCCACATAGCATAATTCTGTGTGATATACCAAATATAATATTGTAGCTCTGGTACACTCACGTGTTGGAAAGCACCAAGATGTGGTGCTGGCTGGACAGACCGGAATCTCAGAGTTGCCCGGTAAAACTCTCCTCTCAGGCTTGCACTCCCAGGAACCAAAATAGTAATCACCAAATAAGCTGTGATACTTGGGTATCAGGAGAAGCACTAAACACCTCCAGCAATTAGAGGGTTACTCCAAACAAGGATATCCAAAAGAGGCAATGTAGCAAGTTTGTATGATTACAAGTGTTTATTTAAACACATTAAAAACACAGCAACGCGTTTCTCAGTATCAGGTACTGTTTCCTCAGGCTGAATAAAAATATACAAAACTTGCTACTTAATATACCCTAAAATAACCAATGGTAATGGTTGTTTAGCAAACACACCCTAGTTTCTCTTAATTAATCACATGATTCTCAGGTGGTTACAAATAACATTAGTGACATGTCTAAGTTGATAATATAATATAACAGGTTTGATCCTATAAACAAACATCATATGTGACAACACACTTTTGCGCATTTGCTTATAGTTGATACATAAAATATAAAACATATAAATGACCCAGCAATTGATAAATAGTTTCAAACGACATCAGTATTATCATGCAGTTGTAATTAACATGACCCATTTGGTCTACATCATACCTGTTCCCTTCCTCAATTTGTTTTTTGATCCGCTCGTAATACATTTTGTAATGACAATCCCATCAGTTAACCGCATGTTCGTAAATTTGTGATTTTAAAAGTATATGTGTACGTTTTTTTGTATTATTTAGGAAGTTTATTTACGATTTGGTTGTAAACAATATATATTCGCAGTGTGTATACACAGTGCATTAGTCAGTCTTTTACTATTCAATGAAGTATCAAATTCTGATAGGTATATACCATCAATGGAGACACATTTGCTGTCTCCCATTGGTGTCACTAAGGATGACGTCTCGGGTATCTATGGGAGGTTTAGACATGACGTATTGTATAGTACAACGTCTCCTTTATGTCTTTACCCAATAGAAATGAAGTTAGTACGATAAGCTAGTTAAAATAGGTGTGTTCCGGGGGCGGAGTTTGCCATCATAGCGAGTGGTCGCATTACAGAAGAGCTCTGCAGAACAATTTTGTTTTTTTCTCTCTTTGTACCCTCTAAAACCTTTAAAACCTTTTTTTATTTATCACATTTCACTTCCCTAACTCCTTGGGACTACCTTTCTGTAAATTTCAAGATCGGACTTTATTCCAGACCTCTAATTATCCTAGCCTGCCTGGGAAATTTTCTACTGCGCCGCACTTTCATCTGGTGCTCACTTTAACAAACTCCCGGATTTACTGCGCCCAGGAGTTCAGACTGATCCCAGCCCTCCGGTCATACCGCTCTCGGATTACAGCCGACACATCTACTCCACGGGCAGTACTTACACCTCCCGGTCTCCTTTGCTGACTCTGTGCAGCCTTTCAGCAGCTACTTGTCCTCATCGGAAGGCAGCCCTCTCTCTATCGCTGCTCAGTCGGGTGTGCCGGCATAACCCGGGGCAGCTCAACGGCCTGTCTCCTCTCCTCCACTCCATCAGACACGCAGTGTGTCGCAACTGAGGCCAAAGTGCACCTTTCCAGCTGCCGGACCCCTCAACTTGACTCTCCAGATAGAGGGACTTTCAGGAAACGTAACGGTCCCGGCCTCAAGGGTAAGCTGCCCCCACGTGGGGTAAACCTATACTATACACACAACTGGGAACTATATATCTGCCCTAAGGTAAAAAAAGGGAAAAAGAGAACAGGATGAAAGACACAGGTTTCCCAAAGATACTACTATAGAGGTAATTAGACTCTCTCTGCTCTATAAACCGGCTGGTGTGAGACTCCATACATCGTTTTGCCCTATACTGTTTCACTGTGATTTAATTATAAATCTGCTCATTCCCACAAGTCACTAGCACCAGTAAACAGTGCCTACTGACAAGGGCTAGAACATACCACATTTGAAATTGCCGCAGCACCTACCCAGATATATTGACTCTCTTACTACCCCTCAGCATCACATTGGGGGAGATTTTAGTTAATTTTGTCTACTATAAGACTGTATTTTACTGAGAACCTACAACGCCAATTGAAGCCTACCTGTTGTGTCCTCCACCTATAAAGTTGTTACCCAGAAGACACGACTATATTTAAAGCTATTGAGAACTGTCAACTGTGATAACTCTGACTTAGGGGTTTAAGGATTGCCTGGCCTATCACTTGTGGGACCTCTCAACTCCCCACTAGCCTCCCCTTGCTATTTTTTTTTTGTTCGCAGCTATATCCTATCAAAGCCTTGGCTGGGTTACTCCTTTGCTCTCTAGTGTGAAACTGACTGTCATTGTACATCTCTGACCTCTCTCCCCTTCCTTTCCCTTTGGTCCACTGTGCCCACGGGTCATACCCCACATTTTCCTTCTCCTTACTCGCTCGGCAGAGAGCAACCCCCAGGGGAGAGAGTCACCTGGCACTTAAGTTTCTTACAGACCATCTTCAATCAAAATCCGAGTGAATCTAGAGAAGGCATAATTTAGTACTAGTGGGAGACCACTACTACCCTGCATAATTGATTATTAACAGACAGCTTATTACCTCATGCTAGGCTAGGCCCCACCGCCTGTGGGGTGCCTGACATCCTCTTTCTGCTCCATGACCTATCACTGAATTCATTTTTAGAACGTTCCCAAGTGAGCCTCTGATTTGTAGGATTTATCATGAGTAAGATGGCTCACTCACACAGAAAGAAACCAAAACGTGGAGACATACCGAAACGGACTCTCTCAGATCATTTCTCATACAAGAATACATCTGACCAGGACCTTTCTGATGATGACTCCAGAGACTCCACCACCTTTGCCAAGGAACCTCCTCGATCCCTCTCCCTTTCTACAGAAAGAATCTCCCACCCTTCCTCTACTATTCTCGAATCCAATGATAAGGTATGGAGAGAATGGATTCAATATAAATGGACCCCAAAATAATTTATAAGCTAGTATATAATATATCTAGGGTAGTCAAACCCATGTGTTCCTGAATTAGCTAGTCACTATAAATCTGGTGGGGGGTGCTCTTTATCCGGTTAATTGAGTAGAAAAAACAAAGAAAAAATGGATATACCAGAGCACTCTTAGTGTTCAATTGTAGAACAGTGAGGTAATATGCAGTGGGTGTAAGGTAAAACTTAACATTTAATTGTATTAGTTAAAAAGGTAGTAATGACTACCTGTGTAGTGCATTAAAAGCTGTATTGTGGTACAGTAGAGCTGGTGAACCTAGGAGAGTATCCTTAAAGACGTAGCTGCAACAATGTAACCAAGACTATAAACAAAGAAGGGAATAAGTCTGCTGCAAAAACACCATAAAATGCTCGCGGATTGCACTTAAACTAATCTAGAAAAGAGGACAAGCCTCAACCAATTATGCTAAGCTGGTGCAATACTGGAGCGGTGTATATGGCAGCAGAAATTCCAATATTCACAATTAAGGAATGGATACAAAGTATAGCGCTAAGTAACGTCTATGAGGTTGCAGAGCTCTCAATTAAGCGCCTGATGCGCATTTCGCCCTATCCGGGCTTTGTCAAAGGCTAACCCGACTGGGTAAAGCCTCACTGTTTAAAAATGGTATGATGGCCAATCAAAGGGGTTGTAGTCCTACACACCCCTTTCACTATCGTACACATGAGCGTCACTCCTAATTCGCTATTGTTTACCACATGACTTCACTCGAGTAGAGTCACATGGGGCAGGAAAATATTGACAGCGCTTAAGATTGTTTTACCTGGATATTTGCCACTAATAGATTAACATTTTTGTTATATCCTTAGGGAAAAGGAATAATACTAAACTGCAAATTTTTTACTTTATTCTTATGCCTATCCTTTGTTGAAGTTAAAGAATATTGAAAATATACCGAACCCAATAAACAACCTGGATATTTGCCACTTAACTAAGAGGTTAACATTTGCATTATATCCATTCCTTAGTGGAAATGTAAAATTACAAACCATTGACCTTATTCTCAAGTCTATCTTTTGTTGAAGGTTAAGAATACTGAAATTATATTTAATCAAATAAATAAGGTCACTATTTTAGAGATTAATCTTTGAGTATAGATAAGATGTGAAGTCTTTGAACCAATGATTGAAAGTATATACAGACACCCCGGGTGATATATTACACCAGCTGTTTCATCCATATCTTTGTAATCGGGTTTCTTTACACACATATAATAATACCTATACATAGCCCTTATTGATATATATTTGAGACTACCGCACATGAGAGTAACCCCATAATTTTTGATCAATACGTACAATTTGTACTCAATAACTACTGATAGTTGCTAACGATGGGAGCATATAAAGATAGATATTTGTAAGAAATACTCTCCAATAATCGCATATTTATTTTAGTCATTGAAATAATGGTAAGATCTCCCTGCCCGCACATGTATTTATTGCATAAATTAATTTAAAATGCGGAAATATTAGCTATTACTCAGTACAGGAATCATTGTGACACCCTTAGCTGATGATACTCACTGTCATTCTAGCGCAGATTGTATTTACAATCTTAAGCGCTGTCAATATTTTCCTGCCCCATGTGACTCTACTCGAGTGAAGTCATGTGGTAAACAATAGCCAATTAGGAGTGACGCTCATGTGTACGATAGTGAAAGGGGTGTGTAGGACTACAACCCCTTTGATTGGCCATCATACCATTTTTAAACAGTGAGGCTTTACCCAGTTGGGTTAGCCTTTGACAAAGCCCGGATAGGGCGAAATGCGCATCAGGCGCTTAATTGAGAGCTCTGCAACCTCATAGACGTTACTTAGTGCTATACTTTGTATCCATTCCTTAATTGTGAATATTGGAATTTCTGCTGCCATATACACCGCTCCAGTATTGCACCAGCTTAGCATAATTGGTTGAGGCTTGTCCTCTTTTCTAGATTAGTTTAAGTGCAATCCGCGAGCATTTTATGGTGTTTTTGCAGCAGACTTATTCCCTTCTTTGTTTATAGTCTTGGTTACATTGTTGCAGCTACGTCTTTAAGGATACTCTCCTAGGTTCACCAGCTCTACTGTACCACAATACAGCTTTTAATGCACTACACAGGTAGTCATTACTACCTTTTTAACTAATACAATTAAATGTTAAGTTTTACCTTACACCCACTGCATATTACCTCACTGTTCTACAATTGAACACTAAGAGTGCTCTGGTATATCCATTTTTTCTTTGTTTTTTCTATTCTCGAATCCATCAAGGATCTCTCGAACAAAATGGACTCCCACCACGCTTCCTTAAAGCAAGAACTCAAAGCCTCAGTCTCCGAGTTGAAGAGAGATATCTCACTATTGGGAGAGAGAACAGATTCTCTGGAAAACAAACAAGAGGATCTACATGTCGACCATTCCAATCTGTTAAGTTATACCCAATCGCTAGCTGAAATGATATCAGGTCTGGAGACCAAATTAGCAGACCAGGAAGATAGGTCACGCCGGAACAACCTCAGAATAAGGGGTATATCTGAGGAAGTCACCCCAGCGGAATTACCTGCCCATCTACAATCTCTCTTCACAGAGTTGCTTGGCCCTACTTCCCCTCAGGAAAGCCTCATTGGCAGAGCTCACAGGGTCCTTAGACCACGGAATGCACCCATGGGGTCTCCCAGGGATGTAATTGTTCGCTTACATTACTTCACTTTTAAAGAAAGAGTTCTCAAGGCTTCATTTCAGAAGAAAGCCTTGAAGGATTCATTTAAGGACATACAGGTTTTCCCAGACCTCTCGGCACACACCCTATCTGGAAGAAGACTTTTTCACCAAGTCACTCAATGCCTTCGTAAGAATAACATTAAATACAGATGGGGCTTTCCTGTTCGTATATTCTTTCCATTCAATGACACCTCATACACCATCACCACTCTTGACCAAGGTTTTCAGATTCTACAGTCTCTGAAACTCCTCACAGCCGACAATATCCCTCCAGCCCCACTGGACACCACCAAGAAGCTCAATACCACTGCAGCCCCCTGGCAGCCTCAACACCAAGTTTTCAGTTTCCAATCTTCAAGGGGAGGACCCCCATCATCACCACCCCCGAATCAGCTTCAGTTGTGAAGAGAAGGTCTCAATTTTCCATGTACTGTGATGCACCTTGCTAAATTCAGCTAGGTCTATATCCACTGGACTGCCCCTTTCTTGTCCATCATACTCATATTTTGTCCCCACCACTTTTCCTCCCCTGATCCCCCCTTGAATGACACTGTTTATCTCTCTGGAACTCTCAACTAATAGAGACTGGAAGAAGATGGAAGGGTAACGTAAATGTATATTGTATTTGTTAATGTTCGAAATTTGACACCTAGTCTATATGCTTTGTTTCTCATTATATTATAGTTCATGCTGTATTACTATTTCTAACCACCTTAAGCTACACACAATAGGCCTAATCAACTCTTGCCCCCATACTTAGAGATATCTCTTAGCTCATATTCGGTCAGCCTATAGACTGAATATTTTTGTAATCTTAGTCGCCCCTACACTTCGGAACCCACTCTAAGTACTCCCCACATGGTACATTTCCTAGTTCCAACAACCTACTGGTCCTGGACACTCCTTTTTAGGCCTTAAAATTTTACTTTGCTCTTTCTATATAGTGAGACAGTTGTGTATGCGACAGAGCTTACCCAAACCTCTAATTGTCTGTTTGACATTGTTCAATATCCGCCATAGGAAAAAATTGTTAATTAATCATATCGGATCTTCAGGAAAATGGTAGATATCCATATTCGGGCCTAAAACCCTCATAGCCTACCCTCATTGTTCCACGCTCCGAATATCACGTTAAGATAAACAGCTTGACTCTAGTCAACTAATGCACACTCCATCTCTCATATAGTAGCACCAATTCTCTAAGTTATTATTCACATAACACCAGGTCCCAACAGACAGAACTGTTTTCATGATGTGTGTATTACTACGATGTTATTTTATAAGTCTATCCTTGCATTGTTCAGAAATATAGTAAACTCCTTGTTGTAGTCTTCCGTATAATACTACTATACAGCTGAACCCTCACCCTGTTTAGCTCGTTTTATTTGATGTGGTTATAATGTTTGAAATGTTATGCAGGTTGGTTTCATTTTACTTTCCTCTGTTAGTATTAGACAGATTTCTCTTCTCCAATAGCTATTGCTCCTAATGAGTATTGTCGCCCTTAGTTCTCCCTTTTCCTTCCTGACTTTAGCCTGTCAAGTGAAGCAGAACCCCAATCAGGCACCCCCCCCCTCCTTCAATTCTCCACATACACTAACATTGCCTCCCTCCCTCCACTTAGACTGGCCCATATCAGCTCCTGTAAGGACCCCACACTACAGAAATCCTTCCTGTAATAGTCTCCACAGACATTACACTACAGTAAATAACCTTAACCTTCCCACTCCCAGTACTGGTTATTCTTGTGGACACCTTGCTGCTCTCCCTTTTCTTCCCTCCTTTTCCCCACTCTACGGTCTGCATCTCTTTTTCTCCACCACGACACGTCCTAATTAAAAGCTCATTATCTAAGCAACCCTAACCCCCCACTACTCCCCTTCCCTAAAGCCCTTTTATCCCCCAATACGAGCGGCTTTTGCCCGCTGCATCCCTCTCCCTTCACTCATATAAGTGGGCTCTTCATATTTAAAAATAGTAACTCTCTCAAGCTACTCAAACTAGGACCCGGAGACATATAGTCTAGTTTCTACAATGTCAGAATTGAAGTTTTTAACTCACCTACTTCTCACTCACCTTTCTGACTCAATATCTTCTCCTTATCCTTCTCTCCACTCCTTACCCCATTACCCTTCTTGAGACTACCCTATGAGAGCATATATCCCCACTTACTTAAGTAATTGTTGTTATGTACCTTATTAATATAAAACTGAGGAAAATGATTTTTGAGATGTCATGTAACATTGGAATATCATTTATATTGAAATTTTTGAAACTACCCTAGTAGTTGTTATTTTCTCCTTTTGTCTGTATCATTGAAAATGTTTCATCTGTATGATATTTTTGTATTTTGTGTTTTCCTCAAATAAAAATTTATTTAAAAAAAAAAAAAAAAAAAAGGTGTGTTCCGTGAACGTGTAAGCGAAGTAGGTGTTGGTTGTCAGAACCAATAAGCTGACCAAGTGTACGGTATCTCGCTATACACATAATGCCAGACATGTCATTAGAAATAGCACTTATGACAGAATGTCATTTGGTTAACTATATACATCCATGCATCACTTATTATTTCGACAGCCCTAATTATGCATATCAAAATTCATACCCATAAGTGTGAACAGGTTTGCGACAAAATCAAAATCAAAATATGATAGTATCATATTCAAAAGTGCTATGTGAATTGATGTCTAGTGTTTAGTTAATAAATATAATGTAATTAATTTAATTAATTTGATATCTACTGTTCAGTTGATAAATGCAGTTTAATTAATTCAAATTATTTTATTATAAAAAGCCAAATAAATTTATATTTAAAATTTTACTAGAATAATATATTCAATGTGATAAATTTGTGCCCTAACATATATGTCCAATAGATATTTGGCACAGATTATATGGATTTAAAATCATACATATTAAGTGAGGTGCTCCGTACCAGTGATTTATTATGTGCTTAATTATGTGCAAAAAGCTACTAAATCCATGTTCATATTTAAACCATTGGGATACAATGTTCCCAATTGATAAATCCAGAAGGACCACAATTGTCAGAAAACACACACATCGAACTTTATAAAGAACTAGTTTTGGAAGATTTTTCTAAACTCCCCAAAAAAATCTATGGGAGACATAATCTAAACCTAGGTGAGAAAATTGCTTTAGTGATGTCACTTCACTGTATTCCAACATCCCTCACAATATGGGTTTGAAAGCCATCCAAGAAGTATTAGAAAGTGATATTTATATGCCAAAATTACAGAAACAGATTATTTTGCAATTAATATCATTCATCTTAGAGCATAACTATTTTCTTTTTCAAGATGAACACTATCTGCAGATACGGGGTACCGCCATGGGAACCAGGTTTGCCCCTAGTTTTGCTAATTATACATGGGCAAATTTGAAAATTAATATATTTACAATTCAGACTATGGGGCAAACCTGGTGTTTTATGGGTGGTACATTGATGACCTCATTATCCTTTGGAATGGCGATGTCTCCCTAGCCGAATCTTTTACCCAACATCTTAATGCTAATAACTTGGGGCTTACCTTTACTAGTTCCATGGAAATGGAATCTGTGGTCTTTTTGGACCTATACCTAACATTATCCAAAAATGGCAAGATTGAATCCAAAAATCATTTAAAAAATGTGGATTGTAATAGCTACTTGGAATTTTCTAGCAATCACTATCTTCCTTGGAAGAAAAATGTCCCTTACGGACAATTTAAAAGATTAAGAAGGAATTGTAACAATATATCTGATTTTAATATGCAAAGCCAAACACGTATTGAAAGATTTATAGAAAAAGGATACCCAAGAGAACTAATAGAGAGAAGCTACATAAGAGCCAAAACAGATAATAGGGAACATTATTTCCAAAAAAAAGCCTATTAAAGATAAGAGCAAAGAAGATTTAAATAAAAATAACAACAACATGTTCATAACACAATATAACACTAACCACAAACTGATCAATACTATAATTAAAAAACATTGGGGTATATTAATGAGAGACCCAATACTTAGTAAAAATCTAGAAGAGAAACCAAAATGTGTTTTTAGACGGGCACCTACACTCAAGAACTTATTGGCCCCTAGCAAGGTTGTAATTAATAACAAAAAAAAAAGACTCAGTTCCTAGGAGAATTCAAGGATCCCTTACAAACATTAAAAAGAAAGTGAATAAAAAAGGCGTATTTAAATGTCAAAATAGGAAATGTAGAATGTGTAAATATATTAAAATAGGAACCAGTAATTTTACATCTTATACCACAGGGTTCAGTTTTTATATAGACCATCTGACATGTGCATCCTCCTATGTTGTATATCTTTTGACATGCCAACTATGTAAAATCCAGTACGCAGGGCGTACCTGTCGAATAGTTAGAACCAGATGGAATGAACACTACAGAAATATGAAAAATAAAATGAGAAATCATAGTGTTCCTAAACATTGTCATTCTGTCAACCAGGGTAATTTGAATATATTCTCCATCACACCAATAGAATACATTCCCCCTTCAAATCTATATAACAAGTACAACAGACTACGTCAACGTGAGACCTTCTGGATTTATCAATTGGGAACATTGTATCCCAATGGTTTAAATATGAACATGGATTTAGTAGCTTTTTGCACATAATTAAGCACATAATAAATCACTGGTACGGAGCACCTCACTTAATATGTATAATTTTAAATCCATATAATCTGTGCCAAATATCTATTGGACATATATGTTAAGACACAAATTTATCACATTGAATATATTATTCTAGTAAAATTTTAAATATAAATTTTTTTGGCTTTTTATAATAAAATAATTTGAATTAATTAAACTGCATTTATCAACTGAACACTAGATATCAAATTAATTAAATTAATTACATTGTATTTATTAACTAAACACTAGACATCAATTCACATAGCACTTTTGAATATGATACTATCATATTTTTATTTTTATTTCGTCGCAAACCTGTTCACACTTGAATATGAGTATGAATTTCAATATACATAATTAGTGCTGTCGAAATAATAAGTGATGCATGGATGTATATAGTTAACCAAATGACATTCTGTCATAAATGCTATTTCTAATGACATGTCAGGCATTATGTGTATAGCGAGATACCGTACACTTGATCAGCTTATTGGTTCTGACAACCAACACCTACTTCACTTACACGTTCACGGAACACACCTATTTTAACTAGCTTATCGTACTAACTTTATTTCTATTGGGTAAAGACATAAAGGAGGCGTTGTACTATACAATATGTCATGTCTAAACCTCCCATAGATACCAGAGACGTCATCCTTAGTGACACCAATGGGAGACAGCAAATGTGTCTCCATTGATGGTATATACCTATCAGAATTTGATACTTCATTGAATAGTAAAAGACTGACTAATGCACTGTGTATACACACTGCGAATATATATTGTTTACAACCAAATCGTTCATAAATAAACTTCCTAAATAATACAAAAAAACGTACACATATACTTTTAAAATCACAAATTTACGAACATGCGGTTAACTGATGGGATTGTCATTACAAAATGTATTACGATCGGATCAAAAAACAAATTGAGGAAGGGAACAGGTATGATGTAGACCAAATGGGTCATGTTAATTACAACTGCATGATAATACTGATGTCGTTTGAAACTATTTATCAATTGCTGGGTCATTTATATGTTTTATATTTTATGTATCAACTATAAGCAAATGCGCAAAAGTGTGTTGTCACATATGATGTTTGTTTATAGGATCAAACCTGTTATATTATATTATCAACTTAGACATGCCACTAATGTTATTTGTAACCACCTGAGAATCATGTGATTAATTAAGAGAAACTAGGGTGTGTTTGCTAAACAACCATTACCATTGGTCATTTTAGGGTATATTAAGTAGCAAGTTTTGTATATTTTTATTCAGCCTGAGGAAACAGTACCTGATACTGAGAAACGCGTTGCTGTGTTTTTAATGTGTTTAAATAAACACTTGTAATCATACAAACTTGCTACATTGCCTCTTTTGGATATCCTTGTTTGGAGTAACCCTCTAATTGCTGGAGGTGTTTAGTGCTTCTCCTGATACCCAAGTATCACAGCTTATTTGGTGATTACTATTTTGGTTCCTGGGAGTGCAAGCCTGAGAGGAGAGTTTTACAGGACAACTCTGAGGTTCCAGTCTGTCCAGCCAGCACCACATCTTGGTGCTTTCCAACACGTGAGTGTACCAGAGCTACAATATTATATTTGGTATATCACACAGAATTATTCTATGTGGCGCCTTCTCTGCTTCTTTATATTTATTATAGTGTTTGCGAGGCGGGAGTGCGGCGGTTTAGGGGTTAATACATTTATTATAGTGGCGGTGAGGTCCGGTCGGCAGATTAGGGGTTAATAAGTGTAGGTAAGGTAGCGGCGACGTTGGGGGGGGCAGATTAGGGGTTAATAAATATAATATAGGGGTCGGCGGTGTTAGGGGCAGCAGATTAGGGGTTCATAGGGATAATGTAGGTGGCGGGGGTGTCCGATCGGCAGATTAGGGGTTAAATTTTTTTTTATAGTGGCGGCGATGTGGGGGGGCCTCGGTTTAGGGGTACATAGGTAGTTTATGGGTGTTAATGTACTTTAGAACACAGTAGTTAAGAGCTTTATATTCACGCGTTAGCCCATAAAGCTCTTGTCGGTAGAGGGTCTACCGCTCACTTCTCCCAAGACTCCAAATACCGGCGTTAGGCAGATCCCATTGAAAAGATAGGATACGTAATTGGCTCAAGGGGATCTGCGGTAGCCTGCAATTGCGGTAGGGAAGTGAGTGTTAGACCCTTTCCTGACTGACTCTAAATACCAGCGGGCGGTAAAAAATAGCATTAGGACCCCTTATCGCTGCTTTTGACGGCTAACGTAGAACTCCAAATCTAGGTGTTAGCTTGCTATAACACAATATCTCTTTTAAACCATAGTTTGTTAGTGTAGTTTAGCCTTATTATGTAAAATGTTATTACTGTTAAGAACACTGCGAAAACTCTTTTATATATTTATGTATAATCAAAGTTCATCGGCTGTTGTTCACTTTTATATGTATATGTGCTTACTCCAGACTAATTGTATAGGTCTTCAAGATTTGTATAGGTATATACCATTTACGACTTATTTCTGTTGATTTTAGGCATGTATCTATTAATGTATATTATACAATAGCTTTATTCCCTACTAGCCCAGATACTATGCTTTTCCAAAATGTGGATGCTGTACATGTATACTTACATTCTAATAGCTACATTATAGCCCATTTCTCTTTTTGTATAGATCTTCATATTTTATAACATCATAGGTTACGTTAAGGGATTAAATGCTTACCGGATCCTTCTTCACAGAGGAGAGGATTTAACATAACTTAATTAAATAACTATGTACATGAGAATGTAGTGCGAAATAACCACAGACAAACTTTTTATGGGAAAAATTTTGTGACCGTCACAGGCCATAAAATTTTATTAACCTAACAAACTAGATAGAACTGATAGAACTGAAAATATATATGGCGGCATAGAGATCAGCTACCCAGAACAGCAGGAGATCACCGGCCCAACGGGAACAGCAGCAGAGGGGTCTCTGCCCTAAGGAGATGACGCTGAGGGGTTGCAGAGATCACGTGACCATCCCTCAAAAGGGAGGAAGGAGGGTTACCGTCACGTGCACGTGAGGGCCTACCCTCCTCCCCGGAAGTCTGGCCATCACTCACCCCTAGCGACCTTCTCCTGCGCAACCGGACCGAGGATCTCCCGCCGCCAGGGTGAAAGAAGATCTTCCACCTAGATAAGGATTCCCTGTTACCAAGCCGTGTAAACCGCATAACAGGGAGAGGAGATCCATATCCTACAGTAATGGCTTATTGGGCCTAGGGTGAGTAGCCATAGCCCTGCCATTAAGGTGCCGTCAAAAATACAACATCATTAAAACATTACAAAAGGGGAAGGGAGGGAGGGAAAAAACTGCTTCAGCCAGGATCCGGAGAAGAAGAGGAAGTTGCAAGGGAGAACTTGGCTTATCTACTGGTAAGGAGGGGCCTACCCTAAATTGCAACAATGTTGCACCCAGCACCTTCCCTCTCTCTTCTAACCCACTCTCCTACAGCCTTAACCCTTAGACTGCTCCAGGCTTATACTAAGCCCTACACTGCATTAAGGGATTAAATGCTTACCGGATCCTTCTTCACAGAGGAGAGGATTTAACATAACTTAATTAAATAACTATGTACATGAGAATGTAGTGCGAAATAACCACAGACAAACTTTTTATGGGAAAAATTTTGTGACCGTCACAGGCCATAAAATTTTATTAACCTAACAAACTAGATAGAACTGATAGAACTGAAAATATATATGGCGGCATAGAGATCAGCTACCCAGAACAGCAGGAGATCACCGGCCCAACGGGAACAGCAGCAGAGGGGTCTCTGCCCTAAGGAGATGACGCTGAGGGGTTGCAGAGATCACGTGACCATCCCTCAAAAGGGAGGAAGGAGGGTTACCGTCACGTGCACGTGAGGGCCTACCCTCCTCCCCGGAAGTCTGGCCATCACTCACCCCTAGCGACCTTCTCCTGCGCAACCGGACCGAGGATCTCCCGCCACAAGGAAGCATTTTAATGGTACCCTTGCCGCCAACCCACAACCCGATTTACAGGAGGGGTAACAGAGCTCTCTGAATGTCCCCTATGAATAAATCCAGCCCCACATCAGAAAGGTGAACTTTATCCCTTCTATATAGCTCGGTTCTATCAGCCGAAATGGCTTCGTGCCGTACCACGAAGCCACCTGACCCAGTGACGGTTTTCGCTACAGACGCATTGATCTTCTTCCTAACCCGGTATGCCGCCGTATGGGCCGACATATGCCTCCAGTGGAGACGGGGTATTATATGGGACCACCCTATCATGACCCCCGGGATGCGTACTCTTAGCCACCCAATGTCTGCCTGCATAACCTTAATCAACTGTAAAACTGGTATGGCCCCCACATCATTACCCCCTAGGTGAAGAATAATAATGTGAGGCTTCCCCCAGCGTACCAGGGCCTCAGATATGGTTCCTGCTAATTGGGGCCAGCACATCCCCCTATCACCCAACCACCTAACGGATGCCTTGTTGGTAGGGAGACCTAGGGATTGGCCAAATGGGAGGGACGCACAGCGTAGGGAGGCCCAGTGGACAAAGGAGTGGCCCACAATCCAGATTCGCTTCACCCCGGGGGTAGTGCCTGTGGAGACAAACATTTTAGTATCCTGAATTAACATCTAAACATTAAACAATTGGACGGACATAGGTTCTGAAACAATTGGACCGCCAACGCCCAATACGTTTTATGTCCTCGCACGAGGAGCCCGCTTGCGCAGCGTTCGTCGCGGCCCCTATGCGAAAAGAGTGCGGGGCCAGTCTGCTAGCGTCCAGCCCCGCCTGGACTGCCGCCAATTTTAGGACCCTACCGAACTGAAATTTGGAAAGGGATCTGCCGTCCGCATGGACCAGGAATTGCCCCGGGCCAGGCGGCCTTTGAGCCAGGTAAAGATTAACGCAGTTAACCGGGCAGCATGCGCTGTTCACCTGAGGGTGAACGGGGATCCAGGTTCCCTTACCCTCCTGATCTGTCTTTGATCGCGGCAGAAAAAGAAGTAAGGAATCAGGGGCAGCTCTAACATGTTGCAATTGTATACCTGCCCCAGACGCCTGCTTGGAGGGTGCTACTACCTCACTAACTCTAAGAGCGGCGGCAAAGGCCAGATTAAACGCAGTTTTGAAGAGTAGGGCTTCAAAATCTGATCTACAGACCACGTCGAGCGCCAAGAGCAAACGCTCCAGGCGGTCGCGGGTGATGGGTTCGCGCGTGTCTATTTTCCGCTGCTGCGATCTGCCCCAACCCTTGATCACCTGCCTAATAAAAAAGGAATTGGTTGGGTCAGGAATGGCTAATGCCCTATAGAAAAATGAGAGGGCGGCCAATTTGGATTGTATTGCCCCCTGACGGGCCCCAGAGGCATGCAAACTCACCAGCCAATCATGTAAGTTGTCCCTAGACCCCTGAGCAGCGTCGGCTCCCCTGGACGCACAGAAATTGTCCCATTCAGACCACATGCGGGCATAGGCGTGCCAAGTGGATGGTGCTAAGGAGGAGCGGACCAACGGCAGTAAGGCTATCCAGGAAGGACGAGCTGCCAAAGGAAATCAGGACAGCGTAAGCCCACGGCTGCAGCTGTGGGGGCTAACTTGCGAAATGTCGCCCATTCGAATCGTGACAGGGCGTCAGCTACAACATTGTCAACGCCCGGGACATGACGGGCCTGGAACTGGATGTTAAGGTCCAGACAGCGCAACACCAGGTGGCGCAGCAAGGTAATGACCTTTGCTGAGGTGGCTGACAAGTTATTGATCGCAAAGACCACACTGATGTTGTCTGTCCAGAACACAACAGTCCCGTTCGACAACTTCCCACCCCACAGCTCGACCGCCAAGACCACGGGGAATAGCTCCAGGAGAGTCAGGTTTCGAGTAAGGCCTGCCGGGGCCCAGGACTCCGGCCAGGGCTCCGCGCTCCACTCTCCCTGGAAATAGGCCCCGTAACCGTGCGATCCAGCTGCGTCAGTGAAAAGGTGCAGTAACTGGCTAGACATGGGAGGGGTACGCCAGACCCGAATCCCGTTAAATCGCGTGAGAAACTGTTCCCAGACTACCAGGTCAGCCAGCAATTCACTCCCTAGGGTTATCTTTGATTTCGGGTTTGACCTACCACTAAGCTGTCTTTCCAGTCTACGGTTAAAAACCCGACCCATGGGGATAACTCTGCAAGCGAAATTAAGCAAACCTAACAGGGATTGTAACTGTTTCAGGGAAATAACTGCATTAGAGACTGCCGCTCTGACCGCCTCAAGCATGCCCTGAACTTTATCAGGTGGCAACCTACAGAGCCGAGCCTGGGTGTCGATTTCGATTCCCAGGAAAACTAAACAGGACGCGGGGCCTTGCGTTTTGTCCTCTGCTAGGGGCACCCCGAAATGTCTCATGACGCTGCGCATGATGTTCATTGTGGATAAACAATCATCGGAGCCTGCTCTCCCTACAATGAGAAAATCGTCCAGGTAGTGTGCTATGGGATCGCTGCCCACTTCTGAAGCTACGACCCAATGAAGGAAACTACTGAACGCTTCAAACAAGGCGCATGACAAAGAGCAGCCCATGGGCAGGCAGCGATCCACGTAGTACACACCTGCAAACTTACAACCCATTAGATGGAAAACTGAGGGGTGGAGTGGAAGAAGCCTAAATGCCGACTCAATGTCTAGTTTCGCCAATAGAGCACCATGACCCGCCCTCCTGACCAGGTCTAGTGCGCTATCAAAGGATTGATAGCGCACCGAGCTGAGTTGGGGGTCAATGGCATCATTGACTGAGCTACCTTTTGGGTACGACAGGTGCTGAATGAGGCGAAACTTCCCTGGCTCTTTCTTGGGAACCACCCCCAACGGGGAAATGACCAAATCAGGTAAAGGTGGGGCAGCAAAGGGGCCCGCCATTCGCCCTAAAGTCACTTCTTTATTAATTTTATCCCTCACTACTTGGGGGTGTTGGTATGCTGAAATAAGGTTCCTATTAAATCTCTTACCCTTGATTTGCCTAAATGTGGGGATATGAAAACCAAATGAAAAAAAAACCCTCCCATAACATACGTGCCGCCGCCTGGTCTGGGTAAGCCCACAACCATGGTGCCATGGCATGTACATTAATTGGCGTTTCCGCCTTTCTGGCCCAAGTTTGCTGAAGGGGGCTTATTGGTCTGGTCCCTTCGCTTGATGCAGTCACTGCCAGGGTGTGGACCAGAGCAGTACCTGCAGACATGTCTGAAGGTGCATGCGCTACCCTTGTCGCATTTTTTGTCCTGGAAGGGCCAGCAGGTTCCCCCCCGTTTCCTGCTTCTGGTATTGCGAAAGGACTGCTGCGCTGATTGCTGAGTTGAAGTTACAGCAGCGGGTGCACCCCCTTTTGGGTCCATTCGCTGCCACAACTGGTTATCAGTAGAGTCAAAAGTCAGGGAAGGATTTCCTGCCATTTTCCTCCTGAACTCAGCATCATATTCCCTCCACACACCTTCACTGTGATTACGCTGAATCCAGTGAATAGTGTCCGTGTATTTTAGGATAGGCAAACTCTGGGAGGGGTACTTTTCGATATAACAGGAGGAAAAAACCCTGAAGCACTGGAGCCACTCATCAAAAGTGTCTGGGCGTTTAAATTTTTTAGGCCCTGTTCCCTCAGCGCTCCTCTCTCTCTGCCTATACGCCTCCACCGAAAGGTCAAATATATTAACATATTTTCCACGGTGGATTCTACTGACCACCTTTTTGCGCAGGTGTCTATGCAATGAGTATATTTTTCCTGGGCTTGCGTCCCCGTAAAGGGCTGCTCGCCTTTCGGAGATGGCCCTGGTAGGGAGAGGTTCAGCTGGCACCTCTGTAGATGGGTTTTGCGGGGCGGTGTTACTGGCGCTGTCCTGCTTAGTATCTGGCTTGACCCCCCTCTTTAAAATTTTCTTAATCATTCTAAACATTTTCTTCTGACCTGCCCCTTGTAAACCCAAGGAAGAGTCAGTCTCAGACCCTGAGTCAGAAGAGGATGAGTCAGAGGAAGAATGGTCATTGTGTGTAAATAAAGCATTCTCACCGTGACTAATGGCAGGAGGTCCCTGACCCATGCTGGAAACGGGCTGGCCTGCTGGCTGGTTTTGGAGGGCGAGTCCTGAAGACCCTTGCTGTGCAGTGGAAGTGGTGGCTGCTGCTCCTGCTGTAATGCTGCCTGTTACTCCTGCATCCGCCCCACTCATGACTGTGGCAGTGTTGGTCCGTGTTTTTGCTGCACTTTGTGATCCAATTGCCCCCTGCAAAAGAGAAAGAATTTGGCGAGCACTTTGCCCAATGGATGTGTCTGGATTATCAGTAGCAAGGGGTGGATGAGCTATATGAAGTGGTGTATGAAATCCCTGACTCACTGACTGTCCATTCGCAGATGTCTGAGCATTCACACCCTGCTGGTCTACAATAGGGTTATGGCATGCCTGGCTTATTGATTGTGCATGGTTTAATGAGTGTGCATGAGCGCCCTGCGTGGCTGCAATGGGGGAGTGGATACCCTGATCAAGGGGTTGTACTCCTTGTATGCCTAACATAATGGGATGTTGTAGCTGGCTTAAAGATTGCACATTCGCATTATGTATGCCAACCAGGGGTGTATTATATCCCTGAGGAGCTGCTTGTACGTTCACACCATTCAAAGCCGCATTCACACCAATGGGGGATGGTAAATGATGAGACGGTAAATGATGCTCAATGTTTTGATTAACATGCATACTTTGAACATTGCCTTGATTCACATGCAGGCTATTATTAGACACAATATCATGCGGCTGAGCGGCCGCTTGCACTAAACCACTATCAGCCCTGTGTGGGTTAATAATATCGGGAGCGGCCTGCTGAACGGCATTTGCGTTATCTCCCATTTGTATAAACTGTAATGGCCTCATTGCCCTGGAAGGGTTAACTCTGCGTGTCCCCCTACCCCTATCACTGGCTATCTGCCTGGTACTACCTCTTATGATGGAGCGACCCCTTTGATGCCCCTGAGGATTAACGTTCAAATGTGCCGTTCGCTTGCGCAGTTTGCTTGCGCTGCTAATGCCCCTCCGACCCCCCACTGATAACCCGCCAACGGCCAAGGACGGCTCTCGGTGCTCACCTGCAAGTGGCGTTGCCCCGGGAGCCGATGTCCTTGCGACCGCGCGGGAATCTGCCAAGCCGGAAGTGCCGATGTCCGCTTCCGGTGACGTCACTAACATGGCGTTGACACCGGAAGTCGGACCCGGACCACGCGGCTGGCGAAGGAGATCGCTAGGCCCCGGGGGGAGCAGCATAGGCCCTGGGATGGCATGGGCCTCGGGTATGGTGCGACCAGGGGCAAGTCCGGGTGTTGAGGGCTGAGGGGCCGTTACAGGGGCCATGTTCTGGCCGGGCTGGGGACCGCGTGTTGCCACGTGTGGTGCCTCAATGAGAGGTGTGAAAGGGCGATGCCTGCTGGGGGTAGTTAAAGCAGGATCCGGATCCTGACTAGAAGGATCAGGAGGGAAAACAGCTGGTGTCACACTGGGCCCTGGGGAGGCTGCAGCCATAGCGGATATTATGTTTTTCAATAGGTCAGAAACTGCTGACATAGCAGCAGGGGGTACAGCACTTAGAAATGAGGCCTGTACACTATCAAGGGGTAAATTAGCCTGCTGGGTCTGCAATGCTTGAGGTCTGGGGGATTCCTGAGCTAACTCAATATCAATAGGTCCCTGCTCTTCCACATTATGAACCTGGGCTGACACAACAGTAGTATATTGAGTTGGGGGAATGATATCTAAATCATCCTCAGAAATAGATTGAACACTTATCTTTATTTTTTCTTTTGCAGGTGCAGGAGGTTCCTGTTCCGACTGGTAACGTCTGGGAGGCAGAGTAGAACGCCTGGAACGATGCATAGCTGCACTGGTGATGACAGAACTGCTAAGAAAAAACTGCTTCAGCCAGGATCCGGAGAAGAAGAGGAAGTTGCAAGGGAGAACTTGGCTTATCTACTGGTAAGGAGGGGCCTACCCTAAATTGCAACAATGTTGCACCCAGCACCTTCCCTCTCTCTTCTAACCCACTCTCCTACAGCCTTAACCCTTAGACTGCTCCAGGCTTATACTAAGCCCTACACTGCATTTATGATTCCAGCTCAGTATCTCCTAGAGGTTTTATACCCAGCTTACATAAGGGATCCATGAGGGTTTAACAATTTCACTAGTTAGCTTAAAAGCTCCTTGGTTCTAACTCGGCCCTACTTTATTTCCTCAAGATGTATTGAATGTATACTATATGACTATTGAATTGAACTAATGTTGGTTTGTTTAATATTCACCTCCCTAGAGGTCTGGTTATTGTTGTATATCTATACTACACCCTATCAATATGTTTCTGATGTCTGCTTAAAGCTTATATGTCAGGGTACCAAATTACGCATGCTTTAACCTCAATTGAAGATGTGTTCTTTTATCTTACTACTGCCTTCTATATCAGCTTGGGGACACATATTTTACAGTATGGGATGTAATTACTCGCACAGCACTAGCTATATCTATATATCTTTGTTTAGCATTATTGTATACATTGACCCAGACATATTTAGAGGTACCATTGCGCTTTTACATCACAGGTCAGGAAGCGCCAAGGCACGCTAATTAACTATATATAGCCCTTAGTATAGAGCCAGGCCTGAGTGAATCGAACTTATATACACAAGATCCTAGATGTTTATAATGCCTCGCCTACATCTCCTATATTCACCTAGAGACAGTCAAGTTCTACCTCAAAGTTTTCTTAATGTTATTGAAAGTTTGGTGCTAAGCGATATATTTTCCTCACTGTCCTATAGCATTAGGACCCCTTATCGCTGCTTTTGACGGCTAACGTAGAACTCCAAATCTAGGTGTTAGCTTGCTATAACACAATATCTCTTTTAAACCATAGTTTGTTAGTGTAGTTTAGCCTTATTATGTAAAATGTTATTACTGTTAAGAACACTGCGAAAACTCTTTTATATATTTATGTATAATCAAAGTTCATCGGCTGTTGTTCACTTTTATATGTATATGTGCTTACTCCAGACTAATTGTATAGGTCTTCAAGATTTGTATAGGTATATACCATTTACGACTTATTTCTGTTGATTTTAGGCATGTATCTATTAATGTATATTATACAATAGCTTTATTCCCTACTAGCCCAGATACTATGCTTTTCCAAAATGTGGATGCTGTACATGTATACTTACATTCTAATAGCTACATTATAGCCCATTTCTCTTTTTGTATAGATCTTCATATTTTATAACATCATAGGTTACGTTTATGATTCCAGCTCAGTATCTCCTAGAGGTTTTATACCCAGCTTACATAAGGGATCCATGAGGGTTTAACAATTTCACTAGTTAGCTTAAAAGCTCCTTGGTTCTAACTCGGCCCTACTTTATTTCCTCAAGATGTATTGAATGTATACTATATGACTATTGAATTGAACTAATGTTGGTTTGTTTAATATTCACCTCCCTAGAGGTCTGGTTATTGTTGTATATCTATACTACACCCTATCAATATGTTTCTGATGTCTGCTTAAAGCTTATATGTCAGGGTACCAAATTACGCATGCTTTAACCTCAATTGAAGATGTGTTCTTTTATCTTACTACTGCCTTCTATATCAGCTTGGGGACACATATTTTACAGTATGGGATGTAATTACTCGCACAGCACTAGCTATATCTATATATCTTTGTTTAGCATTATTGTATACATTGACCCAGACATATTTAGAGGTACCATTGCGCTTTTACATCACAGGTCAGGAAGCGCCAAGGCACGCTAATTAACTATATATAGCCCTTAGTATAGAGCCAGGCCTGAGTGAATCGAACTTATATACACAAGATCCTAGATGTTTATAATGCCTCGCCTACATCTCCTATATTCACCTAGAGACAGTCAAGTTCTACCTCAAAGTTTTCTTAATGTTATTGAAAGTTTGGTGCTAAGCGATATATTTTCCTCACTGTCCTATACTAGTTTTGGCCCTGATTGAGCAAATAGACTAAGTAGTATATTGTGCATAACTTAGTTGACCAACAAATAGTTTTTATACCCTGCCATGGATTTCTGCTATTAAATTTAATTATCCCTGTATGCCTACCATTTACTCTATTCTCACTCCTCAAACTACTTTTCTGCTCTATTATAGAAGGCTCAGCCACCCCGATTAGTCAGCCACCTAAGCTATAGTATAATAAAATAGCGGTTTAAGAAGCCTAGTTACTGTATCTCACAGTCAGCAGGCACATTCCAGCCAATCAGCAGCAGACCCTCTCTCCCAGACCCTTACACCTCATGGACAGCAGCCATTTTAGATTCATTCGGAAGCTGCATTGCTAGTGACAGGAGGGACAGTGTAGCTGCTGCTAATTTAATAGGGAAATTGATAGCTAGGCTAGTGTATTCAGTGTCCAATACAGTCCTGAAGGACTCATCTGATCTCTGCTGTAAGGACAGAACCCCAAAAAGCCCTTTTTAGGGATACATCAGTCGTTTTTTTTTGTTTTTTTTTCTTTGTAATCTAATAGCAGTTGCCTGCTAAGCCACTGCCAGCTGTGTGTCAGGCTCACAGAATATACTGTGCCTACTTGCTCAGTGCCACCACTCATATCTGGTGTAACATTAGTGTAAATTTAAAAAAAAAAAAAAACTTTTACATCAGTCTGCTAGTGTAATCTTATTTCAGTTGCCAGGCCAACTTGCTCAGTTCCACCACCAGTCATATCTGGTGTAACAGTAGTGTACATTAAAAAAAAAAAATTACATCAGTTTGCTAGTGTAATCTAATAGCAGTTGCCTGCCTGCCACTGCCAGCCTGTGTGTCAGGCTCACAGCATATACTGTGCCTACTTGCTCAGTGCCACCACTCATATCTGGTGTAACATTAGTGTAAATTAAAAAAAAAAAACTTTTACATCAGTCTGCTAGTGTAATCTAATTTCAGTTGCCAGGCCAGCCTGCCACTGCCAGCCTGTGTGTCCGGCTCACAGCATATACTGTGCCTACTTGCTCAGTGCCACCACTCATATCTGGTGTAACAGTAGTGTAAATTTAAAAAAACTTTTACATAAGTTTGCTAGTGTAATCTAATAGCAGTTGCCTGCCTGCCACTGACAGCCTATGTGTCAGGCTCACAGCAAATACTGTGCCTACTTGCTCAGTGCCACCACTCATATCTGGTGTAACATTAGTGTAAATTAAAAAAAAAAACCTTTTACATCAGTCTGCTAGTGTAATCTAATTTCAGTTACCAGGCCAGCCTGCCACTGCCAGCCTGTGTGTCAGGCTCAAAGCATATACTGTGCCTACTTGCTCAGTGCCACCACCAGTCATATCTGGTGTAACAGTAGTGTAAATTTTTTTAAAAAAAACTTTTACATCAGTTTGCTAGTGTAATCTAATAGCAGTTGCCTGCCTGCCACTGCCAGCCTGTGTGTCAGGCTCACAGCATATACTGTGCCTACTTGCTCAGTGCCACCACTCATATCTGGTGTAACAGTAGTGTAAATTTAAAAAAACTTTTACATAAGTTTGCTAGTGTAATCTAATAGCAGTTGCCTGCCTGCCACTGGCAGCCTATGTGTCAGGCTCACAGCAAATACTGTGCCTACTTGCTCAGTGCCACCACTCATATCTGGTGTAACATTAGTGTAAATTAAAAAAAAAACCTTTTACATCAGTCTGCTAGTGTAATCTAATTTCAGTTACCAGGCCAGCCTGCCACTGCCAGCCTGTGTGTCAGGCTCAAAGCATATACTGTGCCTACTTGCTCAGTGCCACCACCAGTCATATCTGGTGTAACAGTAGTGTAAATTTTTAAAAAAAAAAACTTTTACATCAGTTTGCTAGTGTAATCTAATAGCAGTTGCCTGCCTGCCACTGCCAGCCTGTGTGTCAGGCTCACAGCATATACTGAGCCTACTTGCTCAGTGCCACCACTCATATCTGGTGTAACATTAGTGTAAATTTTGTAAACATTTTTTTACATCAGTCTGCTAGTGTAATCTAATTTCAGTTGCCAGGCCAGCCTGCCACTGCCAGCCTGTGTGTCAGGCTCACAGCATATACTCTGCCTACTTGCTCAGTGCCACCACACATATCTGGTGTAACATTAGTGTAAAAAAAAAAACTTTTACATCAGTCTGCTAGTGTAATCTAATTTCAGTTGCCAGGCCAGCCTGCCACTGCCAGCCTATGTGTCAGGCTCACAGCAAATACTGTGCCTACTTGCTCAGTGCCACCACTCATATCTGGTGTAACATTAGTGTAAATTAAAAAAAAGAAACCTTTTACATCAGTCTGCTAGTGTAATCTAATTTCAGTTACCAGGCCAGCCTGCCACTGCCAGCCTGTGTGTCAGGCTCAAAGCATATTCTGTGCCTACTTGCACAGTGCCACCACCAGTCATATCTGGTGTAACAGTAGTGTAAATTTAAAAAAAAAAACTTTTACATCAGTTTGCTAGTGTAATCTAATAGCAGTTGCCTGCCTGCCACTGCCAGCCTGTGTGTCAGGCTCACAGCATATACTGTGCCTACTTGCTCAGTGCCACCACTCATATCTGGTGTAACATTAGTGTAAATTTTTTTAATTTTTTTTTACATCAGTCTGCTAGTGTAATCTACTTTCAGTTGCCAGGCCAGCCTGCCACTGCCAGCCTGTGTGTCAGGCTCACAGCATATACTATGCCTAATTGCTCAGTGCCACCACCAGTCATATCTGGTGTAACAGTAGTGTAAATTTAAAAAAAAAAAAAACTTTTACATCAGTTTGCTAGTGTAATCTAATTTCAGTTGCCAGGCCAGCCTGCCACTGCCAGCCTATGTGTCAGGCTCACAGCATATACTGTGCCTACTTGCTCAGTGCCACCAATCATATCTGCTGTAACATTAGTGTAAATTAAAAAAAAAAACTTTTACATCAGTCTGCTAGTGTAATCTAATTTCAGTTTCCAGGCCAGCCTGCCACTGCCAGCCTGTGTGTCAGGCTCACAGCATATACTGTGCCTACTTGCTCAGTGCCACCACCACTCATATCTGGTGTAACAGTAGTGTAAATTTAAAAAAAAAAACTTTTACATCAGTTTGCTAGTGTAACAGTAGTGTAAATTTAAAAAAAAAAACTTTTACATCAGTCTGCTAGTGTAATCTAATTTCAGTTGCCAGGCCAGCCTGCCACTGCCAGCCTGTGTGTCAGGCTCACAGCATATACTGTGCCTACTTGCTCAGTGCCACCACTCATATCTGGTGTAACAGTAGTGTAAATTAAAAAAAAAAACTTTTACATCAGTCTGCAAGTGTAATATAATAGCAGTTGCCTGCCTGCCACTGCCAGCCTGTGTGTCAGGCTCACAGTATATACTGTGCCTACTTGCTCAGTGCCACCACTCATATCTGGTGTAACATTAGTGTAAATTTAAAAAAAAAATGTAATCTAATTTCAGTTGCCAGGCCAGCCTGCCCTGCCAGCCTGTGGGTCAGGCTCACAGCATATACTGTGCCTACTTGCTCAGTGCCACCACCAGTCATATCTGGTGTAACAGTAGTGTAAATTAAAAAAACAACAACTTTTACATCAGTTTGCTAGTGTAATCTAATAGCAGTTGCCTGCCTGCCACTGCCAGCCTGTGTGTCAGGCTCACAGCATATACTGTGCCTACTTGCTCAGTGCCACCACTCATATCTGGTGTAACATTAGTATAAATTTTAAAAAAAAACCTTTTATATCAGTCTGCTAGTGTAGTCTAATTTCAGTTGCCAGGCCAGCCTACCACTGCCAGCCTGTGTGTCAGGCTCACAGCATATACTGTGCCTTCTTTCTCAGTGCTACCACCAGTCATATCTGATGTAACAGTAGTGTAAATTTTAAAAAAAAAAAACAACTTTTACATCAGTCTGCTAGTGTAATCTAATTGCAGTTGCCAGGCCAGCCTGCCACTGCCAGCGTGTGTGTTAGGCTCACAGCGTATACTGTGCCCACTTGCCCAGTGCCACCACTCATATTATCTTGTTTAATAGTAGTGTAAGTGTACATTTAAAAATAAAAAAACTATATTGACTGTGAAACATCAGTCTTTTTTTTTGTGTCAGGCTCACAGCATATGCTGTGCCCACTTGTCCAGTGCCACCACTCATATTATCTTGTTTTATAGTAGTGTAAGTGTATATTTTAAAAATAAAAAAACTATTTTGACTGTGAAACATCAGTCTGCTTTTTTGTGTCAGGCTCACAGCGTATACTGTGCCCACTTGCCCAGTGCCACCACTCATATTATCTTGTATAATAGTAGTGTAAGTGTACATTTAAAAATAAAAAAAACTATTTTGACTGTGAAACATCAGACTGCTTTTTTGTGTCAGGTTCACAGCGTATACTGTGCCCACTTATCCAGTGCCACCACTCATATTATCTTGTTTTATAGTAGTGTAAGTGTACATTTTAAAAATAAAAAAAATATTTTGACGCTGAAACATCAGTCTGCTTTTTTTGTGTCAGGCTCACAGCGTATACTGTGCCCACTTGCCCAGTGCCACCACTCATATTATCTTGTTTAATAGTAGTGTAAGTTTACATTTTAAAAATAAAAAAACTATTTTGACTGTGAAACATCAGTCTGCTTTTTTGTGTCAGGCTCACAGCGTATACTGTGTCCACTTGTCCAGTGTCACCACTCACATTATCTTGTTTAATAGTAGTGTAAGTGTACATCTAAAAAAAACAAAACTATTTTAACTGTGAAACATCAGTCTGCTTTTTTGTGTCAGACTCACAGCGTATACTGTGCCCACTTGCCCAGTGCCACCACTCATATTATCTTGTGTAATAGTAGTGTAAGTGTACATTTTAAAAATAAAAAAACTATTTTGACTGTGAAACATCAGTCTGCTTTTTTGTGTCAGGTTCACAGCGTATACTGTGCCCACTTGTCCAGTGCCACCACTCATATTATCTTGTTTAATAGTAGTGTAAGTGTACATTTTAAAAATAAAAAAACTATTTTGACTGTGAAACATCAGTCTGCTGTTTTGTGTCAGGCTCACAGCGTATACTGTGCCCACTTGTCCAGTGCCACCACTCATATTATCTTGTTTAATAGTAGTGTAAGTGTACATTTTAAAAATAAAAAAAACTATTTTGACTGTGAAACATCAGTCTGCTTTTTTGTGTCAGGTTCACAGCGTATACTGTGCCCACTTGTCCAGTGCCACCACTCATATTATCTTGTTTTATAGTAGTGTAAGTGTACATTTTAAAAATAAAAAAACTATTTTGACTGTGAAACATCAGTCTGCTTTTTTGTGTCAGGCTCACAGCGTATACTCTGCCCACTTGTCCATTGCCATACTCACATTATCTTGTTTAATAGTAGTGTAAGTGTACATTTTAAAAATAAAAAAACTATTTTGACTGTGAAAAATAAGTCTGCTTTTGTGTGTCAGGCTCACAGCGTATACTGTGCCCACTTGTCCAGTGCCACCACTCATATTATCTTGTTTAATAGTAGTGTAAGTGTACATTTTAAAAATAAAAAAAACTATTTTGACTGTGAAACATCAGTCTGCTTTTTTGTGTCAGGCTCACAGCGTATACTGTGCCCACTTGACCAGTGCCACCACTCATATAATCTTGTTTAATAGTAGTGTCAGTGTACATTTAAAAAAAAACAAAAAACAATTTTGACTGTGAAACAACAGTCTGTTTTTTTGTGTCAGGCTCACAGCGTATACTGTGCCCACTCACAGTAGCTTGCACGCATAGTAGCACTAATCGGAAAAAAAATGACAGGCAGAGGCAGGCCAACCCGCAGGGGCTGTCTTGGTCGTGATGCTGTGAATCCCTTTGGCCATAGAATAATGCTCAGTGTTAGGCCACATACCATGAACACGAAAAGTAACCTTGACGCACCATCCTCCTCCAGCCTAGCTTCGGGCACCTCTCAACTTACCACTCGCCCGCCTGCCGCCACCACCGACACTAGCACCACAGCCGCCTCACTTGATCTGTCAGAGGAGTTATGTACACCTCAGTGTGAAGAAATGAGTGATGCGCAACCATCATTGACAGAGGATGTAGATAACTGTGATATGTCTCAGTCAGGCAGCATTACAGACATGGACAATGCACAGTGTGATGATGATGATGTTGTACCCGCCGTTGCTTCCGTTGTTGAGTTGTCAGATACAAGTGAAGGGGTTGATGATGGCGATGCGTCCGTGGATGTCACGTGGGCTCTCGGTAGAAGAGAAGAAGAACAGGGGGAAAGTTCAGATGGGGAGACAGAGAGGAGCAGGAGGAGGAGACGAGTTGGAAGCAGGGGGAGGTCGTCGCAAGGAGCTAGTGGCACAGTCAGACAGCATGCTTCGGCACCCGCGGTCAGCCAGACAGCACGCCAATCAACGCATGCTGTTGCCACCACCAGAATGCCGTCATCGCAGAGCTCAGCAGTGTGGCATTTTTTTATGTGTCTGCCTCTGACAACAGCAATGCCATTTGCAACCTGTGCCAAAAGAAACTGAGTCGTGGGAAGTCCAACACCCACCTAGGTACAACTGCTTTGCGAAGGCACATGATCTCACATCACAAACGCCTATGGGATGAACACATGAGGACAAGCAGCACACAAACTCAAAGCCGCCATCCTCCTCCTGGTCCAGCATCTTCAGCCACGTCAACCACTGCTGTGCTCCTTGCCCTCTCTCAACCATCCACCAATCCATCTCTCTTCCGGAGCAGTTCCCGCTCATCTGCTCATCTGCCCACAGTCAGGTGTCTGTCAAGGACATGTTTGAGTGTAAGAAGCCAATGTCACCAAGTCAACCCCTTGCCGGGCGTCTGACAGCTGGCTTGTCTGAACTCTTAGCCCGCCAGCTTTTACCATACAAGCTGGTGGAGTCTGAGGCATTCAAAAAATTTGTAGCTATTGGGACACCGCAGTGGAAGGTACCCGGCCAAAATTTCTTTGCACAAAAGGCAATCCCCAACCTGTACTCGATTGTGCGAAAGGAAGTAATGGCATGTCTGGCACACAGTGTTGGGGCAAGGGTCCATCTGACCACTGATAGCTGGTCTGCAAAGCATGGTCAGGGCAGGTATATCACCTACACTGCGCATTGGGTAAACCTGCTGACGGCTGCCAAGCATGGAATGCCTGGCTCTGCAGAGGAGTTGGTGACACCGCCACGACTTGCAGGCAGGCCTGCTGCCACCTCCTCTTCTCCTCCTACTCCATCCTCTTCCATAACCTCCTCGGCTGAGTCCTCTTCTGCTGCTGCATCTTGCTCCACATCAACGTCACCCCCCCCCCCCCAGCTCCCCAGGTACTATTCCACGTCCCGGATACGGCAGTGTCATGCCGTCTTGGGGTTGACTTGCCTGAAAGAAGAGAGTCACACCGCAGCAGCACTCCTGTCTGCCCTGAACGCACAGGTGGATCAGTGGCTGACTCCCCACCAACTGGAGATCGGCAAAGTGGTTTCTGACAACGGAAGTAATTTGGTGGCGGCATTGAAATTTGGCAAGTTGACACATGTGTGTAATCTTATTGTACAACGCTTTGTGCATAAATACCCAGGCTTACAGGATGTCCTGAAGCAGGCCAGGAAGGTGTGTGGCCATTTCAGGCGTTCCTACATGGCCATGGCGCACTTGTCAGATATCCAGCAGCAAAACAACCTGCCAGTGAGGCGCTTGATTTGCGAGAGCCCAACACGTTGGAATTCAACACTCCTAATGTTCGACCGCCTGCTCCAACAAGAAAAAGCCGTTAACGAGTATTTGTATGACCGGGGTGCTAGGACAGCCTCTGGGGAGCTGGGAATTTTTTTGCCACGTTACTGGACGCTCATGCACAATGCTTGTAGGCTCATGCGTCCTTTTGAGGAGGTGACAAACCATCAGCGACATCATACCATTTGTTTTCTTCCTGGAGTGTACCCAGTGAAAAGTGCTGGATCAGGCCGTAGATGAGCGTGAAGAGGAAGAGTTGTGGTCACCATCACCACCAGAAACAGCCTTATCAGCATCGCTTGCTGGACCAGCGGCAACGCAGGAAGAGGATTGTGAGGAAGAGGAGTCAGAGGAGGAATGTGGCTTTGAGGAGGAGGAGGAAGACCAAGCACAACAGGCATCCCAGGGTGCGCGTTGTCACCTATCTGGTACCCGTGGTGTTGTACGTGGCTGGGGGGAAGAAGATACCTTCAGTGAGATCAGTGAGGACGAGGAACGGGACATGAATTGCTCGGCATCCAACCTTGTGCAAATGGGGTCTTTCATGCTTTCGTGCCTGTTGAGGGAAACTTGTATAAAAAAGCTGAAGGAGAACGATCTGTACTGGGTGTCTACGCTACTATACCCCCGGTATAAGCATAAAGTGACTGAAATGTTACCGAATTCCCGCAAGTCGGAAAGGATGGAGCAGTTCAAAAATAAATTAAATAGTATGCTTTACACAGCGTATAAGGGTGATGTCACAGCACAACGGGAATCTAACAGGGGAAGAGGTGAAAGTAATACTCCTCCTCCCACGACCACGCCGGCAAGGACAGGACACTTTCCAGACGTGTTGTTGATGGAGGACATGCGGACCTTTTTAACTCCTATGCATCGCCACAGCCCTTCGGGATCCAGCCTCAGAGAACGAATCAACCGACAGGTAGCAGACTACCTCGCCTTAACTGCAGATCTCGACACTCTGAGGAGCGATGAACCCCTTGACTACTGGGTGTGCAGGCTTGACCTGTGGCCTGAGCTATCCCAATTTGCAATTGAACTTCTGGCCTGCCCCGCTACAAGTGTCCTGTCAGAAAGGACCTTCAGTGCAGCAGGAGGTATTGTCACTGAGAAGAGAAGTCGCCTAGGTCAAAAAAGTCTTGATTACCTCACCTTTATTAAAATGAATGAGGGATGGATCCCGAAGGGACTGACATTGGACGATACATTTGAGTAAAAAAGGCCTGATGAGATGAGCTGCCTTGGGCTAAAAATGGTCCACACACTGCTGTATTTTATCTTCGAATGCTGGATGACTTGCGTGACTTATCCGCCAACAACTAGGGTTCAAGCCGCAATGTTTTAGGGCACTTTCTAACTGGCTGCAACAATACCTAATTTTTCTGGCCTCTGGTGCTGCACTGTGGCTTCAAAACCGAAACAAAAAAAAAGCGACATAACAGGGATTAAACTGCTAAGAATAGTACTACTTAACACACCACTCATATCTGGTGGCACAGTAGATTGCACGCGCAGTGCCCCAAATTTGAAGTAGTAGGACCGACCAAGCATCTTTTTCCATCTGCCGGTTCCTAAAATCCATGCCATATACACATCCCTTGATAGGGGACACCACAGTGGAAGGTACCCGGCCGAAATTTCTTTGCACAAAAGGCAATCCTCAACCTGTACTCGATTGTGCAAAAGGAAGTAACCTTACCATGGGTCCCAGACCGCACGTCTTGTAATTCTCTGTCTGGGAAATTATCTATCTATCAAATCTATTTATCTATCAAATCTATCTTTCTATCAAATCTATCTTTCTATCATATCTATCTAATGAATCTATTGCATCTATTGATCTATCTATCTAATCTATGTATCTATCTATCAAATCTATCTATCTCGTGGCCGGACCGACCAAGCATCTTTTTCCATCTCCCGGTTCCTAAAATCCATGCCATATACACGTACCCTGATAGGGGACGTAACAGGTATTAAACTGATAAGAATAGTATTACTTGACAGACCACTCATATCTGTTGGTACAGTAAATTGCACGCGGTGCTCTGACAAAATGCAGAAGGACATTTGGCAGACGGACATTTGGCAGACGGACATTTGACCGACAGACAGAAAGCTAAAGAATGTTCCGATTTCGGCCGAAGGCAGATACATTCCAGAGTGCTCTGTTCTAATCAGAGCCTCGGGCGCCGCAACTGCCTCTGGGAACCTTGCCATGAGTTCCAGACCGCACGTCTTGTAATTCTCTGTCTGGGAAATTATCTATCTATCAAATCTATCTATTTATCTATCAAATCTATCTATCGTATCTATCATCAAATGTATCTATTGCATCTATTGATCTATCTATCTAATCTATGTATCTATCTATCTCGTGGCCGGACCGACCAAGCATCTTTTTCCATCTCCTAGTTCTTAAAATCATCTCCGGGTTCCTAAAATTGATGCCATACCTGTACTCTATTGTGCAAAAGGAAGTAATGGCATATGGGGTCTTTCATGCTGTCGTGCCTGTTGAGGGACCCTCGTATAAAAAGGCTGAAGGAGAACGACCTGTACTGGGTGTCCAAGCATCTCTTTCCATCTCCCGGTTCCTAAAATCATCTCCGGGTTACTAAAATCGATGCCATACCTGTACTTGATTGTGCAAAAGGAAGTAATGGCATATGGGGTCTTTCATGCTGTCGTGCCTGTTGAGGGACCCTCGTATAAAAAGGCTGAAGGAGAACGACCTGTACTGGGTGTCCAAGCATCTCTTTCCATCTCCCGGTTCCTAAAATCATCTCCGGGTTCCTAAAATCGATGCCATACCTGTACTCAATTGTGCAAAAGGAAGTCATAGCATATGGGGTCTTTCATGCTGTCATGCCTGTTGAGGGTCGGGGACCCTCGTATAAAAAGGCTGAAGGAGAACGACCTGTACTGGGTGTCCAAGCATCTTTTTCCATCTCCCGGTTCCTAAAAATTATCTCTGGGTTCCTAAAAACGATGCCATACCTGTACTCAATTGTGCAAAAGGAAGTAATGGCATATCGGGTCTTTCATGCTGTCATGCCTGTCGAGGGTCGGGGACCCTCGTATAAAAAGGCTGAAGGAGAACGACCTGTACTGGGTGTCCAAGCATCTTTTTCCATCTCCCGGTTCCTAAAAATTATCTCCGGGTTCCTAAAATCAATGCCATACCTGTACTTGATTGTGCAAAAGGAAGTCATGGCATATGGGGTCTTTCATGCTGTCGTGCCTGTTGAGGGTCGGGGACCCTCGTATAAAAAGGCTGAAGGAGAACGACCTGTACTGAGTGTCCAAGCATCTTTTTCCATCTCCTGGTTCCTAAAAATTATCTCTGGGTTCCTAAAATCGATGCCATACCTGTACTCGATTGTGCAAAAGGAAGTAATGGCTTATGGGGTCTTTCATGCTGTCGTGCCTAAAATCGATGCCATACCTGTACTCGATTGTGCAAAAGGAAGTCATGGCATATGGGTTCTTTCATGCTGTCATGCCTGTTGAGGATCGGGGACCCTCGTATAAAAAGGCTGAAGGAGAACAACCTGTACTGGGTGTCCAAGCATCTTTTTCCATCTCCTGATTCCTAAAAATTATCTCCGGGTTCCTAATTAAAGAGACAAACATAAGAAGGCTGTGAAATTGGATTTATCCCTAGTCCCGTGAAACTAGAGAACATGAGGGTACAACATGAACAAAAAGGCTGAAGGAGAACGACCTGTACTGGGTGTCCAAGCTTCTTTTTCCTAAAAATTATCTCCGGGTTCCTAATTAAAGAGACAAACATAAGAAGGCTGTGAAAGGCTGCACTTGATTGTGCAAAAGGAAGTAATGGCATATGGGGTCTTTCATGCTGTCATGCCTGTTGAGGGTCGGGGACCCTCGTATAAAAAGGCTGAAGGAGAACGACCTGTACTGGGTGTCCAAGCATCTTTTTCCATCTCCCGGTTCCTAAAAATTATCTCTGGGTTCCTAAAATCGATGCCATACCTGTACTCGATTGTGCAAAAGGAAGTCATGGCATATGGGTTCTTTCATGCTGTCGTGCCTGTTGAGGGTCGGAGACCCTCGTATAAAAAGGCTGAAGGAGAACGACCTGTACTGGGTGTCCAAGCATCTTTTTCCATCTCCTGATTCCTAAAAATTATCTCTGGGTTCCTAATTAAAAAGACAAACATAAGAAGGCTGTGAAATTGGATTTATCCCTAGTCCCGTGAAACTAGAGAACATGAGGGTACAACATGAACAAAAAGGCTGAAGGAGAACGACCTGTACTGGGTGTCCAAGCTTCTTTTTCCTAAACATTATCTCCGGGTTCCTAATTAAAGAGACAAACATAAGAAGGCTGTGAAAGGCTGCACTCGATTGTGCAAAAGGAAGTAATGGCATATGGGGTCTTTCATGCTGTCGTGCCTGTTGAGGGTCGGGGACCCTCGTATAAAAAGGCTGAAGGAGAACGACCTGTACTGGGTGTCCAAGCATCTTTTTCCATCTCCCAGTTCCTAAAATCCATGCCACATACACGTCCCCTGATAGGGGACGTAACAGGGATTAAACTGATAAGAATAGTACTAGTTAACACACCACTCCTATCTGGTGGCACAGTAGATTGCACGCGGTGCTCTGACAAAATGCAGAAGGACATTTGGCAGACGGACATTTGGTTCCTAAAAATTATCTCTGGGTTCCTAATTAAAGAGACAAACATAAGAAGGCTGTGAAAGGCTGCACTCGATTGTGCAAAAGGAAGTAATGGCATATGGGGTCTTTCATGTTGTCGTGCCTGTTGAGGGTCGGGGACCCTCGTATAAAAAAGGCTGAAGGAGAACGACCTGTACTGGGTGTCTAAGCATCTTTTTCCATCTCCCGGTTCCTAAAATACATGCCATATACACGTCCCCTGATAGGGGACGTAACAGGGATTAAACTGATAAGAATAGTACTAGTTAACACACCACTCCTATCTGGTGGCACAGTAGATTGCACGCGGTGCTCTGACAAAATGCAGAAGGACATTTGGCAGACAGACATTTGGCAGACGGACATTTGGCCGACAGACAGAAAGCTAAAGAATGTTCCGATTTCGGCCGAGGGCAGATACACAGAGTGCTCTGTTCTAATCAGAGCCTCGGGCGCCGCAACTGCCTCTGGGAACCTTACCATGGGTCCCAGACCGCCCGTCTTGTAATTCTCTGTCTGAGAAATTATCTATCTATCTATCAAATCTATCTATTTATCTATCAAATCTATCTATCTATCGTATCTATCATCAAATGTATCTATTGCATCTATTGATCTATCTATCTAATCTATGTATCTATCTATCTATCTATCTTGTGGCCGGACCGACCAAGCATCTTTTTCCATCTCCCGGTTCCTAAAATCATCTCCGGGTTCCTAAAATCGATGCCATATACACGTCCCCTGATAGGGCACGTAACAAGGATTAAACTGATAAGAATAGTACTAGTTAACACACCACTCCTATCTGGTGGCACATTAGATTGCACGCGCAGTGCCCCAAATTGGAACTTGGAAGTAGGAGGACCGACCAATCATCTCATCTCTGTGTGATTCCTGTTCTTGTAGGACAGTTAATGGGTCAGTCATGTTGCACAGCTCCTCAATGTGACAAATCTTCCTGGTTAGCTCGTCGTTCTCTTTTTCCCAGCTGCTGGATCAGATCAGAGATTGTGAGTAAAACCTTCTCCTGCTGCCGGGTGATCTTACTCAGGACTCGCTTCTCTAGGTCTTCCAGCTGTTTCCTGATGTCCCTAATCAGGGCAGTCAGTCTCTCTGTTACACCAGCTGCTTTCTCTTGCACCCCTCTCCTGTGTTTCTGCAGACTCTGGACTCTTTTCTCAGTCTCCTCTCTCTTTGTGGTCAGTTTCTGCAGAACATTTCTCAGTTTCTTTTTCTTCTTCTCGGAAGCCTCATTCAGCAGCTCGACCTGGTGTCCCCTGTGCTCTCCGGCCAGGGAGCAAAACACACAGATACAGGCAGCATCCTCAGTGCAGTAATATAATAGGAGCATCTTGTGGGTGGAGCATTTTCTGTTACCCCAGGAAGTGATTGCATGCGCAGTGACATCAGTGAGGACAAGGAACGGGACATGGCTAGCTTGGTATCCAACCTTGTGCAAATGGGGAGTTTGCGGTTGTGCAAATGGACTGTTTGCGGTTGTTTGCGGTGCGTTAAACAGGGAGTTTGGTCTGTCACTGTGAAGCGGGCGTAACCCTTACACTACCTGAACAATACAACATCATACCTGATGTTTTAAAGCACGTTATTCCAAACAATTTAGGAATTTTAGGTGATTTATGCCCTTTATGGCTTAAAACCAGACTCTGCATCAACTATGTAATTTTCCATGGGAGTTTTGCCATGGATCCCCCTCCGGCATGCCACAGTCCATCACTTTTGTGGCCAGAAAGAGTCCCTGTGGGTTTTAAAATTCGCCTGCCTATTGGAGTCAATGGCGGTTCGCCCGTTCACAAACTTTTGTGGAAGTTCGCGTTCGCTGTTCGTGAACACAAAATTTTAGGTTCGCGACATCACTAGTCAATATACCTTAAACAATGCTATATATGTCCTTGATGTTACAAGGCGATCTTTGTATGTTGCTCAAATCGCAAAACCTCAATAAAAAACTAATATATAAAAAAAAATCAACAATAGTAGATCCCATTAATATTTTGTTTGCACCATTAAATAATTCAGTAAAGCATTGTTCTCTCCACTATTATATATATATAGATTCATATGGTTGCTTAAGTAAGAAAATGCTTGTTTGCATCTTTATATTATTAATAAAGATGAGACTAGAGATACAAAATCAATTTCTTTCCAATCATACAACATCACTTTCACTTTTGCTAAAATGATCACAATCTCACCGGATATTATAAAATGAATGAATCACAGCACTGAATATCAGATTTTTTTTCTTATTTTTCCTTTAATATGCGTTCATTTTTCAAATCATGTTTTATATGACAGGTACAGCGAAATAAAAACTTATTGAAAACATTATACAGTTCTGTTGGGTGAGGAGAGGAAATTATACAGCACACTGATCTTGTGCTTGTTTCTGCTAAATGAACTATAATTTATTAATAAAGTTACATTAAGCTTTCTCCAATGCTTAATCCACTTTGTGAGTGTCATAATTATTCTTCATAATTTAATGCAATTCAATGTGACCTACTTTTATTTTTTATTTTGATTGCAGTGTTGGATTGTGCATTATATTCCAAACCAGCTGTAGCAAAACATGGTTTACACATATTATTAAAGCATATATCACGTGTTGTGAAATGTAGGCAGTTTCTTAGACAGCCATCACCATATTATTTTATACATTTATAAATATGTGTTGTTTTTTAGTAATCATAACTGTTGTGAGCATTACTGTAGATTCAACAGTCTGGGCTAGAGAGGTAAATTTGCCCGTTTACAGGCTCAGGTTAAAGGGACACTGAACCCAAATTTTTTCATTTGTGATTTAGATAGAGCATGCAATTTTAAGCAACTTTCTAATTTACTCCTATTATCAAAGTTTCTTCATTCTCTTGGTATCTTTATTTGAAAAGCAAGACTGTAAGTTTAGATGCCGGCCCATTTTTGGTGAACAACCTGGGTGCTGTGCAGGGTCTGGACCAAAAATTGTCTGGTTTCTTAGCTTAGATGCCTTATTTTTCAAATAAAGATAGCAAGAGAACGAAGAAAAATTGATAATAGTAGTAAATTAGAAAGTTGCTTAAAATTGCATGCTCTATCTGGATCACGAAAGAAAAAAAATTGGGTTCAGTGTCCCTTTAAATAACCAGTAATTACAAGTGTCTGGTTAATGTTCCTGCGAGCTTGTGGTAGGACTTTGAGATAAGTGCAATTATCCAGAGGTCAGACCTCTGAATAATTGAATAAATGTCCCCCCATTGCCCCCAAAATAAAGTGTACAGTTCTTTTATTAAAAAATAATATATATGAGGGCGGAGCCTGGCCAAGCAGGAAAATGGCCGCATTTTAACTAGGCTCCGTAGATACATTTCTCCTTGGGGTCTATCCTATTGAGTTCCTGGTCCAAACATCAATAAAAAACTATCTTAAACAAAGACAGGAGTCCCAGAACTAACCGCTAAAATCTGATGACTTGAAAGCATCACCTTGTCTGAAGACTCTGATACCGGCTTGGTTGCGGCCTGCAAACAGCGTAACAGAACATAGAGGGAAAAGATTCCATCGGCTCCTCCTGACTGAAACGAAACCAACAGGTGCACGGTGTTAGCCGATTACAGGGAACCAGAGCAACAAAGAGCCAAGTTGTTTTCTCACGATCTCCCCACGGAATGGTTTGGGCCACTGTATAACGCGCAGATTGCTAAGGGCCTCAGGTGCACCTACCCAGGAGCCGCGATCAGTCAGGGCCTGGCTCAAGGCAGCCGAAAATCACCCCAGGCAAGAATAATACAGGAGACCAGAGTAGAAACAAGCCTCACCTAACGCGGGAGACGCGGGCCTAAGGTAAATCTCCTATAGCCTAATGAGATACCTGTACATATAGTAAAATCGAGAACAGGGGTGATCAAGCTGCTTGATTTATTTTGGATCTCCACACATCTTCCCCCTCAATAAATTAAATTAAATTAATAACTGCAAATACTCCTATTAGAGCCCAAACATGACAGGCTTCATTAAGGACTATAAAATAGGAAAGAAAATAAATTAGGACCTGTTACATTACAAAACAGAAACGGCTATATATATTATAATCCCTAACACCAATATAGAAGCCACTCGTTCTGACCTCTAAAGAGCAACTATAGGATTGTAACTGTAATCCATAGAACTCATGCATTAAATCCACTTTCCGCTAGCATGGGATAAACAAAGTTGAGTTTTGTGAAAAACTAGCAGTGTACTTTTTTTCACCAGACTGAGGGTGCTTAATTAGTCTACTTCTCAATATATTGTGATACCCCGCAAAAGAGCAACTAAAATGGAAAACCTCTCAAATCTTCAACTTTGAACCATTATCTGAAGGCAGCAGACCTGCAAATAGAAAATACATTAGATCTTCACAAGAAGCAGGTCTCAGCACAACTACATGAATCTCCCACTGACTCTGGGCTGAATATCACTAAGGAAGACCTGAAAACATTGTCATCCAAAGAGGACATTAAAGAGGTCCCTAAGGAGGTCAGGGGCCTTTTTGGAGAGTTACACAAAGACATCACACAGGTGAAGCAAAGAATGTCTAAGCTTGAAGGAACACAGATGATGCTGAGCGATTATATACAACAATCAACTAAACAACTAAAAAACCACGAAGAAACCATTGGATTCCTATTGGATAAAGTTGAAGACCTAGACAACCTGAACAAAAGAAATAACCTCAAGATTAAGGATATCCCTGAATCCATAAATACAGCTGCTCTAAAGGGTTGTCTTCAGGATCTGTTTAGTACCATCAAGGGAACCCCATCAGCATCAGAAATGATCCTGTAAAGAGCACATCGGGCCCTACGGCCCAAACCCACAGCAAAAGTACCCCCCAGAGACATCATAGTACGTTTCTTAAACTTTTTAGACAAGGAGGAGGTCCTAAAGAATGCCAGGGCTAAGTCCCCTTAACACATGCAGGCAATCCTATTCAAATATTTTCTGACATTAGCCCTGCTACCCTCCAAAAACGAAGAGAACTCAGATTTATCAGGGATGCATTAAGATCAGCTGGGATCTAATACTGCTGGGGTTTCCCAGTAAGCTTGATTACTACAAAGAATAGCGAATCTATAACAGATGACCTCTACAAAGTCAATGAGAAACTGGGTTTAAAAATCATTCCGGATTCTACACTGGAAACCACAGAACTCATAACTCAGCCACATGGCACCGATGATCAAAGCCCCACTCTTACCCCAGGATGCGGTATCGTATACTAGCTGTTGAGAACTCACTAATTTTCTTCTCCATCATCACAGTGAATTTTGTTTCTTTTATGTAGAGACTACTACATAAATCTACTCTCATCATGGGAGGTGACTTCAATACCCCCATGGGCCCCAAATTAGACACCTCAGGGGGAATCTCTACTGTACCTAAGAGAGACCTCAAAACCATCAATACTCTCCTCAGAAATGTAGCTACTCATGATGTATGGCGTATAATAAATTCATCCAAGAGGGACTTCACCTTCTTCTCTCATCCCCATCGTGTATATTCCCGCTTAGACTTTTTTTATTTTATCAGCTAAAATTCTACCAACAACTTGCTCTGATCATGCACCAGTGATGTGAAATCTGGAGTGGTCAGAGACCCCTCTTGTCCCATTCCAATGGTGACTGGATGATCACCTTTTAGATGGTTGGAAAATTAAACTAGAAATAGAAAAAGCCATTATAGAATACTTTAAAATTAACTCCACTGAAGAAATGTCTAATGTGACGGTCTGGGAGGCACATAACTGTGTAGTTAGGGGACCCTTGATTAAGGCTAAATTACAAAAAATTCACAGGGAAAAATATAACAGCCTGCTCCAAGTTCTTGCAAACTCAGAAAGACTACACAAACAACATCCAGATGACATAGATCTTTTTAATGCAGTGACACAGGCCCAAACCGACTTGAGAGGCTTTTTACAACTAGATCAACAAAAACAGGCATTGGCGCTTAAACAATAATATTACTCACATAGCAATAAAGCTGGACGACTACTGGCTAGGTCGCTCCGCCGCAAACGCTTGAAATCTTACACCCATTCCCTGGGTTTTGCCATTGAAGAAATATTCAGACATTATTATGAGTCGCTATATAACCTTAAATACCTAACAGACGGTACCAAAACACCCACATCACGCAATAACCATTTAGACTTACTCCACTATGTAAGAAATCTGAACTTGCCACGTTTGGATACTCCAGATTCTGCTGTACTTGACAACCCCATTACCCTAGAAGAGCTTGCAATAGCCATTAAAAACACTCCTACAGGGAAAAGCCCAGGTCCTGATGGCTTTGGAGCTAAGTATTAAAAAACCTTTGCCCCACACTTGTCCCTCAATCTTGTACAATTATTTAACATAATAGAGGAAACCGGGGGCTTTTCCAAATACATGGTAGAAGCATATATTACAATACTCCACAAACCAGGTAAGCCACCTATTAAACCCGAAAAATATAGACCCATTTAATTGCTTAACGTTGATGTCAAGTTATATGCCAAGATTCTAGCTGACTCAAGAGTCCTACCTAAATTAGTTGCACCAGATAAGGTGGGCTTTGTCCCAGGGAGAGAATCAAAAGACAATACACTCAGAATATTACAATAAATCTCCTACACCCGTAATAATCATATCCCCATGATACTTGTATCTACTAATGCCGAGAAGGCTTTTGACCGGGTGAGTTGGGATTTTCTCGGTGCTCTATTACAACAGATGAACATAAGTAACAACTTTATCTCCAAAATATTTGCCCTCTATTCCAACCTCACGGCCAAAGTGAAGGTAAACGACATTTTGTTGGGCGCCTTTAAAATTACAAATGGATATGATTGCTAGTATTAAATGGGTCACATTTTAATGGGGTTATTTAAGCTTAACTGGAGCTTTTTGAAAGTATTTTAGATTTGTATAGGTTGAACTCGATGGACTTCAGTCTTTTTTCAACCTTATCTACTATGTTTCTATGTTACACGACATGGGTGTCCACTTTCCCCAATTCTCTTTGCACTATTGGCAGAAGCGCTCGCACACAAGGTCAGACAAAACCCACTAATCGCTGGCTTAAAATTAAAAAGCTCAGAACACAAATTAGCCTTATATGCTGACGACATCTTATTCACTCTCACATACCCAGAACATTCATTACCAATACTACTTGACGAATTTAAGGAATATGGTAAATTCTCCTTCTTTCATTTAAATGTCTCCAAATCAGAAATATTGAATATCTCCTTACCTCATGAGACTTTAACTAAAATAAAAGCTTCCAGTCCTTTAGTCTTGCAGCCCCATAAACTGAAATATCTAGGTATATTTTTAACGGCCGACCATAGGGATCTTTTCAAGGTTAACTACAAACCCTTAAAAGACAAAATTACAGACAATTTATCCAGCTGGAGCAATAAGAAGATGTGGTTAGGCAGAATACATGTAGTCAAAATGAATATACTGCCCAGAATTTTATATTTGTTACAAACTCTGCCTATCCTTCTACCCCGACACTATCTGACAAGCTGTCAAGGCTGTCATAGGACAATATATTTGGCAGAAGTTGAGACCACATATCCCTAAGAATACAATGTTTCTTCCGAGACTCAGAGGTGGATTAGGAGTACCAAATATTGAGCTCTATAGACAAGCAACACTTCTTCAATGCTTAGTAGAATGGTGTCACAATTCAGTAGACAAAAAATGGATTCAACTTGATGGAGAAATTTCACAATTGGAGAATATGGGCATTATGGCCTAGATTTCTCCATCAGCACGACCCTTGGAGATTTCCCAATACCCGCTCTGGTCTGAATTCTTTACAGTGTGGGACAAAGTTATAAAAACGTCAATGCACATATCCACATCACAATCTCCCATGACACCATGCAGAAACAACCCAGAAATGCCACAACAAGTTTATTCTGTCCTGCAAACTTCTAACACCCATATCAAATAAATTATTCTGAAATATATAATGAAAGGGAACAAACTATTACCAAGAGAGGAACTTGTCAGGAATGATAGGGAGTTATTCCCATTATGGTTAGGATACACACGAATAGTGTACTTCATTCAAAAACACAAACAAAGGGATAGCCTTAGCGGTCCCCTTACTGCATTTGAAAACCTATGTACTCAACAAACGCAACCCAAACATTTAATTTAAAAAATTGACAAAATCCTTTCAACAGTCAGCGATACCGTTTACCCCACTTATACTCATAAACAGGCTGAACATCTAGATAGACAAATTAACCACAAGGAATGGGACAGGGTCTTCATCAGCCACAAGAAAGCTACAATATCAGCTAATATAGCAGAGATGAACTTCAAACTACTGGCTAGGTGGTATTTAAACCCTGCCAGAATTAGCCACATCTACAAAAAAAGCAACGGGAGGTGCTAGTGGGGATGCGGGCGGAAGCAGACTTAATACATATTTGGTGGTCATGTGATAAGTTGGGTACTTTTTGGTCAGATGTAGTGTCTGAGATAAATGGAAAACTTAACCTGCAAGTACAAACTGACCCCAGTATTCTCATTCTCCTTGATCTCCCTAAAGTTCGAAATAAACCCAAAAAATCTTTGTTATATATCATGCTAAATAGCGCCACAGCTCTTATCCCCCAAAGGTGGAAGTCCACTGATGTTCCCACATTGGAATTGTGGAGGAAACAGATCACCTCATTAATCCAGATAGAAAGATATCAATATATGAAAGTCGGGAAAATAGAGATCTTTGACGAGATGCTAGAAATTTGGAACCTCCCTGACACTCACTAGGAAATATCAACAACCGTTTTAGTTCCCCTCCCCCCCCCCTTTTTTTTTCTCTACTTTTCCCTTCCCATTCATCTCCCTTTGTCTCTCTCTCTCCTCCTCTTCCCATACCCCTAATTACCAACCCATCTGTAAGAAACATAATATTTTCACAAATGAAACCTACCACGTCAATCGATCACACCAGACATGATTTCTCTACATTTATCACTTTTGAACAGATGAATGTTTAAAATACTTGTACAAGTTTAATCGATGTTTGATGTGCCCCGTTGGGCCTTACCTTTTGATCTATTATTTTATTGTAAAAGTTATTTTATGAAAAGGAAATGGAAAATGAAAATGAGCTCTGGAGTGACAAATTTGAAACAATATGATGGACTTTAAATCTTCCGTCACACCTGGGACTAGACATATGTATCTTATCTCCTCTGTATTCATACAGAAAATTAGCCCCTGTTAACTTGCATCTATGAAAGTCATGTATGTATGGGGTACTTGTAAAGCTCGGCTAATCACCCGTAAGGGTCTCAAGGCGCTGCTCATTTTATTGACCTTGGAAGGATGAAAGGCTGAGTGAACCTCACCGGGGATCAAACCTGCAACCCTTGGGTTGCTACAGAGCTCAGCCACAGTGCCTTAGCATGCTGAGCTATCTGTCCAGTATTGTTTCTTTTTTGTCTTTGTCACCTATGATATGTGCATAACACCATTGTTGTACATTGCAAGCTCAATAAACATTATTAAAATAAAAAAAAAACTACATGAAACATTTATAAGGTGTTAAAGTGAGGGGATGTGGTGTGTTGGAAAAAAAAGCACTGAAAAGTGCCTTTGCATTGAAGTCTATGGGGACTGTGTTTTTACTTGAAACATATATGTGTATGCTTATATACATATATATGTATGTGTTAATACGTGTTAATATGTGTATATAGACATATAAAAACATAAATATATATGTATATATTCATACATATTTTACATTTGCTGTCCAAATCTGCGCCACTTACTAGCTGCACTAGGTTCTTTGCGGTGTCTCCCGGCATCAGAACGAGACTCCCATTGGAGCCTATATAAGCGCGCTCTTGTGAGCGCAATGCTTCCAGGCAATGCGAATGCAAGGTCGCATTCACATTGCACTTAACTTGCAATTCCAGTGCACATTTGCCGTGCTGGTAATACTAAGTGGAGCGCAAATATTGCACTCACGAAAGCGCAATTTTGCGCTCCACTTGCAATCTAGGCCTCTGTTTTCATCATTCTCAATGCATTCACTAAATTTAGGGCTAGATTATAAGTGGATCGCTCCTGCTCGTGTGTTAACTATATATATATATATATATATATATAGAGTCCCAGTAGAGCACACTCTCACCTAATTGTCAACTACTAGGGTGCAGGCTAGTAAAATTATAGGTCCATAATCAGCATGCACACTGGATTTAATGAAAAAGTGCTATTATTTATTATTGGCACACAAACAATATGTGACGTTTCAGGGATCTCACCCCTATATATATAGAGAGAGAGAGAGAGAAAGAGAGAGAGATAGGAATATATTAAAAAAAAAAACTTTGAACATATTCATCTATGTGGAGAACATTGGAATGTGAAATATTTACAGTAAATCCATAGTTAAACATTTTATTATTGCTTAAATATAGTTTTACATGTTTTCAGCTACTTGACTACAAAGGGCTCCAATGCAATTATATATGTGTCTATCTATGTATACATATGTATTTATGTGTTTACATGTGGATATATGTATACACATATAAAAACATAAATACATATGTATACATATATAGACATATATATACACTGTATATGTATATATATATATATATATATATATATATATATATATATATATATATATATATATATATATATATGAATCACTGCACTAACCCTAGTTGAGCTTATAAGCTTTGTGAACAGTGATGCTTTGGCGTTAAGAGAATCTGCTGAAAAACAGACTTGAAGTACAAAGGTGCGTCATTGTGAGCCTAATTTGCATATCTTACCCAGAATCCTTTGCTGCATTGGAAGCAATGTATTCGATAGGTTTTCTGTGGGAAAAACAAGCCTTCTGACCTGTCTAGATTTGTTAATGTAGTACACAATGAGCTATTCTCTCTCTCTCTCTCTCTCTCTCTCTCATACATAGAGATACATGTATGTATGTATCTCTATGTTAAAGCCCTTTGCATGCCTTTTTGTACATTTTTTTTTAGATAGGTTTATTTATTTTGGGGGTGTAATGTTAGAAGGTTTAGTGGGGTTTTTCACTAAAGAGCTGATCGCTTTAAGGCAATGCGCAACAAAATGCCCTTTTATGGATTTATTTTTTATTTTTTTAAGGGGTATTAGAATAGGATGAATTCTTTTATTTTTGGGGGTAATTACTTTTTTTTATTTTCTGCAATTTGCAATGTTAGGGTTTTTTCTTTTTTGTAATGTTAGGGTTTTTTATTTTTGTAATGTTAGGTTTTTTTTAAGTAATGTTAGTTTTTTATTTAGTAAGGTTTTTTTAAAGGTTTTATTTATTTTTAAAAGGTAGTTAGGATTTATTTTGTACTTTTTGGGTATTTTATTTAGGGGGTGTTAGGTTAGGATGTTTAGATGATAGTTTATTACTTTGCGATATGGGGTGTTGCCGCTTTAGGGGTTAATAGTGTAGTTTAGTGTTTGCGATGAGCGGGCTGGTGGTTTAGGGGTTAATAGTGTAGTTTAGTGTTTGAGATGTGGGGGAATGACGGTTCAGGGGTTAATTGTGTATTTAGGTACATTGCGATGTGGGGGTGGAGGTTTAGAGGTTAATAGTGTATTTAGGTCATTTGCGATGTTGGGGGATAGTGGTTTAAGGGTTAATATTGTAATTAGGTAGTTTGCTATTTGGGTGGATGGCGGTTTAGAGGTTAATAGTGTATTTAGGTAGTTTTGAATGCTGGGGGATGCCGGTTTAGGGGTTAATAGTTTATTAAGGTAGTTTGCCATGTGGGTAGATGGTGGATTTGAGGTTAATAGTTTATTTAGGTAGTTTGCGGTGTGGGGGGATGGTGGTTTAGGGGATAATAGTTTATTTAGGTAGATTGCAATGTGGGGGTGTGGCGGATTAGGGCTTAATAGTTTATTTAGGTAGTTTGCAATGTGGGGGGATGGCGGTTTAGGGGTTAATAGTGTGTTTCGTGTAACTATTTCCTCTAGACAAACTCTAGTGAGCTTGCACTATTGTATTTACTTTCATCTTTTAATACAAGCGCTACTTAACGATTTACGCTCCTCATAGAAAATATGAGGAGCGTAAATTACAGCGACACTAAACAAATTTGTGGTAATTTTTATAGTGCTCCACTCTTGCGATTGCGTTTACTCTCCTAGCGCTCCACTTGTAATCTAGCCCATAGCCCCTTATTAAACTCCATAATAGGTGGTACATTTCTAGATTTACATTCTGTTAGTCTTGTCTCATGGTTGCCTATTAACAAGCTTAATATATACACATGACAGCATAGAAAGTTACAGTTATGTTGTTTTTTGAGACCAATATTTGCTCCACTTTTTTCATAGTATGCCTTCTGTTAAATGTAATTTACTTTCGGCTAGATTTGGAGTTTTGTCGGTAACGACCCGAAAAACTAACGCCGGCTTTTTTCTGGCCGCACCATAAAAATAGCTCTGGTATTGAGAGTCCACATAAAGGCTGCGTTAGGCTCCAAAAAAGGAGCGTAGAGCATTTTTAATGCAGCTTCAACTCTCAATACCAGAGTTGCTTACGGACGCGGCCAGCCTCAAAAACGTGCTCGTGCACGATTCCCCCATAGGAAACAATGGGGCTGTTTGAGCTGAAAAAAACCCTGCAAAAAAGCCGCGTTCAGCTCTTAACGCAGCCCCATTGTTTGCTATGCGGAAACACTTCCTACGTCTGCACCTAACACTCTAACATGTACCCCGAGTCTAAACACCCCTAACCTTACACTTATTAACCCCTATTCTGCCGCCCCAGCTATCGCTGACACCTGCATTTTATTTTTAACCCCTAATCTGCCGCTCCGTAAACCGCCGCTACTTACATTATCCCTATGTACCCCTAATCTGCTGCCCTAACATCGCCGACCCCTATATTATATTTATTAACCCCTAATCTGCCCCCCTCAACGTCGCCTCCACCTGCCTACACTTATTAACCCCTAATCTGCCGAGCGGACCGCACCGCTATTATAATAAAGTTATTAACCCCTAATCCGCCTCACTAACCCTATAATAAATAGTATTAACCCCTAATCTGCCCTCCCTAACATCGCCGACACCTAACTTCAATTATTAACCCCTAATCTGCCGACCGGAGCTCACCGCTATTCTAATAAATGGATTAACCCCTAAAGCTAAGTCTAACCCTAACACTAACACCCCCCTAAATTAAATATAATTTTAATCTAACGAAATTAATTAACTCTTATTAAATACATTATTCCTATTTAAAGCTAAATACTTACCTGTAAAATAAACCCTAATATAGCTACAATATAAATTATAATTACATTGTAGCTATTTTAGGATTAATATTTATTTTACAGGCAACTTTGTAATTATTTTAACCAGGTACAATAGCTATTAAATAGTTAAGAACGATTTAATAGCTAAAATAGTTAAAATAATTACAAAATTACCTGTAAAATAAATACTAACCTAAGTTACAATTAAACTATCAATAAATTAATTAAATAAACTACCTACAATTACCTACAATTAACCTAACACTACACTATCAATAAATTAATTAAATGCAATTCCTACAAATAAATACAATTAAATAAACTAGCTAAAGTACAAAAAATAAAAAAGAACTAAGTTACAAAAAATAAAAAAATATTTACAAACATAAGAAAAATATTACAACAATTTTAAACTAATTACACCTACTCTAAGCCCCCTAATAAAACAACAAAGCCCCCCAAAATAAAAAATGCCCTACCCTATTCTAAATTACTAAAGTTAAAAGCTCTTTTACCTTACCAGCCCTGAACAGGGCCCTTTGAGGGGCATGCCCCAAGAAATTCAGCTCTTTTGCCTGTAAAAAAAAAAAATACAATACCCCCCCCCCAACATTACAACCCACCACCCACATACCCCCTAACCCAAACCCCCCTTAAATAAACCTAACACTAAGCCCCTGAAGATCATCCTACCTTGTCTTCACCTCACCAGGTATCACCGATCCGTCCTGGCTCCAAAATCTTCATCCAACCCAAGCGGGGGTTGGCGATCCATCATCCAGTGGCTGAAGAGGTCCAGAAGAGGCTCCAAAGTCTTCATCCTATCCGGGAAGAAGAGGCGATCCGGACCGGCAACCATCTTGATCCAAGCGGCATCTTCTATCTTCATCCGATGATGACCGGCTCCATCCTGAAGACCTCCACCGCGGACCCATCTTCTTCCGGCGACGTCCAACTGAAGAATGATGGTTCCTTTAAGGGACATCATCCAAGATGGCGTCCCTCGAATTCCGATTGGCTGATAGGATTCTATCAGCCAATCGGAATTAAGGTAGGAATATTCTGATTGGCTGATGGAATCAGCCAATCAGAATCAAGTTCAATCCGATTGGCTGATCCAATCAGCCAATCAGATTGAGCTCGCATTCTATTGGCTGTTCCGATAAAGTTATCAAAAAAGCTGTCAAAAAGCCACGCAACAAGTACGGGGCGATGAGCAGCGGATTGTGAGAGTTATCATTCATCCGATCTCGCTTCTCTTCAGCTTTTTTACAGCTTTCTTGCTAGCCTGTCACTAAGCACGCACACTAAACTACACTGTTCTACCCCCTATACCGGTGCCCCCGGAGCCCCCCGCAACTAAATAAAGTTAGTAACCCCTAAACCGCCGCTCCTAGACCCCGCCGCAACTCTTATAAATGTATTAACCCCTAAACCGCCGCTCTCGGACACCGCCGCAACCTACATTATACCTAGTAACCCCTATCCTGCCCCCCCTATACCGTCGCCCTCTATAATGAAGTTATTAACCCCTATCCTGCTGATCTCGCATCTCGCTGCAACTAAATAGTTTAACCCCTAAACCGCCGCTCCCAGACCCTGCCGCAACCTATATTAAATTTATTAACCCTTATCCTGCCCCCCTACACCGTCGCCACCTATAATACATTTATTAACCCCTATGCTGCCCCCCACTACACCGCCGCCACTGTAATAAAATTATTAACCCCTAAACCTAAGTCCTAAGTCTAACACTAACCCTAAACCCCCCCTAACTTAAAAATTAATTAAATAAATCTAAATAATATTTCTATTATGAACTAAATTAATCCTATTTAAAACTAAATACTTACCTTTAAAATAAACCCTAATATAGCTACAATATAAATAATAATTATATTATAGCTATCTTAGGATTTATTTTTATTTTACAGGCAAATTTCAATTTATTTTAACTAGGTACAATAGCTATTAAATAGTTATTAACTATTTAATAGCTTACCTAGCTAAAATAAAGAGAAATTAACCTGTAAAATAAAAACTAACCTAAGTTACAATTACACCTAACACTACACTATCATTAAATAAATTATTCCTATTTAAAACTAAATACTTACCTATAAAATAAACCCTAAGATAGCTACAATGTAATTAATAATTACATTGTAGCTATTTTAGGAATTATATTTATTTTACAGGTAACTTTGTATTTATTTTAGCTAGTTAGAATAGTTATTAAATAGTTATTAACTATTTAATAACTACCTAGCTAAAAGAAATACAAAATTACCTGTAAAATAAATCCTAACCTAAGTTACTATTAAACCTAACACTACACTATCATTAAATTAATCAAATAAATTAACTACAAATAACTACAATTAAATACAATTACATAAACTAACTAAAGTACAAAAAATAAAAAAAGCTAAGTTACAAAAAATAAAAAAATAAGTTACAAACATTTTAAAAATATTACAACAATTTTAAGCTACTTACACCTAATCTAAGCCCCCTAATAAAATAACAAAGCCCCCCAAAATAAAAAAATGCCCTACCCTATTCTAAATTAAAAAAGTTCAAAGGTCTTTTACCTTACCAGCCCTTAAAAGGGCCTTTCGTGGGGCATGCCCCAAAGAATTCAGCTCTTTTGCCTGTAAAAGAAAAATACAACCCCCCCAACATTAAAACCCACCACCCACATACCCCTAATATAACCCAAACCCCCCTTGAAATAACCTAACACTAATCCCCTGAAGATGATCCTACCTTGAGTCGTCTTCACTCAGCCGAGCAGCGATGGAACCGAAGAGGATATCCGGAGCGGCAGAAGTTATCCTCCAAGGGGCGCTGAAGAAATCTTCCATCCGATGAAGTGATCCTCCAGTCGGCGCTGAAGAAGTCTTCCATCCGGGCGATGTCATCTTCCAAGCGGCGCTGAAGAAGTCTTCTATCCGGGCGATGTCATCTTCCAAGCGGGGTCTTCAATCTTCATCCCACCGACGCGGAACATCCTTCTTTCCCGACGGACTACAGACGAATGAAGGCTCCTTTAAGGGACGTCATCCAAGATGGCGTCCCTTCAATTCCGATTGGCTGATAGGATTCTATCAGCCAATCGGAATTAAGGTATGAAAAATCTGATTGGCTGATCGAATCAGCCAATCAGATTGAAGTTCAATCTGATTGGCTGATCCAATCAGCCAATCAGATTGAGCTCGCATTCTATTGGCTGATCCGATCAGCCAATAGAATGCGAGCTCAATCTGATTGGCTGATTCAATCAGCCAATCAGATTTTTCCTACCTTAATTCCGATTGGCTGATAGAATCCTATCAGCCAATCGGAATTGAAGGGACGCCATCTTGGATGACGTCCCTTAAAGGAGCCTTCATTCGTCGGTAGTCCGTCGGGAATGAAGGATGTTCCGCGTCGGCGGGATGAAGATTGATGATTGAAGACCCCGCTTGGAAGATGACATCGCCCGGATAGAAGACTTCTTCAGCGCCGCTTGGAAGATGACATCGCCCGGATGGAAGACTTCTTCAGCGCCGACTGGAGGATCACTTCATCGGATGGAAGATTTCTTCAGCGCCCCTTGGAGGATCACTTCTGCCGCTCTGGATCTCCTCTTCAGTTCCATTGGTGGCTCGGCTGAGTGAAGACGACTCAAAGTAGGATGATCTTCAGGGGATTAGTTTTAGGTTATTTTAAGGGGGGTTTGGGTTAGATAAGGGGTATGTGGGTGGTGGGTTTTAATGTTGGGGGGGGTTGTATTTTTCTTTTACAGGCAAAAGAGCAGTTTTCTTTGGGGCATGCCCCACAAAAGGCCCTTTTAAGGGCTGGTAAGGTAAAAGAGCTTTGAACTTTTTTAATGTAGAATAGGGTATGGAATTTTTTTATTTTGGGGGGTTTGTTATTTTATTAGGGGGCTTAGATTAGGTGTAAGCAGCTTAAACTTGTTGTAATATTTTTTAAATGTTTGTAACCTATTTTTTTTTTGTAACTTAGCTTTTTTTATTTTTTGTACTTTAGTTAGTTTATGTAATTGTATTTAATTGTAGTTATTTGTAGTTAATTTATTTAATTAATTTAATGATAGTGTAGTGTTAGGTTTAATTGTAACTTAGGTTAGGATTTATTTTACAGGTAATTTTGTATTTCTCTTAGCTAGGTAGTTATTAAATAGTTAATAACTATTTAATAACTATTCTAACTAGCTAAAATAAATACAAAGTTACCTGTAAAATAAATATAATTCCTAAAATAGCTACAATGTAATTATTAATTACATTGTAGCTATCTTAGGGTTTATTTTACAGGTAAGTATTTAGTTTTAAATAGGAATAATTTATTTAAGTATAGTGTAGTGTTAGGTGTAATTGTAACTTAGGTTAGTTTTTATTTTACAGGTAAATTTCTCTTTATTTTAGCTAGGTAGCTATTAAATAGTTAATAACTATTTAATAGCTATTGTACCTATTTAAAATAAATTGAAAGTTACCTGTAAAATAAAAATAAATCCTAAAATAGCTACAATATAATTATTATTTATATTGTAGCTATATTAGGGTTTATTTTAAAGGTAAGTATTTAGTTTTAAATAGGATTAATTTAGTTAATAATAGAAATATTATTTAGATTTATTTAATTAATATTTAAGTTAGGGGGGATGTTAGGGTTAGTGTTAGACTTAGGTTTAGGGGTTAATAAATTTATTACAGTGGCGGCGGTGTAGTGGGGGGCAGGATAGGGGTTAATAAATGTATTATTGGTGGCGACGGTGTAGGGGGCAGATTAGGGGTTAATACATTTAATATAGGTTGCGGCAGGGTCCGGGAGCGGCGGTTTAGGGGTTAAACTATTTATTTAGTTGCGGCGATGTGCGGGATCAGCAGGATAGGGGTTAATAACTTTATTATAGAGGGCGGCGGTATAGGGGGGGCAGAATAGGGGTTACTAGGTATAATGTAGGTTGCGGCGGTGTCCGGGAGCAGCGGTTTAGGGGTTAATACATTTATTATAGTTGCGGCGGGGTCAGGGAGCGGCGGTTTAGGGGTTAATATATATAGAGTAGCTTGCGGTGGGCTCCGGGAGCGGCGGTTTAGGGGGTAATAACTTTATTTAGTTGCGGCGCTGTAGGGGGGGACAGCTTAGGGGTGTTTAGACTCGGGGTACATGTTTGGGTGTTAGGTGTAGACAGCTCCCATAGAAATCAATGGGATGTCTGGCAGCAGCGAACTTGTACTTTCACTATGGTCAGACTCCCATTGATTCCTATGGGATCCGCCGCCTCCAGGGCGGCAGATTGAAAACCAGGTACGCTGGGCCGGAAAAGTGCCGAGCGTACCTGCTAGTTTTTTGATAACTAGCAAAAGTAGTCAGATTGTGCCGCAATTGTGTGCGGAACATCTGTAGTGACGTAAGAATCGATCTGTGTCGGACTGAGTCCGGCGGATCGAAGCTTACGTCACAAAATTCTACTTTTGCCGGTCTCTAGCCTTTGATAACTAAGGCAACTCAGCCTCGCCACAAATACGCTGCGGAATTCCAGCGTATTTGAGGTTGACGGCTTGATAACTAGGCCCCCTTGTCTCAAATTCATCAGTGAAGCTGGCAACATATCATACATCCAAGCTGATTCAGGTTCTTCAGTCTTTTGGATGACATCAATCGTTCAAAGCTCTTCAGAGACATAAAACCATATCAATTTCCTTGAAATTGCTACCAACACCAGTTTAGCTATAGCTGAGCCAAAGCCTTTCAAGACTATGTAAGCAGTTATGCACGTCTAATATGTGGATTCTTTGAGCAGAAGAATACATGATGGTGCTGGGTTTGATGATGGACATTTTGCACGTACTTAGATTTTCCCAGTTTCATAAAAGACCATTGCAGTTTGGTTTTCTCTCCTTTTGAAATTATGATTCCCTAAGAGTTTTGTGGAATCTCAAGACAAAATAGTTTTAATAATATGCAAAATAGTGCTAATAATGTGCAAAACACAGTGCAACATAAATATTCTTGCAACAACGAAAACTTGTAGAGGGTCAAAACAATGATAACACAAATTAGCTGTCTAGTTCTTCTGGCACGTCAGAACTATTTGTTTCTCACATGCCCGGTCTTCTGTCACTGGTTCTATTTCTTTACCAATACCGAAAACTGCTCACACAGGCATTTTTGGGTACTGAAAGGTGTTCTGAATTGAATAGACTTTTCCAACCTCACAAACATAATCTATAATTTGCACCCATAGAGCACATTTTTAGCTCGATGTCCCTTCCTGCTCCTTCTAGCATCCTTCCTTCTTCTCTACCTTTCCACCTCTCTTGGCTCTCTCCTCCAATATCTCTCAACTTTTCTTATTCTTATTCTTCATGTTTCCCCCCTTCTCTCTCTTGTAATCTCAACTACACACCCTTTTCTGCCCAATTCCCTCCCAGTTTTAGAAAAAAAAATTTAGTTTGACACCACTTCCACTGATGGTACAATGGACTCAATTTATCAAGCTTCAGAGGCCGATTTGGAGTTCTTGAGGTGAAGGCTCACTCATAAATGCTAACTGTAAGTTAAGAAAAGGGTCTAGGGCTACACAAGCAATTGTGGAATAATACACATGGCAGTGGACACTGATCACCAACTGCTGCTAGCTAGGAACCTTGTCTGATGCTACATGATATATTGAGGCCATATTATGATATCATCAAATATGAAAATGAATGCACACCATTAATTAGATTGCAGAGTTGTTGAGTCTGGTTTGTGGCCTGCTAAAAGCTTCTAAATTCTTAAAATATTAAGATATGAAGCAAGTTAATCTATTGTTAGAATAAGCTTTTCAAAGACTCCTAATACAAATACAAATTTCCTTGTACACATTAGCAATTATTTATTGATTTGTTTCATCACACACTACTGACTCCATAAAGGCCAAATGCTCATTTTTCATTTACCTTTGGCATTCAACAAAATATTCTCATAAAATATTCATAGATTTTTATTAGCACGTATTCAATTAGGCATAGTGATGCCCTGCTTAGGTAAGCATGACCACTCTGATAACCTCAAAAAATAGCTTGCTCTTGAAAAATAATTTGTCTTATTTCAATTGTATAAATTGTATTATAGCTGTATGATAAGATGATTTATAAGCTATAAATGTAAATGAATTGCAAATGTTCTATATTTGCTTTTTTTTTTAGATGTTTGCAAATTTCCCTGTCTTAAAAAAACCTACAACTAGATTACGAGTTTTGCGGTATGAGTGAAAAAGCATCGTTATGGCTCTTTTTCATTACTGCTGGTATTACGAGTTTTGCAGGTATAAGTGCACTGCACCCTTTTTTGGCTGTAACGCAACATAACTACCGCAGCTTTTAAAAAGTAATTTTTCAAAGGGACTTTCCATAGCGCCGCTATTATGAGTTTGCCTATCCGGCCAAAAAGTGAGCGGTATACCCTATACCATCAAGATCCATACCGTAAACTGAAAGTCAGTAGTTATGAGTTTTACGCTACAAAGCCGTAACATAAAATTCATAACTTAAGTGCTAAAAAGTACACTAACACCCATAAATGACCTATTAACCCCTAAACCGAGGCCCTCCCGCATCACAAACACTAAAATAAAATTATTAACCCCTAATCTGCCACTCCTGACATCGCCACCACTATAAAAAACATATTAACCCCTAAACAGCCACACTTCCGCATCGTAAACACTAGTTAAATATTATTAACCCCTAATCTGCCGCCCCCAATATCGTCCTTACCTACCTACATTTATTAACCCCTAATCTGCCGCCCCAACGTCACCGCAACTATACTAAAGTTATTAACCCCTTAACCTAACGCTAAGTCTAACCCTAACACCCCTAACTTTAATATAATTAAAACAAATCTAAATAAATATTATTATCATTAACTAAATAATTCCTATTTAAAACTAAATACTTACCTGTGAAATAAAACCTAAGCTAGCTACAATATAACTTATAGTTTCTATTGTAGCTAGCTTAGGTTTTATTTTTATTTCACAGGCAAGTTTGTATTTAATTTAACTAGGTAGACTAGTTAGTAAATAGTTATTAACTATTTACTAGCTACCTAGTTAAAATAAATGCAAATTTACCTGTAAAATAAAACCTAACCTGAGTTACACTAACACCTAACCTTACACTACAATTAAATACATTACATTAATTACATACAATTAACTAAATTACAAAAAACCCCACTAAATTACACAAAATAAAAATGATATTATCAAATATTTAAACTAATTACACCTAATCTAATAGCCCTATCAAAATAAAAAAGCCCCCCCAAAATAAAAAAACCCTAGCCTACAATAAACTACCAATGGCCTTTTGCGGGGCATTGCCCCAAAGAAATCAGCTCTTTTACCTGTAAAAAAAAAATACAACCAACCCCCCAACAGTAAAACCCATAACCCACAAACCCAACCCCCCAAATAAAATCCTATCTAAAAAAACTAAGCTCCCTATTGCCCTGAAAAGGGCATTTGGATGGGCATTGCCCTTAAAAGGGCATTTAGCTCTTTTTCTGCCCAAACCCTAATCTAAAAATAAAACCCACCCAATAAACCCTTAAAAAACCTAACACTAACCCCCGAAGATCCACTTACAGTTTTTGAAGACCGGACATACATCCTCAATGAAGCGGCAGAAGTCTTCATCCAAGCAGGCAGAAGTCATCAATGAAGCTTGGAGAAGTCTTCATCCAAGCTGCCGAAATCTTCATCCAAGCCGGCAGGAGTCTTCATCCAGACGGAATCTTCTGTCTTCATCCTTCCGACGTGGAGCAACTCCATCTTCAAGACATCTGGGGCGGAGCATCCTCTTCATACGGTCCAAGCCGTACACTGAAGGGTCCTTTAAATTACATCATCCAAGATGGCGTCCCTTGAATTCTGATTGGCTGATAGAATTCTATCAGCCAATTGGAATTAAAGGGGAAAAAAATCCTATTGGCTCATGCAATCAGCCAATAGGATTTAGCTTCAATCCTATTGGCTGATCCAATCAGCCAATAGGATTGAGCTTGCATTCTATTGGCTGATTTCACCTTTAATTCCGATTGGCTGATAGAACTCTATCAGCCAATCGGAATTCAAGGGACGCCATCTTGGATGACGTCCGTTAAAGGAACCATCATTCTTCATTAGACGTGGAAAGATGAGGATGCTCCGCACCAGATGTCTTGAAGATCGAGTCGCTCCGCGCCGGATGGATGAAGATAGAAGATGCCGCCTGGATGAAGACTTCTGTCGGCTTGGATGAAGACTTCGGCCCGCTTGGAGGAAGACTTCTCCTAGCTTTGTTGAGGACTTCTGCCCACTTGGATGAAGACTTCTGCCGCTTTGTTGAGGATAGATGTCCGGTCTTCAAAAACTGTAAGTGGATCTTCGGGGGTTAGTGTTAGTTTTTTTAAGGGTTTATTGGGTGGGTTTTATTTTTAGATTAGGGTTTGGGCAGAAAAAGAGCTAAATGCCCTTTTAAGGGCAATGCCCATCCAAATACCCTTTTCAGGGCAATGGGGAGCTTAGATTTTTTTAGATAGGATTTTATTGGGGGGGTTTGTTGTATAGGTGGTGGGTTTTACTGTTGGGGGGTTGGTTGTATTTTTTTACAGGTAAAAGAGCAGATTTCTTTTGGGCAATGTCCTGCAAAAGGCCCTTTTAAAGGCCATTGGTAGTTTATTGTAGGCTAGGTTTTTTTTATTTTGGGGGGGGCTTTTTTATTTTGATTAGGTGTAATTAGTATAAATATTTGATAATTTCTTTTTTCTTTTGTGTAATTTAATGTTTGTTTTATTGTAGTGTAAGGTTAGGTGTTAGTGTAACTAAGGTTAGGTTTTATTTTACAGGTAAATTTGTATTTATTTTAACTAGATATTTAGTAAATAGTTAATAACTATTTAGTAACTAGTCTATCTAGTTAAAATAAATACAAACTTGCCTGAGAAATAAAAATAAAACCTAAGCAAGATACAATGTAACTATTAGTTATATTGTAGCTATCTTATGGTTTATTTTATAGGAATTATTTAGTTAATGATAGGAATTTTTTAATTAGATTTATTTTAATTATATTAAAGTTAGGGGTGTTAGACTTAGGGTTAGGTTTAGGGTTTAATAACTGTAGTATAGTGGTGGTGACTTTGGGGGCAGCAGATTAGGGGTTAATAAATGTAGGTAGGTAGTGACGACATTGGGGGCGGCAGATTAGGGTTTAATAAGTGTAGGTAGGTAGCAACCACATTGAGGGTGGCAGATTAGGGGTTAATAAGTGTAGGTGGGTGGCGGCGACATTGGGGGTGGCAGATTAGGGTTTAATAAGTGTAGGTAGGTAGCGACGACATTGGGGGCGGGAGATTAGGGGTTAATAAGTGTAGGTGGGTGGCGGTGACATTGGGGGTGGCAGATTAGGGGTTAATAAGTATAATATAGGTGGTGACGATGTCGGGGGTGGCAGATTAGGGGTTAATAAGTGTAATGTAGGTGGCGGCGATGTCGGGGGCAGCAGATTAGGGGTGTTTAGACTCTAGGTTTATGTTAGGGTGTTAGGTGTAAACATAACTTTTCTTTCCCCATAGGAATCAATGGGGCTGCGTTACGGAGCTTTACGCTCCTTTATTGCAGGTGTTAGGCTTTTTTTTAGACGGCTCTCTCCATTGATGTCTATGGGGAAATCATGCATGAGCACGTAAAACCATCTCAAAGCAGCGCTGGTATAGGAGTGCGGTATGGAGCTCAATTTTGCTTAACGCTCACATATTGCCTGCTAACGTCGGGTTTATGAAAACCTGTAATAGCAGCGCTATAGGGAGGTGAGCAGTGGAAATAAATTGCAAGTTAGTACCGAGCCACTCTTACCGCAAAACTCGTAATCTAGCTGCTAGTTAATAATAAATATAAGATTAAATAATGTCAACACACCAGATGGCAAATTCAGTTTTAACCATTGATTCTTAAAGGGATGTTGCTTCCAAGAAAAAAGTGTTTAACTTTAAAAAGAAAGAACAAAAGACTGTTGTGTGTACATGTCAAAACAAATAATCTCTTAAATTATACAGTTTAGTATTGATCAGATTGATAGTGTTTTGTTCTGTATAATAATCTTCATTAAAATGGGATTATTTCTGGTTCATTGTTTTGATTTTGTTTCTTGTGTGGTGACAAATAATATGTTTATAAATGATGTGGCATATTTAGTACATTTATGAAGTTGACAGCCAATATATAAAAATTTTATTATAAATACTATTATTGTATAAGAAATAAGAGACTAACCATGGTTTACCACACATATTTATTAACAGTCACTTACAAAATTGACATACAGTGGGGCAAAAAAGTATTTAGTCAGCCACCAAGTTCTCCCACTTAAGAAGATGAGAGAGGACTGTAATTTTCATCATAGGTATACCTCAACTATGAGAGACAAAATGTGGAAACAAATTCAGACAATCACATTGTCTGATTTGTAAAGAATTTATTTGCATATTATGGTGGAAAATAAGTATTTGGTCATCTACAAACAAGCAAGATTTCTGGTTCTCACAGACCTGTAATTTCTTCTTTAAGAGGCTCCTCTGTCCTCCACTCATTACCTGTATTAATGGCACCTGTTTGAACTTGTTATCAGTATAAAAGACACCTGTCCACAACCTGAAACAGTCACACTCCAAACTCCACTATGGTGAAGACCAAAGAGCTGTCGAAGGACACCAGCAACAAAATTGTAGACCTGCACCAGGCTGGGAAGACTGAATCTGCAATAGGCAAGCTGCTTGGTGTGAAGAAATCAACTGTGGGAGCAATAATTAGAAAATGGAAGACATACAAGACCACTGATAATCTCCCTCGATCTTGGGCTCCACGCAAGATCTCACCCCGTGGGGTCAAAATGATCACAAGAACGGTGAGCAAACATCCCAGAACTACATGGGGGGACCTAGTGAATGACCTGCAGAGAGCTGGGACCAATGTAACAAAGGCTACCATCAGTAACACACTACGCCGCCAGGGACTCAGATCCTGCAGTGCCAGACGTGTCCCCCTGCTTAAGCCAGTACATGTCCGGGCCTATCGGAAGTATGCTAGAGAGCATTTGGATGATCCAGAAGCGGATTGGGAGAATGTCATATGGTCAGATGAAACCGAAGTAGAACTGTTTGGTAGAAACACAACTCGTCGTGTTTGGAGGAGAGAGAATGCAGAGTTGCAACCAAAGAATACCATACCTACTGTGAAGCATAGGGGTGGCAACATCATGCTTTGGGGCTGTTTCTCTGCAAAGGGAACATGACGACTGATTTGTGTACATGAAAGAATGAATGGAGCCATGTATCGTGAGATTTTGAGTGCAAACCTCCTTCCATCAGCAAGGGCATTGAAGATGAAATGTGGCTGGTGTTAGGAATTATCTAAGCATAATACAGTAATATATTTCCTAATGGCTGGGTCTTTCAGCATGACAATGATCCAAAACACACCACCCGAGCAACGAAGGAGTGGTTTCATAAGAAGTATTTCAAGGTCCTGAAGTGGCCTAGCCAGTCTCCAGATCTCAACCCCATAGAAAACCTTTGGGGGGGTTGAAAGTCTGTGTTGCCCAGCGACAGCCCCAAAACATCACTGCTCTAGAGGAGATCTGCATGCAGGAATGGGCCAACATACCAGCAACAGTGTGTGACAACCTTGTGAAGACTTACAGAAAACGTTTGACCTCTGTCATTGCCAACAAAGGATATATAACAAAGTATTGAGATAAACTTTTGATATTGACCAAATACTTATTTTCCACCATAATTTGCAAATAAATTCCTTCCAAATCAGACAATGTGATTGTCTGGATTTGTTTCCACTTTTTGTCTCTCATAGTTGAGGTATACCTATGATGAAAATTACAGGCCTCTCTCATCTTCTTAAGTGGGAGAACTTGCATAATTGGTGGCTGACTAAATACTTTTTTGCCCCACTGTAAGTGAGAAAGATATCCATTATGAGTATTTATTTCTAATTATATGGTTATGTGGATAAAGATTAATATATATGTGTGTAAATTATTAAACATTAAAAAAAACACACCTGCAAATCACAAAGGAAGTGGTGAAAGAAAGATTTACACGTACACATGCAAGTTTGAGTTTAGAAAAAGAAAATATAGCTTATTAAGATATGTTTATTGAAGGCTGATATATAATTTCAGAAAGACTTGTTTATTTATCTCTCTGACAATCAGTGGAATAATGCTCTATTCTAAAAGGGCATGCAATTATTTAATGATTCAGATAGAGAATAAAATGTTAAACAACATTCCAATTTACCTCTATTATCTAATGTGCTTAATTCTTTAGATATCCTTTGTTGAAGAAATAGCAATGCACATGGGTGAGCCAATCACGTGAGGCATCTATGTGCAGCCACCAATTAGCAGCTACTGAGTCTATCTATGCTTTTCAACAAAGGATGTTTTTCTTTTAAACACTATGAAGATGAATTCAACTTGTTATGAAGAACATATTCTAGAAAGATCTTTTCAAAACAAGATTCATACATTAGTAACATGTAATAACATTAATGTATTTATTATGAAACAATATATATAGGAGCAAATTCAGAAATATACAGTTGTCTTATGTGGGGGATATGTTTCTGTGCTTTTGTCAGTTATATAACTTAATTTGGCAAAAACTAAAATACATAAATTAGCTTAAAGAAATGCTTACATTACATTTATGAGAAATTGAATTATTAACAGATTGTTAACATCAGCTTTTTTTAGGGGAAATCTTCAAAATTTTCAGGGAATATTTCAAGCATTAATAAGTTGCAGTATAACTGTATACTAAATGTATGAAAATAATAGTTTTTTCAGTTGTATTAGAATAACTTACTTCCAATTCTCAACCTGAAAATTTTAGTAAATAACCTAGTTCTATAAAAAAGGAAAAAAAAGCTGAAAAAGCAATAATTTTCAAGAAAAAAGAAAACTTACTGTGATGTATTAACACTATCAAGAGCCTAAGGGGCCTAGTTATCAAGCCATCAACCTCAAATACGCTGGAATTCCGCAGTGTATTTGTGGCGAGGCTGATTCGCCTTAGTTATCAAGCCCTACTGCCCGGCAAAAGTAGAATTTAGTGACGTAAGCTTCGATCCGCCGGGCAAAGTCCGACACAGATAGATTCTTACGTCACTACAGATGTTCCGCACACAAGTGCGGCACAATCTGACTACTTTTGCTAGTTATCAAAAAACTAGCAGGTACGCTCGGCACTTTTCTGGCCCAGCGTACCTGGTTTTCAAACCGCCGCCCTGGAGGCGGCGGATCCCATAGGAATCAATGGGAGTCTGACCATAGCGAAAGTTCATGTTCGCTGCTGCCAGACATCCCATTGATTCCTATGGGAGATGTCTACACCTAACACCCTAACATGTACCCCGATTCTAAACACCCCTAATCTGCCCCCCCTACACCGCCGCAACGAAATAAATGTATTACCCCCTAAACCGCCGCTCCCGGAGCCCACCGCCACTATAATAAACTGATTAACCCCTAAACCGTAAAAAGAAATGCCAAGATACAGCGCTACACTACCCTCAGATGAGGGTTGGGTTGCTAAAGATGGTGTCCACGACTAGGAATGTGTATACATAAAGGTTAATATATAATATTGTGTTACACAAAGAATATATATAAAACCATGTGAAAAAGTACTTAAAAGGTAAAAGATTAAAAACAAAATATATATAGGATGTGATATTAAAATGTATTAAACAAACATTTATTTACATAAACTGACAGTTAAAAATACAGTTAAAAATAGATTCAACAATCTAATGGATTGCCCCATACATTATATTGTTGAATCTATATTTAACTGTATTTTTAACTGTCAGTTTATGTAAATAAATGTTTGTTTAATACATTTTAATATCACATCCTATATATATATATTTTGTTTTTAATCTTTTACCTTTTAAGTACTTTTTCACATGGTTTTATATATATTCTTTGTGTAACACAATATTATATATTAACCTTTATGTATACACATTCCTAGTCGTGGACACCATCTTTAGCAACCCAACCCTCATCTGAGGGTAGTGTAGCGCTGTATCTTGGCATTTCTTTTTACTCTTAACTTTTGGAGTCTGGTTGGGAGACTCCGCCTATATCAGATATAGCTTGTATGGTATTATTGTGGCGCTGATAGATATACATTCATTTGAACTACTAACCCCTAAACCGCCACTCCCGGAGCCCACTGCAAGCTATAATAAATATGTTAACCCCTAAACTGCCGCTCCCGGTCCCCGCCGCAACTATAATATATGTATTAACCCCTAAACCGCCGCTCCCAGACCCCGCCGCCACCTACATGATACCTATTAACCCCTATCCTGCCCCCCCATACCGTCGCCCTCTATAATAAAGTTATTAACCCCTATCCTGCCGATTCCGGACCTCGCCGCAACTAATAAATAGTTTAACCCCTAAACCGCCGCTCCCAGACCCGCCGCCACCTATAATAAATTTATTAACCCCTATCCTACCCCCCACTACACCGCCGCCACTGTACTAAGATTATTAACCCCTAAACCTAAGTCTAACCCTAACCCTAACACCCCCCTAACTTAAATATTAATTAAATAAATCTAAATAATATTTATCTTATTAAATAAATTAATCCTATTTAAAACTAAATACTTACCTTTAAAATAAACCCTAATAAAGCTACAATATAAATAATAATTATGTTGTAGCTATCTTAGGATTTATTTTTATTTTACAGGCATCTTTCAATTTATTTTAACTAGGTACAATAGCTATTAAGTAGTTATTAATTATTTAATAGCTACCTAGCTAAAATAAAGAGAAATTTACCTGTAAAATAAAAACTAACCTAAGTTACAATTACACCTAACACTACACTATCATTAAATAAATTATTCCTATTTAAAACTAAATACTTACCTGTAAAATAAACCCTAAGATAGCTACAATATAATTAATAATTACATTGTAGCTATTTTAGGATTTATATTTATTTTACAGGTAACTTGGTATTTATTTTAGCTAGTTAAAATAGTTATTAAATAGTTATTAACTATTTAATAACTACCTAGCTAAAAGAAATACCAAATTACCTGTAAAATAAATCCTAACCTAAGTTACAATTAAACCTAACACTACACTATCATTAAATTAATTAAATAAATTACCTACAAATAACTACAATTAAATTAAATTAAATAAACTAACTAAATTACAAAAAATAAAAAAAGCTAAGTTACAAAAAATAATAAAAATAAGTTACAAACATTTAAAAAATATTACAACAATTTTAAGCTACTTACACCTAATCTAAGCCCCCTAATAAAATAACAAACCCCCCAAAATAAAAAAATTCCCTACCCTATTCTAAATTAAAAAGTTCAAAGCTCTTTTACCTTACCAGCCCTTAAAAGGGCCTTTTGTGGGGCATGCCCCAAAGAATTCAGCTCTTTTGCCTGTAAAAGAAAAATACAACCCCCCCAACATTAAAACCCACCACCCACATACCCCTAATCTAACCCAAACCCCCCTTAAAAAAACCTAACACTACCCCCCTGAAGATCATCCTACCTTGAGTCGTCTTCACTCAGCCGAGCCACCGATGGAACCAAAGAGGAGATCCGGAGCGGAAGAAGTCATCATCCAAGGGGCGCTGAAGAAATCTTCCATCCGATGAAGTCATCTTCCAAGCGGCGTCTTCAATCTTCATCCATCCATCCGGAGCGGAGCGGAGCCATCTTCAGACGAGCCGACGCGGAGCCATCCTCTTCTTCCCGACGACTACCGGCGAATGGATATTCCTTTAAGGGACGTCATCCAAGATGGCGTCCCTTCAATTCCGATTCTATCAGCCAATCGGAATTAAGGTAGGAAAAATCTGATTGGCTGATTGAATCAGCCAATCAGATTGAAGTTCAATCCGATTCAGATTGAGCTCGCATTCTATTGGCTGATCGGAACAGACCACAGACCACTTACATTTTCGTCATATCTACACTATAATCCCCCTGGAATGCCCAGCCAACTCCCACAGAACGCCTATACCTACATCATGTCTGCAATCTACCTACCTAATAAAGTATACAATATATCACCCTATTATAACTTTAGGAGCTGTGTTGTAACATGTATATACAATGTTAAAATGATATGCATTGTCATGTATAATGCATATTATTTTATTTATTGTATATCATTTAAAATGTAGTTGTTTTTGCTTGTTCATTTTATTGTTTTATACATAAATATATAATTAAAATTATATATTTATGTTTAAAATAATAAAACAACAAACAAACAATAAACAACAAACAAACAGGGTTTTTTTCCACTTTTCATGGTCCATTGAAGTCTATGGGTGAATACATTACCGTGGTCGCAATATTCTAAGTTCAGCTTTTGCCGAGTGTCGAGTTAGTGCTCGTGTGGGAACTTTTTACTTTCAACTTGCAATACCTGTGGTATCCGATGAGCACAAAACACTTACTTCTAGCACACTAACGCACAAGCGGGAGCGATAAATAGCAATCCACTCATAATCTAGCCCTTAGTATGACACTGTGACAATAGAGGACACAAAAAATTGTATAGGAAGTGAAAGTGGTAACAAGAGGAAAAGAAAAGTAGAGAAGGGGGGGAAAGAAAAGTATAAGAAAGACAAACACATTATAAAGAGGGAAAATAAGAGACAAATAGACATAAACAAAAGCTGGTGAGTCCCATAGCAAAATATGAGGAGAGGCCCCCTTCCAATGATATATCATCCTAACATATATTTATTTATTCATACATATTTAATATATAGTCAAAAAAACTACTTATAATCTCATAGTGCTTTAGTAATGTATTTGTTAGCATAAAATAGAAAATCAAATACGTACGTGAAATTAAGTATTTTCTACATACATATATGGTTTTATTAGACATTATAACTATATTTGAAGAAACAAATATACATTTCGGAGGCATGGATTGCTCTTGAATGGTAACAGAACAGAAATTCTGAGAGAGAAGTTTATATTCTTCTGTAGAAGTAATTTAAACTAGATACAATTGTAGCAAAATAAAACTACCTACCCCACCCCCCAAAGAGTGCCAGAAATGTTATAGTTGTAATCTGATCTTATTTAAAAGTATAAAGAATGTTTTGACCAGACTGGCTAACTTGAATAGACTGATAGACCAGTAAATATGATCTACCAATACTAGTAGAAATATTATCTGTGTAATGTATAATACAGCCTGTAGCCTAGGAATTATGTTACAATAAATTTTATAATTGGGACATAGCCACGATAGTGGGGGGAAAAACTATGTCTGGCATTGTAGAAGCAAATGCTATTATATAAGGTATTTGGATAACTGTAGAAACTGAAGTAAAGCATATATTTAGAAAAAAAATAATATCTAAAATAACTGAAATTATGATGAAGGCCAAATTTATGGTTGTGGGAGATTCCCATATGGAAGATATAAACTTTACCTGTTGATAAATCAGCTAGCAGTAGTAAGTACTGGAAACTTTAAAAGTGAAACAACTTTACCAATTGATTAAGGAACTATCATATGGAAGGGCTATACTACATTTAGTTCTTATAAATAGTTGTATGATCCTAGATGTGTTTAAAGGTAACAGTTTAGGATCCACTCTAGTGATTACCAACCAGTAAAGAAGTCGATCACAAGCTATCAGCGATTTGCTCCCAAAATGTTTTTATTGCTTTCTGGTTGAACTGGTCAGTGTGTTTTCAAAGTGATCACAATGCAAGATGGATTTGTTCATTAAAAGCCTAAAGCCAAGAACATGTTTTCAACAGAACAGTTCCAATTTATTTACTTTTCATACAGATGAAGAGTCATTGGCATTATTTAAACATACAATAAAATTACTCTGCAGGTCCAGGTAATATTCATTCAAGGGTTAAAATTAAACTTTATTGAGTGCTAGCTGCACCCTTAGCCAATCTGTTTACTCAATCACTGATGAAGTGTTGGTCCAGATGTTTGGAGAACTGTAGTACCTCTTGATAAAAAAAAGTCAGCAGAGGATACTCAGTGGGTTTGTGCAACACCTAAATATTTGGGGAGATTTGTTTCCCTGAATATTCGTTGGCTGCACATGGATGATAAAACATGTATGATTTTGCCATGGCAAATTTTAAAATCCAGTATTCGTATCAGTATATTCATAGCCTTATTACTAAGTGCAAGGATGTTTAATTAGTAATGCTAATACCAGAATGTTTTTTACAATGCTAATATTTTAGATATAGCATCTATAATTTAGACATAATAGTTATGATTTCTCTTATCCAAATCTATAAACCTTTACTAATCAAGGTAAAGGTCCCTTATGGTTATATCTCTATGGAAAAGAAGTAAAATGTTTAGGAATTCATAACTATCATGCTAGTTCTATATTTACTACCATAAATTCATTACAATTAAAACAAAAGGGCATTTATTATATTTTTAACATACATTCTTAATAACATAATAACAGCATCATCTTGTGGTATACAATACTTGTTGTCTAAGGGGATAATGCCTATTTATACATATGCCAATAAATTAAAGATATGACCATCCAATCTCTAACAGAGACATAGTAGAGAATGTTCTTAAATTAACAAATGTAAAAGCGCTGATTCAGATTTAAAGAAGATTTCAGATAAATAACAGATATATCCCTCAAAGAAAAGATTAATATAAGCCTATTAGAAAAACTTCCAGCATCATATGGATACAGCTACTCATTATTACTATGTATACACTTATTTTCTCACTAGATCCCTTTATCACAGTGCATAGTTTACCTTACTAAGGAATATTACAGAAATGTAATATTAATACATTTGCAATTATTACACTTTAGCTTTGTTATTTGACTTTCCTAAGATTAGGATTTCTCAGACAAAAGATAAACTAGTGCCTGCCTAATCTGTAAATATACGGGAATTATTCTGTTGTTCTCTCTCTCTCTCTGTCTCTCACTACTATCTCTATGGTAAAGGAAGTGATGGCTGCTATGTGTTTTTTATTTGCTCCCTTTCTGTTTCTCCTCTCTGAGTCTTCCTCTACATAAAGCAAGCTGCTTTAATGCATGGGCTGGATATGGATCCTGCAATTATTTTGTAAATATTATTAATAATTTTTTTCTCATTAAGCCACACCTCTGAAGACACAAAGTTTTCTGTTCTCCACTAACTATAACTAAAATACAGCTACTGAATTAAACAAAAGTCATAGAACAATCCTTCATGCAGTGCATCTACAAGAGTTGTCCCAAGGAACTGAGATTAGAGCAATTATGCATTTTATTATTTTTTTTAGGTTTTTATTTACAGCTAAAATATATTGAGCTACACATAAAGATATGTATTTGAATTGCAGTAAAGATGTATTTAAGGGGGGGCGGGGCCTGAGGTCAAAGCGGTAGGACGTGTGCTGGAGGAGCTCCTGATGCTATCTCACATTATATGTGCTAATTTACCTATTTATTTGAAATTTATACCTGGCTATAGCACTAAAGTAACACAGAAATATACTCTTCCAGCTTCCTCCTGACCTATGCTCTTCAACAAACTTAAATAGCTGTGGCCTACACTACAAAACAGTACGTCAGCAGGAGCATGGACACACTCACGCAAGCGCTACTCACTCTAGTGAACGACTTCGAAAGATCATTGCTACAGACTTTGAGTACCTTAGGGCAGACAGAGAATTCTGAGATTCTACACCAATCTGATTCTGAGAAGTTAGCCCCGGAGGGACCGGCAACTACGAAACAGCCATGGCAGGCTCCTAAATGTGACCAGCTTCCATGGGTGGATGCGCTCATGTGGGATGCGGCAGACCTACCACTACACACTGTTACATATCTGCCTCTACAGACAGGAGCCCTGGTGGACATACAAGGCTACTTTACCAACGAACCAACATCCGTTTTGATAACCCTTGAAGAGGGGATCTCTGAAATGGCACTTGCGGTGCAACCTGCTTCACTGGCTCCACTACTAGAACTATCTCCTCGAGAGTGAAAGAGCTTTCACCTCCAAGATACAGACAGTAATAACTACCCGCGGGAGGTGGAGAAGTTTACATCCTTACCGAAAGAACAGTATTATGGGCGGAGGAGCCGATGTATAGGTAGACTCGAGCACTTTAGATACTTCCGTTGCCTACATCCAGTCTGCTTACATAAGTACTGTGGCCACATCAGAAAATACACCTACTTTCTTAGCCGATGCAGATTTTTATGTCTGTGCAGAGCCCTTTGTGACTTCCTTAGAAATGGTGTCGGTTGACTTCCAAAGATTTAGAACAGTGGACCCAGTAGTCTTTATTAGTTAATCCTGTTTGACGTTCAAAATTGTATTTTACTGTTTTACATTTTAATAGATATCAAGGTAACCCTGTTATCTGTTAAACTTTTCCCCCTTGTAGGTTTTGCAACTATGATATATGTATCATGCATTTTCATGTATTTTATACAATCTATCAATATATATACAATTGCACCAGAAGCTCTGGAGTCTTTGTTGTCTTCCTATAAACCACCTATATATCGTTGCTCACACCATAGTTGTGATATCTGTTCCTCATGGCATATTTCTATGTAAATGTACTGCACATGTTAATGTTTGCTTCATAGACACTATAGCGCATTGTAGTTTGATCTCATGTCTAGATTCAGGCGATATCACCATGCTGTATACCTAGACACGCCAGAGTAACTTAGATAATTAATAACCTGTAATGAGTTAGTACTTACTAGCGCTTAACATATTATGGGCCCTAACACTACTGGTTACTTTGATCATGGCGACGTGCTACCAGCAGCCGAGGTGGCATGATCGTGTTGTTAATAACAAGTGATCAAACCTCTACTATTATATATTGTTACAGTGAGAGCCAAGGTTTCATGTATGTTGGGGCTCATATTATCTTATAAACTATTTGACCTAGGTAGTGGCATGAGTGATAACCTAAGAATAGGATATAATACTACGCTATTAGGTTAAGATTTAGTGTAAGATGCTAGTCTGTTTCTCAAGATATATATCAGAGCCATACTAACCCTGAGTAGCCTGATTAAGATCTCAAGCAATAACTGACCTGGAATCCCATGTACAACACAACTCTTGAGGCACTAGTCTTCTAGAGCCAGAGGTGATTGTATATCCTATAGTTTAAAAAAAATGTGCACTGTATTTAATAGGTCCATATAATCTGAACCTAAATATGCACTTATGGTATTGCATTTAACCTTTTCATAGCCCTTAATTCATAGGAGGAATACTGTTCCTGTTAGATTGATCAACATGAGGCCGCATAGATGGGTTATATAGGAGTTAGATTAACGTGTCCCCACATATTCCTCAGTAAACAACCCTTTTACTGAGGATCAGGTAAACGTTATACATTTCTCTATATGATTCCATAGCCCCTGTTCATATATGTACTCCATTCTAGTTTTCCTCCTGTTTAAAGTTATCTCCCCTCATCCTTTCCCACTATATGAGAGAGAATGGGTCATATCCCATATCCCTTTCCCGGCTCCGTCCAGTGGTGACAGCAACTCCTGAGGGGAGATATAACAGTTAGCCCTGTACCATTTTCTCTGTCAGCCTAGCTTTAAAATAGTATCTTTCTATTTTTATCCCTAACCTAAGCCTCCTGAGTTTGTACCATCTCCGTCCCTTCACCTTTCTCGTTCCTTATACCAATGAGCTTACTTGGTAAGGAAAGGAAACTAAATCCTATAGAAACCCTTCAATTACCTACTTTATTTCTCAACCATCTTTCTTACCTGGTGATCCCAAAAAATGTACAAGTCTGAATAGCCTTTACAGTAGGACCAATACACTGGTTGTATTGAAAGATATTAGATAGAATGACAAATGATCGATTATACTAGCACGGCTATTTTTATTATGTATGCTTATATTTTGCGGATCACCTGAATACACCTAGACCATGATAAAATATTGATTATTGAAATGCATAAGCGTTACTTGATAATCCCTTCCCTTAAAATAGGAAAAATAAGATTCACTGATTGAGACCCATGAGAGGTCTTGTACTGTTTTCAGTTACCTTCTTTGATTTAATATATTCTTTTTTTATAATGGTCCGAGAGTGGCCTTATAGTTCTTCAGAGGGTAAATAGTCTGATAGGCATAACTTACACGTCTTGATCTCACAAATGTTTTGTAACTTGAGTTGATGTTGTGAAATCATTTATTTGTATAATATGTATTGATATTTCAATATTGTATGCCTTAAAGTGCGTCTCAATAAAAATGTTTGGAAAAAAAAAAAGATGTATTTAAGAAACATTTAACTATTATATTTTTTCCAACTGTCATAAGCAGTGCTTGCTTTACTTTTTTTTGTATGTGTGAGTTCCCTGTTTCCTGTTATGCTCGACTGGTATTTTTCATTTATCTAAAATAAAGATTTGCTATGAAAATCTATTAACTCATATCTGAGATCACATTGTAAACAAACCATGTTGCAAAACATACATTGTCACTGTATTTCATTATTCCTTAGTTGTTTGATATTATTTTGACGAGTGCTACTTATATGTTTCAGTTCAAAGTAAACAGATAATGATGCAGACTCAATTCATGCAAAGAAAATGGCTGTGCGTGACTACAGGCAGAAATAAATAATGCAAGCATTACTTTCCAGAGGGTAATTTTGTTCATATCCATATTATCTTATTTTAACATTACATCTAGGCATTTTGTGTCATAAAAAGAATGCTAACATAGAATATATCAAATTATTTCAAAGTTCATGTACATTCGCTTTTAGGTTGAACATAAAACATACAACATTACATTTGGCTCGTGAAGTGTCAAATATTTAACAATATAGGACATTAATTGCACATTTTTATACTGTGACAAGTTAAATAATCCACTCACCTGTGATTATTTCCTGATGATAGCTTTGAAATTAGTAACAAAAATAGATCATGAAAGAAAAAGCAAAGTACAGCCACAGTACAGTGTAAATAGCAATGATCTACTGAACAATTAAAAGGACACTCACTGGCTGAAGCTTTAATATTTTGAAGTGAAAACACACAATCAATTTGAGGCTATTGCCAAAACATCTGCTCCTCACATTGTTCTTCTGTTTATATTGTTTGAGATCGTCCTTATTTAAAAATAATATCCTGGAATCATGGTCATCTGCAGAAATTTTTCAAGGGGAGGGCAACATAGTGCAATATACCCAGAAAAAAGAAGAAGATATATATATATACAGGGAGTGCAGAATTATTAGGCAAATGAGTATTTTGACCACATCATCCTCTTTATGCATGTTGTCTTACTCCAAGCTGTATAGGCTCGAAAGCCTACTACCAATTAAGCATATTAGGTGATGTGCATCTCTGTAATGAGAAGGGGTGTGGTCTAATGACATCAACACCCTATATCAGGTGTGCATAATTATTAGGCAACTTCCTTTCCTTTGGCAAAATGGGTCAAAAGAAGGACTTTACAGGCTCAGAAAAGTCAAAAATAGTGAGATATCTTGCAGAGGGATGCAGCACTCTTAAAATTGCAAAGCTTCTGAAGCGTGATCATCGAACAATCAAGCGTTTCATTCAAAATAGTCAACAGGGTCGCAAGAAGCGTGTGGAAAAACCAAGGCGCAAAATAACTGCCCATGAACTGAGAAAAGTCAAGCGTGCAGCTGCCAAGATGCCACTTGCCACCAGTTTGGCCATATTTCAGAGCTGCAACATCACTGGAGTGCGCAAAAGCACAAGGTGTGCAATACTCAGAGACATGGCCAAGGTAAGAAAGGCTGAAAGACGACCACCACTGAACAAGACACACAAGCTGAAACGTCAAGACTGGGCCAAGAAATATCTCAAGACTGATTTTTCTAAGGTTTTATGGACTGATGAAATGAGAGTGAGTCTTGATGGGCCAGATGGATGGGCCCGTGGCTGGATTGGTAAAGGGCAGAGAGCTCCAGTCCGACTCAGACGCCAGCAAGGTGGAGGTGGAGTACTGGTTTGGGCTGGTATCATCAAAGATGAGCTTGTGGGGCCTTTTCGGGTTGAGGATGGAGTCAAGCTCAACTCCCAGTCCTACTGCCAGTTTCTGGAAGACACCTTATTCAAGCAGTGGTACAGGAAGAAGTCTGCATCCTTCAAGAAAAACATGATTTTCATGCAGGACAATGCTCCATCACACGCGTCCAAGTACTCCACAGCGTGGCTGGCAAGAAAGGGTATAAAAGAAGAAAATCTAATGACATGGCCTCCTTGTTCACCTGATCTGAACCCTATTGAGAACCTGTGGTCCATCATCAAATGTGAGATTTACAAGGAGGGAAAACAGTACACCTCTCTGAACAGTGTCTGGGAGGCTGTGGTTGCTGCTGCACGCAATGTTGATGGTGAACAGATCAAAACACTGACAGAATCCATGGATGGCAGGCTTTTGAGTGTCCTTGCAAAGAAAGGTGGCTATATTGGTCACTGATTTGTTTTTGTTTTGTTTTTGAATGTCAGAAATTTATATTTGTGAATGTTGAGATGTTATATTGGTTTCACTGGTAAAAATAAATAATTGAAATGGGTATATATTTGTTTTTTGTTAAGTTGCCTAATAATTATGCACAGTAATAGTCACCTGCACACACAGATATCCCCCTAAAATAGCTATAACTAAAAAAAACTAAAAACTACTTCCAAAACTATTCATCTTTGATATTAATGAGTTTTTTGGGTTCATTGAGAACATGGTTGTTGTTCAATAATAAAATTAATCCTCAAAAATACAACTTGCCTAATAATTCTGCACTCACTGTATATATATATATATATATATATATATATATATATATATAGAGAGAGAGAGAGAGAGAGAGAGAGAGAGAGAGAGAGAGTATGCTAAACTTTAATACACTTTCATACACTTCTTGTATGCACACAGATACCTTGGCACAGACACACACACTGCCACTCACATATACTGATGCACAATGAAACAAACAAGCTAAGGAGTGGTTAAATGAGCATGCACACACAGAATTGTGTAGTCTAAGGAGTAGTTAAATTATCGTTTTTAAATTAATGTTTAATAAGTTAAACTTTACAAACACTTTAAAAGCAAACTACAAGATAAGACACTAATTAAGACAGTAAACCATGAAGACAGTTTGTCTGATGTATGCTTACCTCCAGCAATATCTCAGAAATACAAATTTATTTACAACTGCAACATGATCAGTGTTTTTATAACAGGCTTACACATTATCTATTTGCTAGGAAGTGTTCCTTCTTGTCATGAGATGCAGGACATATGCAGGACACAGCAATGATGGTACAACTCTATTTTATTACAGAGCATAGCAATACACATCCAGACAGGTTGATTGTACTAAACTAACTGCGACACAGACACCGGACCTAAGCCCCGCCCACATGCTAGTGACATCACATCCTGCTCTCATCACATCTTCCCCTTTTTCAAAGGCAAAGCATACATTCGCATATATTAAATAACAAGGTACACCAACAGGGTATACAACAACATTTTGTTTTAGAACATTATAAAAACAGATAGATTAGAAAACATGAACAAATAAATTACATCCTGACTTGGACATCGGGGTAGACTACCCTAGTCCACAGTGACCATGGGATTATTCTGCCCATACTTCCGGTCACTGTTCTAGCTAAAGTCAGTCCCTGTATCGGGCCGGAAGCCTCACCACTCTTCCGCTTGATGTAACTTTGCATGAACTGTCCTCTGATACAGAAGATGGTGAACAAGAGTCTGCTGGAGGCAAAGATATATCCCCGCTATGATCTTGCTGAGGGGAAGGCACCTCTCTTAGAACAGGGGATCCCACCGGCGGTGGTACTGAGGTATCCGGTTCCAGACTCTCAGGTACAGGCTGAAGATGTCTTCGGTTACGGCGTGTAACCGTCCCTCCCTCTGTAAGGACTGTGTAAGACCTTGGTTCTGGAGAGCGGCCCACTACCGTAGCAGGCGTCTTCCATTTCTTCTCATCATCCAGTTTAATTCTGACACTTTGGCCCGCTTTCAGTTCCTGTAAAGGCCTGACAGAATGTCTCCTGTCGTAGAAGAAACGATAACCCTTTTTGGCCTCTTCATCCCTCCTAAGGACTTCGTCCCGAGGAACAGGGCCAGGCGGCTTGAAGACACCCACTGAGGGTAAAGTGGTGCGAATCTGGCGTCCTAGCATCAGCTGTGCCGGGCTAAACCCGGTGGCTTGAATGGGCGTCGCCCTGTATGACAAGAGGGCTAGGTACGGTTCAGATTGCTTTAGAATGAATTTTGTTGTTTGAACTGCCCTTTCAGCCATTCCGTTGGCCTGCGGATAATGTGGACTTGACGTGGAATGTACAAAATCATATTCCCTGCTGAAAGCACTGAACTCTGTAGAAGCGAACTGCATGCCATTATCACTCACCAGCTCCATTGGAATGCCCCAGCGGGCGAACAAGCTCTTCAGGCGAATGATAACGGCCTGACTTGTGATATCATTCAGGGGTGCTATTTCCAAATACCTGGAATAGTAGTCGATAACAACAAGAAACTTTTTCCCGTGCAGTTCGCACAAATCAGCAGCTATTTTCTGCCACGGCCCCGCAGGCAGCGGAGTAGACATTAAGGGCTCCCTTCTCTGAGTAGGCCGGCGTTCCCGGCAAAAGGCACATTTAGACACGTGATTTGCAATGTCGGAGCTGATCCCAGGCCACCACACAGCTGTAGCTGCTCTTTCTCTGCACTTTGTAATGCCTAAGTGGCCATCGTGAATCCTGTTTAACATCTCCTTCCTCATGCTGACAGGAATTACAATACGGTCTTGGAACAGCACCAACCCCTCCAGCTCCGTGAGCTGCGACCTCTCTGGCTGGTAAGCATTTAAAGACATCCAGGCTGCCCGGCTCTCGGGCCAGCCATCTCTTATGTACCTTATAACTTCTTGCAGATCTGTGTCCAAATATGTCTCTTTCTTTATCTCTTCCAGTTTCCTTGAAGAAATGGACTTAGAGGCCAGAACTGAATCAACATACACTTTTACATCCGACTCTGTGGAGGATTCTTCAGCAGCAGCCAGCGGGAGCCTGGACAGTGTATCTGCCACAACCAGCTGCTTCCCCGGCACATGCACTGCCTGAACATTGAACCTGAGTAGTCTCATTAAAAGTCTCTGGCATCTCAAGGGTGTTTTGTCGATGTCATAAGAATTGATAAGAGGGACTAGCGGTTTGTGGTCAGTTTCCAGACTAAATTTCTCCAAACCCACTAGATAACGCTGAAAGCGCTCACAGGCCCAAACTGCAGCCAGGCACTCTTTCTCAATTTGAGCGTATTTTGACTCCGCAGCCGTCAGTGTGCGGGAACAGTAGGCGATGGGCTATAGTTTGTTGTCATTCAGCTGCAGGAGTGCAGCCCCCAACCCATAACTGCTTGCATCAGCACTAACCACAGTCTTTTTTGAAGGGTCGTAGAACCCCAGCACTGGGGCAGACCCCAGCAGGGACTTAGCATGCAGGAACGCTTTTTCTTGTGAGGGTCCCCAGACCCAGGCAACATCTTTCTTAAGCAACTCTGTGATAGGGTGCAAAACTGTAGATAAATCTGGAAGAAACTTGCCCACGTAATTTACAAGGCCCAATATCTGTCTCAGCTCATGTACATCAGAAGGGCTTTTCATCTGTTTGATAGCCCGAATTTTCTCGGGGTCCGGCTTGATGCCATCCCCGTTGATGATATGCCCAAAGTAGCATAATTCAGTTTTCCTGAAATGACATTTTTCTTTATTCAGCTTCAGCCCAGACTCTTTGATAGCCTGCAGCACACAACTCAAACGCTGATCATGCTCCTCCACCGTAGACCCATACACTAGAATGTCGTCCATGACGACTGCTGTGCCCACGTGGCCACTCAGGAGAGAACTCATTTCCCTCTGAAAGATCTCAGGAGCGGAGGATATCCCAAAGGGAAGTCTGCAGAAACAGAACCGACCTACCGGAGTGATAAAGGTAGTCAGTTTGCGGCACTTTGGATCCAGGGGGATCTGCCAAAAGCCGCTAGAAGCGTCTAATGTGGAAAAGAACTTCGCCCCAGCCAACTTCGGGGCTATATCTTCCAGTGTCGGCAGCACAAATCTCTCCCTCTTCACTGCCTCATTCAACCTTTTCAGGTCCACACAGATGCGCACCTTTCCATTTTTCTTTGCAACTGGAACAATGGGGGCACACCAATCAGTTGCTTTAACAACCTCTTCAATAACCCCCATAGACTTCATGCGCATGAGCTCTTTCTCCACTTGAGGCATGAGCGGGAACGGAATTCTACGAGGAGTAGAAATACTGTACGGGACTGCGTCACTTTTAAGTGCTATACGGACAGGTTTGCAGCTCAGTAGGCCCAACTCGCCAAACATATCTTCAGAGATCTCATTCACTCTGGCCACGAGGCCCAAGTCACAGGCTGCTTTTCTGCTCAATAAACTGTTAACACACTGACCTCGGATCACATGCACCCACATGGTGAACTTCCTTTGTTTGTACTCACAGCTGGCAAGAAATTTCCCCACACAATCAATGCAGCCACCAGGACTATGAACATTTGTAGTAACCTTCGCCAGCTGGGGCTGTCGAGGCAGTTTCATAAATTCAGCAAAAGACATTACAGTGATATCAGCTCCTGTATCAATCTTAAAATCAACATTGGCTCCCATTACAGTAAAGGTAACTTTCCAATCTTCCTCTGAGCTTGTCCGTTCCACAACAGACCCCACAAAAGACACTTCCTGACCCTCCTGGTCACTGTCCACCTGCATCTCCTTAATGTATTCAGTTTTACACACCACTTCAAAATGGCCTATTCTGTTACATTTTCTGCATCTTTTATCTCTGGCCGGGCATATAGCACTCTGATCATGAGCCCGGTAGCACCGTGTGCATCGGCCATGTTGCGCCCATCCACTTCTAGGCCTTTCCAGTACTTTAGATCTACCGCTCACACTGTGCCTTTCACTAGTAATTTTCCTAGACTGTTGCACTTCATCCACAATACTCTCAGACCTCAGATCAGCACTTTGCTTTTTCACCAGTTCACTCTGGCGGGCCATCCTAATAGCCCCGTCTAACGTTAAATCAGGCTCTAACTGCAGCTTCAGTGAGACTTCAGCATCTGCAATTCCAATAACTATTCTGTCTCTGATTTGCTCTTCTTTAGCAACACCAAACTCACAGAATTCATCTAATTCATACAGGCTGCGCACAAATGACTCCACAGATTCTCCCACACGCTGATTACGTTTGTGAAAACAAGCTCTCTCATGAATCACATTTCTTTTGGGCACAAAGTGGGCACTGAGTTTATCCATAACTATATCAAAGTTAACTTCGTCCCCTTCTTGGAAAGTAAAAGCATTGAACACTGGCTCTACATCTTTCCCCATAGAATATAAAAGAGAATTAACTTGTACTTCACCACTCTCCTTGTTCAGTTTGGATGCAATCCTGAAGCGCTGAAACCGCTGACGCCATGTGGGCCAAGCTGCAGGCTGAGAAAAGTCAAAAGGCTCAGGTGGGGTAAACTTTGACATCGTCATCATCAGAAACAGAAGCGTAGTCCAGAACTTCTGACACCATGTCATGAGATGCAGGACATATGCAGGACACAGCAATGATGGTACAACTCTATTTTATTACAGAGCATAGCAATACACATCCAGACAGGTTGATTGTACTAAACTAACTGCGACACAGACACCGGACCTAAGCCCCGCCCACATGCTAGTGACATCACATCCTGCTCTCATCACACTTCTATAGTAACATACAAACTATACAAAATAAACCACTATACAACTTGTCTGTTTTTATGCTTACCTTCAGCAATATCTCAGAAATACAAATTTATACACAAGTAGAGAACAACATAGTAAGTGATTTTATATAAGAGCACACTTACACAACCAGAACAGTGTACAGCTTGTCTATTTTATTCTTATTTCCATCAATATGTAAAAAAATACATATTTATTTACAAATAAAGAGTAACATGGTCAGTGATTTAAGAACAGTATTACACATTATTCATTTGCTATGCAATGCTCCTTCCCTGCAGTAAGCAAGGGAGGGAAATAACTGTACAATGTATGCTGGGAATTTGAGTTCAGAACTGCAGTGGCACAATACTGAGAGACATCTAGTGAACTATAAATCCCAGAATGCTTTGTAACGCCCAGAATACTGTGCTTCTTCCTCTGAAACTGAATTACATTCAAAGGATTAAAAGACATAGAAACCAAGATCAAAATGTCTTTTTTTCTACAGTTTTACTCCAGGTGGGGAGGAAAATACAGAGGGAGCAAATGCCTCCTCTTGCACCCCCTTGTGGACGCCCATGCCTGGAAGTTCCTTTCTTAGGGCCCGATTATCAAAACTTCACCTTAATAAATAGACAATGCAAAAGCACTTCCTTTGAATTTCACTTGAGTAGCAGACTCAAAATTGCAAAATTAGCTTTATTTTCCTTCCCACTGTATCATGTGACAGCCGTCAGCCAATCACAAAATGAATATATACGTGTATTCTGTGAATCTTGCACATGCTCAATAGGAGCTGGTACCTCAGGAAGTGTGCTTATAAAAAATATTGTGCATATTAGATAATGGATGTGAATTGAAAAGTTGTTTAAAACTGTGCACTCTAATCATTAAAGGTTAATTTTAGTGTCCCTTTAATGGAGCTTGCTGGACAGGTAAACTTTGTTAGGGAGAGCAAAGTTATCAGGGAGCAGGGGGCGTACTTTAATAAGTAAATCATGCAGTTTATAGAAATCCGATTACTTTGCTTTCTGTGTATAGTACCTGTATAGTGTTTGGCGTATTTGATACCACTTTTTGTTTGTGAGAAAAAAACTGTGAGATCTATGGGGGAAAATATTAAGAGAATATGCCAAATATGAAGAAATTTGAGCAACACACGTCCTTCTTTGTTCGGTACTCTAGCAGAAACAGAGAAAATTATTTAACAATAAGAAAAACCTTATTATATAAATTGGAATTTCACAGAGGTTTTTTTGCATGTGCAGTATAGTTATATTACGATTTCAGCACAGCCTTAAACATTTTTTTTTCCTGCATAATTTCATTTTTGTTTTTTCCAAATTTGATTTTTTTTCCCATTTGCAAAATAATTTCCTTATGATTTTTTAATATGATAAAACAATACATTTTTTGCTTACTTATTTTAATATTTCATCTATTCATTTTATATGATTTTAAGATTATGATTTTTTTGTGAGCCTTATTGTACTGAATGCAATGCCTGCACATGCTTAAAAGCAGGGAACCCCCCTTTGCAAGACACATTGGCCTAGATTTGGAGTTTGGCGTTAGCCGTGAAAACCAGCGTTAGAGGCTCCTAACGCTGGTTTTAGGCTACCGCCGGTATTTGGAGTCACTCAAAATAGGGTCTAACGCTCACTTTTCAGCCGCGACTTTTCCATACCGCATATCCCCTTACGTAAATTGCGTATCCTATCTTTTCAATGGGATCTTTCTAACACCGGTATTTAGAGTCGTGTTTGAAGTGAGCGTTAGACATCTAACGACAAAACTCCAGCCGCAGGAAAAAAGTCAGTAGTTAAAAGCTTTCTGGGCTAACGCCGGTTTATAAAGCTCTTAACTACTGTGCTCTAAAGTACACTAACACCCATAAACTACCTATGTACCCCTAAACTGAGGTCCCCCCACATCGCCGACACTCAAATAAAATTTTTTAACCCCTAATCTGCCGACCGCCACCTACGTTATCCTTATGTACCCCTAATCTGCTGCCCCTAACACCGCCGACCCCTGTATTATATTTATTAACCCCTAACCTGCCCCCCACAACGTCGCCTCCACCTACCTACACTTATTAACCCCTAATCTGCCGACCGCAAAGCGCCGCCACCTACGTTATCCTTATGTACCCCTAATCTGCTGCCCCTAACACCGCCGACCCCTATATTATATTTATTAACCCCTAATCTGCCCCCCACAACGTCGCAGCCAGCTACCTACAATAATTAACTTCTAATCTGCCGACCGCAAAGCGCTGCCACCTACGTTATCCTTATGTACCCCTAATCTGCTGCCCCTAACACCGCCGACCCCTATATTATATTTATTAACCCCTAATCTGCCCCCCACAACGTCGCCTCCACCTGCCTACACTTATTAACCCCTAATCTGCCGACCAGACCTCACCGCTATTCTAATAAATGTATTAACCCCTAAAGCTAAGTCTAACCCTAACACTAACACCCCCCTAAGTTAAATATAATTTTAATCTAACGAAATTAATTAACTCTTATTAAATAAATTATTCCTATTTAAAGATAAATACTTACCTGTAAAATAAATCCTAATATAGCTACAATATAAATTATAATTATATTATAGCTATTTTAGGATTAATATTTATTTTACAGGTAACTTTGTATTTATTTTAACCAGGTACAATAGCTATTAAATAGTTAAGAACTATTTAATAGCTAAAATAGTTAAAATAATTACAAATTTACCTGTAAAAGAAATCCTAACCTAAGTTACAATGAAACCTAACACTACACTATCAATAAATTAATTAAATAAACTACCTACAATTAACCTAACACTACACTATCACTAAATTAATTAAATACAATTCCTACAAATAACAACAATTAAATAAACTAGCTAAAGTACAAAAAATAAAAAAGAACTAAGTTACAAAAAATAAAAAAATATTTACAAACATAAGAAAAATATTACAACAATTTTAAACTAATTACACCTACTCTAAGCCCCCTAATAAAATAACAAAGCCCCCCAAAATAAAAAAAATGCCCTACCCTATTCTAAATAACTAAAGTTCAAAGCTCTTTTACCTTACCAGCCCTGAACAGGGCCCTTTGCGGGGCATGCCCCAAGAAGTTCAGCTCTTTTGCCTGTAAAAAAAAACATACAATACCCAAGCCCCCCAACATTACAACCCACCACCCACATACCCCTAATATAACCCAAACCCCCCTTAAATAAACCTAACACTAAGCCCCTGAAGGTCTTCCTACCTTGTCTTCACCTCACCGGGTTCAACGATCTGTCCAGAAGAGCTCCTCCGATGTCCTGATCCAAGCCCAAGCGGGGGGCTGAAGAGGTCCATGATCCGGCTGAAGTCTTCATCCAAGCGGGAGCTGAAGAGGTCCATGATCCGGATGAAGTCTTCATCCAAGCGGGAGCTGAAGCGGTCCATGATCCGGATGAAGTCTTCTATCAACGTCATCTTCAATCTTCTTTCTTCCGGATCCATCTTGCAGACCTCCGACGCAGAACATCCTCTTCTCCCGACGCCTACTAGCCGAATGACGGTTCCTTTAAGGGACGTCAACCAAGATGGCGTCCCTCGAATTCCGATTGGCTGATAGGATTCTATCAGCCAATCGGAATTAAGGTAGGAATATTCTGATTGGCTGATGGAATCAGCCAATCAGAATCAAGTTCAATCCGATTGGCTGATCCAATCAGCCAATCAGATTGAGCTCTCATTCTATTGGCTGTTCCGATCAGCCAATAGAATGTGAGCTCAATCTGATTGGCTGATTGGATCAGCCAATCGGATTGAACTTGATTCTGATTGGCTGATGGAATCAGCCAATCAGAATATTCCTACCTTAATTCCGATTGGCTGATAGAATCCTATCAGCCAATCGGAATTCGAGGGACGCCATCTTGGATGACGTCCCTTAAAGGAACCGTCATTCGGCTAGTAGGCGTCGGAAGAAGAGGATGTTCCGCGTCGGAGGTCTGCAAGATGGATCCGGAAGAAAGAAGATTGAAGATGCCGTTGATAGAAGACTTCATCCGGATCATGGACCTCTTCAGCTCCCGCTTGGATGAAGACTTCATCCGGATCATGGACCTCTTCAGCTCCCGCTTGGATGAAGACTTCAGCCGGATCATGGACCTCTTCAGCCCCCCGCTTGGGCTTGGATCAGGACATCGGAGGAGCTCTTCAGGATGGATCGGTGAACCTGGCAGGGTGAAGATAAGGTAGGAAGATCTTCAGGGGCTTAGTGTTAGGTTTATTTAAGGGGGGTTTGGGTTAGATTAGGGGTATGTGGGTGGTGGGTTGTAATGTTGGGGGGGGTATTGTATGTTTTTTTTTACAAGCAAAAGAGCTGAATTCTTTGGGGCATGCCCCGCAAAGGGCCCTGTTCAGGGCTGGTAAGGTAAAAGAGCTTTGAACTTTAGTAATATAGAATAGGGTAGGGCATTTTTTTATTTTGGGGGGCTTTGTTATTTTATTAGGGGGCTTAGAGTAGGTGTAATTAGTTTAAAATTGTTGTAATATTTTTATTATGTTTGTAAATATTTTTTTATTTTTTGTAACTTAGTTCTTTTTTATTTTTTGTACTTTAGCTAGTTTATTTAATTGTATTTATTTGTAGGAATTGTAGTTAATTAATTTATTGATAGTGTAGTGTTATGTTTAATTGTAACTTAGGTTAGGATTTATTTTACAGGTAATTTTGTAATTATTTTAACTATTTTAGCTATTAAATAGTTCTTAACTATTTAATAGCTATTGTACCTGGTTAAAATAAATACAAAGTTACCTGTAAAATAAATATTAATCCTAAAATAGCTATAATATAATTATAATTTATATTGTAGCTATATTAGGATTTATTTTACAGGTAAGTATTTAGCTTTAAATAGGAATAATTTATTTAATAAGAGTTAATTAATTTCGTTAGATTAAAATTATATTTAACTTAGGGGGGTGTTAGTGTTAGGGTTAGACTTAGCTTTAGGGGTTAATACATTTATTAGAATAGCGGTGAGCTCCGGTCGTCAGATTAGGGGTTAATAATTGAAGTTAGGTGTCGGCGATGTTAGGGAGGGCATATTAGGGGTTAATACTATTTATTATAGGGTTAGTGAGGCGGATTAGGGGTTAATAACTTTATTATAGTAGCGGTGCGGTCTGCTCGGCAGATTAGGGGTTAATAAGTGTATGCAGGTGGGGGCGACGTTGTGGGCGGCAGATTAGGGGTTAATAAATATAATATAGGGGTCGGCGGTGTTAGGGGCAGCAGATTAGGGGTACATAAGTATAATGTAAGTAGCGGCGGTTTACGGAGCGGCAGATTAGGGGTTAAAAATAAAATGCAGGTGTCAGCGATAGCGGGGGCGGCAGATTAGGGGTTAATAAGTGTAAGGTTAGGGGTGTTTAGACTCGGGGTACATGTTAGGGTGTTAGGTGCAGACTTAGGAGGTGTTTCCGCATAGCAAACAATGGGGCTGCGTTAAGAGCTGAACGCGGCTTTTTTGCAGGTGTTAGGTTTTTTTTCAGCTCAAACAGCCCCATTGTATCCTATGGGGGAATCGTGCACAAGCACGTTTTTGAGGCTGGCCGCTTGCGTAAGCAACTCTGGTATCGAGAGTTGAAGCTGCGTTAAAAATGCTCTACGCTCCTTTTGTGGAGCCTAACGCAGCCTTTATGTGGACTCTCAATACCAGAGTTGTTTTTATGGTGCGGCCAGAAAAAAGCCGGCGTTAGTTTTTCGGGTCGTTACCGACAAAACTCCAAATCTAGCCGATTGTTCTCAAGGTAAAAACTGCTTTAATAGAATTAGCAAAGGAGATTCATAATACTGGAACATTTTTTTAGAAAATCTCACAAGCCCAGAGATCTTTGGAACATCTGACCTGTAGACATATCAGTCACAGAAGATCCATGATTCATAGAACCAATATCTCCACTCAATGTAAGCAGAACATCTCAAAAACATACAACACTCCAGCATGGAGCTTCACAGTAAAAAGCTGATGTTGTCTGACATGATTAACAAGTAATTTCCACTTTTTCAGAGCATCTGGAACTCTATTTCCTAGAGGGAGTTTGGTCTTGAGGTATAAAACTGGTATTAAATCAAACAAGGCTAAGCTGGTGGAAAGCCTTAAACAGATCTTTATCAGAGCTAATTCAGCAGTTATCTATTATATTTTTAATTGATACTCCAGCACTCAAAGTTCCATTTATGGAATCTCTGAGATAAGATAATTTTGTAAAAGGGAAGATGAGATGCATAGAATGACTCTCATACTGTATGTCACTCTTAATTAAAAGGGACATGAAATCCACATTTTTTTCTTTCATGAATTAGATGGAGAATACAATTTTAAACAACTTTCCAATTTACTTCTATTATCAATTTTGCTTCATTCTCTTGATATCCTTTGTTGAAATAGGCTTAGTAGCTGATAATTGGTGGCTGCACATAGATGCCTCATGTGATTGGCTCACTCATGTGCATTGCTATTTCTTCAACAAAGGATATCTGAAGAATGAAGCAAATTAAATAATATAAGTAAATTGGAATGTTGTTTAAAATAGTATTCTCTATCCTAATCATGAAAGAAAAAAAATGGGTTTCATGTCCCTTTAAGTAAAATGGTGCTGTCATTTTTTTTAGTTACACCTGTATGGAATACTAGACTCAGAAAACCACACAAAAACCCTTGTAATGACTTTACAAAGTGTTGATTGGTTGTTACAGACCTCATATTTTGAGATCCCTTTTTCTGATATTATATCAGATCAGGAGAAAATACTTCAATAATTTACACACATTTGAGCATTAATAATTTTATGCTACTTTTATTTTGACGTAAACAATAATGAGTTGTCCCCACAGTCTGAAATATAATACATTTATAGAATTTCTTTCTTTTTGAATAAAGTCTCAAATCTTGGACGTCATTAATTCACATACTTCTTCATTAAGGTTTTGTTCATGTGCAAAGCTTTTTAAACAAGAATAAATTATTTGATTTAAAAAGAAATTACAACAGTTGGGAACATTCTATTTATTCTGTTTAACGTGTTGTTTGCAAGTTATAGACATAAATGTTATTACTGGAGCAGTGGAACATGCTATCTGAGCTATTACTGGAAAAACAAAAGAAGCTGAGACAATAGTGAAAAGGTGTGGATTGAGCAGATCATGGAGCAGAAGAGTAAATCCTACAGTGCTAATACTCATCTGTCAATTCTCTAGCAGCACTTTGCATTACACATCAGTCAACCTTTGGAAGGTGAGAAAGTAAATAACCTTAGATCCTATGCCACATTTATCTGTGTCCTTAGAAAACCTTTATTTCCTGAAAACTCTTGTGCCTTAACAATTTGTTCATACTATGTAAGAAAGAAGTGGGTTATACAAATATTCAATTGGTTGTAGTTAATGGGGCATAAAATAAAAGATTGTACTATAAAATGCTTAATTATTACTATAAAACAGCTTTGCAATATACATTCATTATTTACTCCCCCCCCCCTTTTCCTGTATTTTAAGCCTATAAATTCTTGGGTTCCCCAGTCCTGAGAACTGGAAGTACATATGGCACACTTAAAGGGATAGTCTACTTCATTTTTTTTTATTGTTTAAAAAAGATAGATAATGCCTTTTATTATCCATTACTCAGCTTTGCACAACCAACATTATTGTTAGATAACAGGGATACGAAACCCAATATTTTTTTTTCACCCTGAGTAGCGCTTGCTGATTGGTGGCTACATTTAGCCACCAATCAGCAAGCTTAACCCAGGTGCTGAACCAAAAATAGGTAATCCCCTAAACTTACATATTTGCTTTTCAAATAAAGATACCAAGAGAACGAAGAAAAATTGATAATAGGAGTACATTAGAAAGTTGTTTTAAATTGCATGCTCTATTGGATTCATGAAAGAAAAAAATGTGGGGTTAGTATCCCTTTAACCCCTAATGACCACAGCACTTTTCCATTTTCTGTCCATTTGGGACCAAGGCTATTTTTACATTTTTGCGGTGTTTGTGTTTAGCTGTAATTTTCCTCTTACTCATTTACTGTACCCACATATATTATATACCGTTTTTCTCGCCATTAAATGGACTTTCCAAAGATACCATTATTTTCATCATATCTTATAATTTACTTTAAAAAAAATTATAAAATATGAGAAAAAAATGGAAAAAAACACACTTTTTCTAACTTTGACCCCCAAAATCTGTTATACATCTGCAACCACCAAAAAACACCCATGCTAAATAGTTTCTAAATTTTGTCCTGAGTTTAGAAATACCCAATGTTTACATGTTCTTTGCTTTTTTTGTAAGTTATAGGGCCATAAATACAAGTAGCACTTTGCTATTTTCAAACCATTTTTTTTTCAAGATTAGCGCTAGTTACATTAGAACACTAATATCTTTCAGGAATCCCTGAATATCTATTGACATGTATATATTTTTTTTTAGTAAACATCCCAAAGTATTGATCTAGGCCAATTTTGGTATATTTCATGCCACCATTTCACCGCCAAATGCGATCAAATACAAAAAATCGTTCACTTTTTCACAATTTTTTTCACAAACTTTTGGTTTCTCACTGAAATTATTTACAAACAGCTTGTGCAATTATGGCATAAATGATTGTAAATTTTTCTTTGGGATCCCCTTTGTTCAGAAATAGCAGACATATATGGCTTTGGTGTTGCTTTTTGGTAATTAGAAGGATGCTAAATGCCACTGTGCACCACACGTGTATTATGCCCAGCAGTAAAGGGGTTAATTAGGGAGCATGTAGGGAGCTTTTTGGGGTAATTTTAGCTTTAGTGTAGTGTAGTAGACAACCCCAAGTAATGATCTAGGCCCATTTTGGTATATTTCATGCCACCATTTCACCGCCAATTGCAAATTAAAAAAAAAGTTAAATTTTTCACAATTTTAGGTTTCTCACTGAAATCATTTACAAACAGCTTGTGCAATTATGGCACAAATTGTTGTAAATGCTTCTCTGGGATCCCCTTTGTTCAGAAATAGCAGACATATATGGCTTTGGCGTTGCTTTTTGGTACTTAGAAGGCCGCTAAATGCCGCTGCGCATCACACGTGTATTATAGCTAGCAGTGAAGGGGTTAATTAGGAAGTTTGTAGGGAGCTTGCAGGGTTAATTTTAGCTTTAGTGTAGAGATCAGCCTCCCACCTGACACATCAGACCCCCTGATCCCTCCCAAACAGCTCCCTTCCCTCCCCCACCCCACAATTGTCCCCGCCATCTTAAGTACTGGCAGCAACTCTGCCAGTACTAAAATAAAATATATATTTATGCTTTTTTTTTTTTTTTTAAAGCATATTTACATATACTGCTGTGTAGGAGCCCCCCTTAGCCCCCAACCTGGCTGATCCCCCACCAAACAGCTGTCTAACCCTCCCCCTCTGCCTTAATGGCCGCCATCTTGGGTACTGGCAGCTGTCTGCCAGTACCCAGTTTATAAAAAAAACAGTTGCTTTTTTATTTTTTCCCCATTTTCTGTAGTGTAGCTCCCCTACCCACCAAAGAACAAACCCCCACCCCCTCCTAGATACCTTTGACTGTTTTTTTTTTTAAAATAAAAAGCTTTACACAAACTTTTAGCACAGTCTTTTCTGTAGTGTAGCGGTTCCCACCCGCTCCCGCCCCGTGCACGCGCCCGCCCGCCGCCCGACATGCACGCGCGCGCGCCTCCATCGCCCCCGCCCCCTCTACATTACCCGGCCCATCGATGGCCGCCCACCCGCCTCCCAAGTCAGCTCCCACCCACCAACGTTACCGGCCACCGATGTCCGGTGTCCGGTGCAGAGAGGGCCACAGAGTGGCTCTCTCTGCACCGGATGGCCATTTAAGGTTATTGCAGGATGCCTCCATATCGAGGCATCACTGCAATAACCGGAAAGCAGCTGGAAGCGAGCAGGATCGCTTCCAGCTGCTTTCCACACCGAGGACGTGCAGGGTACGTTCTCAGGCATTAACTGCCTTTTTTCTGAGGACGTACCCTGCACGTCCTCGGTCGTTAAGGGGTTAATATACTTTATAACCTCTAAATCTCTGCCTGTTTCTAAGCCCCTGAAGACCACCTCTTACCTCAGTTCATTTTATTAGCTTTTCAAAGCCAGACAGTGCTAGTTCACTGGCAAAAGTAGCAGCGGCCGCTTCTAACCCACCTGACAGCAACCAGTGTACGGCTCAGGCAGATGACGTCATTGGGCGCCACCGCAATGACAACTCCAAAAAGTTCCAAAAAGCTCCAAACACAGTAACCGGGTGCAATGCCCGAAGCGCAGTGAATCAACTGCGAAATCAATCCAAGGCAAGAAAAAGTCCGGCAGTACAGCAGTAAAATTAGCAGTAAAATTTCCAAAAGAGACTTTATTCAACACAATGGGCAAACATGTACAAACATGGGCTAAACGTCTGACGCGTTTCACGCCCCCTAGTGGCGCTTCATCAGAGACTACAGATAGTGCACCCATGGCCCTCTTATATACTTGTCATGGGTGAGCACACATTAATCTTTTAATGTCAAGAAATTACAGACAACATTGAACATTAAAAATATATATTATTATAAACACAAAATATGCCACAGTCTTTTTTACCCAGCTAACTAAATGCAGTTTGACAAAATAAAGATAAAAAATTCTCTAAGAGTATACAAATCTTAAATGATTTGGAACATATCATTTTCAATAAGTTAAGCACATCAGTATCCCGCATACTGCAGAAACCTAATGCTTAAACATATTATGCGTGTCATTTTTTCCTCTCTCATGTTGCAGAGCAGACAAAATATCAAGAAATACACAACTGTGAAAAAAACTAAAAGATCTTCTCAATACGTGACTATTGAGCATTAAGATTAAATTAATCCCCAGGAGATCCTAGTAAGGCAACCACATATAGATACACAAAATTGATCTAGTCTAGTGGCCAAAGTTATGTAAGTGAATAATTACCAGTATCGAACACAAGATTAAGTATTTATTTATATCTTAACCTATAACTCTCTCTATATATATACTCAATAACAATGAGATATGCTCTATTTATGATAATGCTATCATACCATCAAAGCAAACCATCTGCATATATGTGCAAAGCACAAATATCAAAATAAAGCATAAATCACATATATGAGTTACGTTATTTAAGTCTAAAGAATGTTTGTAAATATACACTAACATTTTTGTTTTTTGTTTTCACCATAAACAGAATTTCTAAATAAAATAACTAAGGTACCATTCTAATTTGAGTCCATTAGGTACTTTAGTCTTAAGTCGATAAATCCAATATAACTCCTTCTTTTCAAGTATCTTATATTTATTTCCACCACTAAATGGAACCTTTGCCACATCAATGATTTTTGTTTAGAAGTCACCTAAATTAGTGAAATGTGTGAGGTTGAAGTATCTGGCTACTGTTGAATCCTTACAATACTTTTTCACATTGTTAACATGTTCCCTTACCCTCACAGTGACTTCCCTGTTTTCCCAACATATTGAACGTGGCAAATATTACACTCCAGCAGGTATACCGCAAATGTAGTCTTGCAGTTTGCATAAAAATCAATGTTATATACTGATTTATCAACAGATGACCTGAAGTTGTTGGTTACATCCATCATGATACACGTTAAACATGTTCTTACTCCACACCTGAAGTTACCTCTTTTTCTCAACCAATTATCGCCTCTAGTCCCTGGCATGTTAGGAACCAAACTGTGAGTTAGCTTGGATGCTAAAGTCAGTGGTTTTGTTTGGAACAAATTTGCACTTTGTGATTTGATTTTGTAAAATGTGGTCACCCCCAAGTATTGGCAGGTTTTTATTGGTAAAATCAATACTATCCTTGAATGATCTAGAGACATTTCTTTCAACCTTTTTCTTGCCTGTAATCGTACCAATCTCCAATTTAGTTTTCTCTAACTTATTTGGATCATAGCCTCTGGCAGGCAATCTCTTGGTGAGTTCATCTGCCTGCTGTGAATATATCAAATCATCATTGGTGTTTCGCCTCAATGTAATATACTGACCACTCGGTATAGCACGGACTAGGTGAGGGGGATGACATGATCTTGCATGAAGGATAGTGTTACCCGCTGTAGACTAGCGGAAAGTTTTTGACACTATCTTCTCATTAACCACATCACCATCCAATGTTATATCCAGGAAGTCAGTCTGTTTCTGATCATATCCTTCAACAATTTTAAACACATTTCGTTATTATTCAGAAAAGCAAGAAACCACTCAAAACTGGTTTCATTAAGAGGCTCATCAATGATCATAATAAGATCATCAATGAATAAAGTACCTTATCAGTGTATTCCTTATATTCACTATTGTACATATATTTCATTTCCCAAAAGACCACATTCAAGTTAGCAAAACAGAGGGCGAATTTCGCCCCCATTGCTGTTCCTCAACATTGGAGATAGAACTTATCATCAAATGTTAAGAAATTATGTGTAAGTACAAATTCTAAAATAGAACAAATGTACACCTTAACATTATCCTCATACGCAGAAAATATGTCCAAAAAGTATCTTACAGCTCTAATTCCCAACACATGCGGGATAGAGGTATAAAGAGAGGCTTTGTCCGCTACTACCCATGAGTAGTTTTCCTTCCACTCATGTTTACTTAAGCTTTCAAGGAGATGTGACAAATCTCTTAAGTAACTGAACAATCCTTTCACTATTGGCTGAAGAATTGAATTCAACCACTCAGATAGGGGTTCAAGTAACGACCCAATGCCCAACACAATGGGCCTCCCTGGTGGTCATTTAGGATTCTTATGAACTTTTGGCAAATAGTGAAATGATGGCACAATAGGAAATTCAGGAATAAGAAATGCCACATCTTCTTGCTTAAATACCTACAGAAAAATGCCATCATCAAGTAAAGACAATAATTGTCTCTTAAAAATGGATGTTGGATTACCACTAAGTAACTTATATGTGGTTGAGTCACTTAATTGCCACAATGCCTCCTCAAAATAGTCATTCTTGTTTAAAACAATATTGCCTCCTTTGTCAGATTTTCTAATGACTATGTCGTGATTGCATTTGAGAGACTCTAACGCCAATTTTTCAGCCTTTTTCAAATTACTTCTCACTGTTTTTTTAGCCAAAGATAGATTTAAAATATCTCTTTCCACTGTTTTTTTAAACATATTGATAGCAGGTCCTCTAAATTGTATAGGGTAAAAGTCTGAACCACTTTTTTGGGTCCCTGAGGAAGAGATTGCTCACATAAAGTGTCATGAGCCTCCTGCAAATCAATCATAGTGCCTAATATACATGCATCCTGAAATGATACCTCTTGTTTTTTCAAAGATTGATCAATATCAATATCACCATTATCCCTATCATCATTAATATCTGGTTGTAAGGAAAAAACCTTTTTAAAGTGAGCTTTCGAACAAATCTGTTAATATCAAGCAAAGTGTTAAAAGGAGAAAAATCTCTAGTGAGAGAAAATCCCAAACCTCTGCTTAACAGAATTGTTTGATCTTCACTAAGTATATAAGAAGATAAGTTAATGACATTAAGATCTAAAAGTCCCAGACTGTTTTGTTTAATTTCTTTTTTCTTTTTGTTCTTGGATCTTCTGACCCGTCTAAAGGGACTTTCGATCCTCTTTTGGACTCTTTCTTAGATTATTTTCTGGGTTCTCTGGAGCGTGTTGTTGGACCTTCACCTTCTGTATCATCAGTGCTGGCTACCTGCAGAGAGCGGGAGGACAAATAAGAGACAGAAGAGAAAGAAGAGGAGGGGGAGGGAGAAGATGATTAAGCTGAAGCCGCTGATTCCTGGTCTGAGGTGTCCACCTCAGCTGAAGTGAATAGAACTTTCTTTGCATTCTTATTTTTCAGTATCGGTTTTAGTGTCTTGTTGTCAGGGATTCATCTCTTTTCCTACTGTGCCTTTAAGAATGTCAACTCACTACCCCTATTTAAGGCTCCTCCCAACAGAACTCATTGCTTGGTAATTTGTTGCTCAGTGTGAAGCTGCTTCAGAAGAGACCTAGCCGTTTATACTACTTTGTATTCTCAACTTATTGCTCTCCATGAGTATCTGCCTATTTGAATCAACTTGCAGATTCTCTTTTGTGCTTGAAGATTTGCTCCGTTTGTTCACTAAGAGATTTCTCAGTCTCTCTCCTGTAGTGAGGTTGTTCCCCTGCAGCGTGTGACGTCACGCTCCTCATTCTCCCGCCACGGATCTCTGCCAGGCTCTCTGCGATACTCCTAGGACTTGTTGCTGTGTGGTAACTGTATCGCTATGTGCTAATATCATCTACAATATTTCTAGTCCTTATATATTGCATTCTATGAACTGTGTGTATTGCTGCAACCTCATTTTTCCATATTCGCTTCAGATATCAAATATGCACTAAACCTTTTTACTGCTATTTAACAAATTACAAACAAATAACTGTGACAAAGATTATTACAAAGTACCATTATTCTTTAACGGATTGCATAAGCATAATTCAAACTTTACGCAATTAACCTCTATTGTGCTTGAAATGAACTGTTTGCTCTAACTTAAACTATATCTGTTTCCTCAAGTTTACCACAGCTTATATTACTCTGATTGAACAACTCTGCAAAGTATTAATATTCATTATCAAAGTATGGTTTACAAAATGACCAGAGGTTGATTTATTCACTTATCAAAGTACTGTGTTAATTTCAGTGTGTTTGTTAAAGCCTGCTGCATAAACTATTTCCATTGCAACTCTGTTTGAATTAAGGCACCTGCACTAATTAACTCTTTCACTACTGCTGCAGTCAATCCTATAAGACTTACTCTCTTTTCTGCTTTAAGCATTTATTGTTGCGTGAAGGTTCCGGTTTCACTCAGCAACCCTGCTGTAGTGACCCTCAGATCAATGAGCATATCAGGGTTCCCTTAAGTTAAATCTGTGGGAATCCGAGGTAAGGTGTGAGACTGAGTGGTCCTGCATAAAGCAGGGGCTGTAATTGTAGTGTTCTCTAAAAACAACTAAACATATCCTTACATATTACCAAGCCATAAAAAAGGAATACTACTAACAGCTAAAATCATGGATGTAAGTGAACTGTCCAGGAGAGTTGGTTCTTTAGCTCAGAGTATGGATCACATGATTCAAGGCTTAAGGGATATACAACTAGAGAATCAGAGTATAAACATTTTTATTAATGATCATTTTGCAAACAAAACTACTAATGTTGAGTCATGTCCAGAACTCATTGTTAGTCCACCGGAAAAGTTCTCTGGGGACAGAGCTATGTTTAGGGATTTCAGGAATTCCTGCACTCTGCTTTTTACTTTGAAACCTAAGTCATACCCAACTGACAGGATTAGAGTTCTAACTGTAATTTCATTTCTCAGAGGTGAGGCCAGGTCTTGGGCTAATGCTTTCTATGAAAAAAATGATCCTATCCTAAATTCACTAGAAGATTTTTTTTCTGCAATGTCTCTTTTATATGAAGATCACAATAGAAAAAATACTGCCGAAACTGCCATTAGGTCTCTAAGACAGGGCAAAAGAATGGTAGAAGACTACATTACTGAATTTAAAAGTTGGGCTCCTGACACCCTATGGAATATTCCTGCTCTACGCAATCAGTTCCGTTTGGGACTCAATGATGCAGTTAAGGATGAATTGGCAAGGGGTGTGATTCCAGAGACTTGGATGAATTGATGACTCTCTCTATTGGCATAGATTGTCGGCTTAGGGAAAGGAAGTCAGAGAGATCCTATTCAGAGACTACCCCCAGAAGAAACCCCAATTATCATCACTCAACACCTTCCACAGCATTTACTAGACCCATAGAAGAACCCATGGATGTTGCAGTTATTAGGGGACCCTTGAGACCTGAGGAGAAAGCTAGGCGTAAGCTACTAAACCTATGTCTATACTGTGCTGAAAAGAACCATGCTGTTAGGGACTGTCCCTCTCTGATTCGACAAAAGAAGGGTAAGACTTCGTCCAATGACCATACTGTTAATTTGGTTGACAGCATAAAATCTCATCTATCTATTTATGTCTCCCTACAGTGGTCCCATCAGAAGATAAACGTTCAGGCCATAATTGACTCTGGGGCTTCTGGGAATTTTGCTGATAACACTTTCGTTGTTAATAATCACATCCCACTAATAAAGAAGAGTGTTGCTTTAGCTATTCGTCTGGTTGACGGTTCATTCTTTAGCTCTGGTCCCATAACTCACCACACTATCCCACTCAAAGTTGTTACCCCTTCAGGACACACAGAGCTTATTTGTTTTGATGTTCTTCCATCTTCTGTCTATCCATTAATCCTTGGACTGAATTGGTTAATAAAGCATAATCCCACTATATCGTGGTCCACAGCATCAGTAGTTTTTGATTCAAACCACTGTAAACAATCCTGTTTCGGGGTACACACACTTTGTCATATCACTGAACATAAGTTACCAGAATGTTATAGTGAATTTGCTGATGTTTTTGATAAAAAGGAGGCTGAGTCTTTACCTCCACACAGAGACTATGACTGTCCTATTGATCTTATACCTGGAAGCTCCATACCATATGGACATATATATCCATTGTCACAGCCAGAATTAAATCATTTAAAAGAATATTTAGATGATAACTTGAAAAAAGGCTTTATTAGACCTTCCACATCCTCTGCAGCTGCAGCAATGTTCTTTGTAAAAAACAAGGATGGCAGTCTTAGACCCATCATTGATTATAGGCAGTTGAACAAATGCACAAAAAAGAACAGATACCCCCTGCCCCTCATACCTGAACTTATTGAACGTTTACAAGGTGCCACAGTTTTTACTAAACTTGACCTCAGAGGTGCTTACAATCTGATTAGGATGAGGGCAGGGGATGAATGGTCAACTGCATTTCGTACTAGATACGGTTTATATGAATACACTGTAATGCCCTTTGGGTTGTGCAATGCCCCAGCGACTTTTCAATGTTTTATAAATGATGTCTTTCATGATTTGTTAGATATTTGTATTGTCGTATACTTGGATGACATCCTGGTTTACTCAAATTCTCTACAGGATCACATTGTACATGTCAAACAAGTGTTGACACGTTTAAGGGCACACCGTCTTTATGCAAAGCTTGAAAAGTGTATTTTTAATACAAACACCATATCATTCCTTGGTTATTGCATCTCACCAGCTGGAATTTCAATGGAGCCAAGCAAAGTAGAAGCTATCACTAATTGGCCTATTCCTCGTAATAAAAAAGATATTCAAAGATTCCTTGGCTTTGCGAACTTTTATAGAAAGTTCATTAAAGATTTTTCACTTATTGTTAGACCTCTCACTACGTTAACACGTAAGCAAGTTAAGTTTGTATGGAATCAAGATGCTGATCATTCCTTCAATACTCTAAAAACTAAATTTGTTTCAGCCCCTATTTTACAGTTTCCAGATCCCACATGTCAATTTACGCTAGAAGTCGATGCTTCTGAGTTTGCTGTGGGGGCTGTTTTATCTCAAAGACGTTCTGAAAAAGAACCTTTACATCCTGTTTCCTACTATTCTAGAACTATGAGTTCAGCAGAGATTAATTATGGAATCGGTGATAAGGAACTTCTCGCAATCAAATCAGCTTTGGAGTTCTGGCGACACCTCCTAGAGGGTGCAACATATCCAATCACCATCTATACCGATCACCGTAATTTAGAATATTTAAAATCAAACAAGACCCTCACTGCTCGTCAGGTTCGATGGAGTTTGTTCTTCTCTCGTTTTGATTACGTCATTACTTATAGACCAGGTTCAAAAAATATGAAAGCTGATGCTCTTTCTAGAAAAGACCCTCGTCCTACTGATGTGGTTTCTCCTTCATCTATCATACCTCCGGATAGAATTATTTGTTTAACAACTGAGTTTAAAACCATCTTACAAGAACATCTGAAGGATGATTCATCTTTGGGTCATTTGGATGTACTAAAACATTCCGACAACTTATACTATCATGGCACTTTTTTGTATATACCTCCTTCTCTCAGGAATGAGATACTTACCTCTGCTCACGACTCTTTATTGGCTGGTCATCCTGGAGTTCATAGAACTGCTCATTTGATTAAAAGGAATTACTGGTGGCCAAAGATGAATGATACTATTAAACAGTATATTGATTCCTGTCTGGTATGTACAACTAAGAAACATCAGCATAAGAGTCCTTATGGTTACCTTCTCTCTTTACCAGTACCAGACAGACCCTGGGCAGCCATTGCTATGGATTTTGTTGTTGATCTGCCCTCGTCAGCTAATTATAATACCATATTGGTAGTAGTGGACTTATTCTCTAAAATGGCTCATTTCCTTCCACATAGAGGATTGCCTACGTCTTCAGAAACTGCTTCACTATTTTTGAATCACATTGTAAAACTACATGGTTTACCTGAAACAATCACCACAGATAGAGGTACGCAATTCACCTCAAGGTTTTGGAATCAATTGTGTTCCTCTCTTAACATTACTAAACGTTTGAGTACCGCTTATCATCCACAAACGAATGGTCAAACAGAAAGAACAAATCAAACATTAGAGCAGTACCTTCGTTGCTACTGCACTCAACAACAAGATAACTGGCATTCTCTACTTGCTACTGCTGAATTTGCTCATAATAATGCCGTAAATTCATCAACTAAAATGACACCATTTTACATCAATTATGGATTTCATCCCTCATACTATCCAAATCAGATCAACAATTCCGACATGCCTATAGTTAATGATCTTGTTAATACCATTGCTACCAATTTCTCAACATTGAAACAAGTTTTACTAGAAGCCCAGGCTGTTCAGAAACATCACTACGACCTACGTAGATCCAAGCCTCCAGATTACAAGATTGGTGACAAAGTTTGGTTAAGCACTAAACATTTACGCTTACAAGTTCCATCTAAAAAACTGGCTTCCCTATATTTAGGGCCTTATCCGATACAAAAGGTCATCAATGTTAATGCTGTAACACTTAAACTACCAGATTCCATGAAGATACATCCCACATTCCACGTTTCTCTTTTGAAACCTTACAGTGCAATCAGAGACTCAACTCAAAATGAGACGGTGGATCCTACAGTCATTGATGGCATGGAATATGAGATTGAGTCTATCATAGACTCTCGTTACCATCGTAATCAACTTCAGTATCTTGTCAGTTGGAAGGGATTTGGTCCTGAGGAGGACTCTTGGGAGCCTTCCAATAATGTCTCTGCACCACGTCTTGTCTCTTTGTTTCATCGTAGACATCCTGATCGTCCTGGTCCTTGATCCGCGGAGCGGCTCCTTGGGGGGGGTGTCCTGTCAGGGATTCATCTCTTTTCCTACTGTGCCTTTAAGAATGTCAACTCACTACCCCTATTTAAGGCTCCTCCCAACAGAACTCATTGCTTGGTAATTTGTTGCTCAGTGTGAAGCTGCTTCAGAAGAGACCTAGCCGTTTATACTACTTTGTATTCTCAACTTATTGCTCTCCATGAGTATCTGCCTATTTGAATCAACTTGCAGATTCTCTTTTGTGCTTGAAGATTTGCTCCGTTTGTTCACTAAGAGATTTCTCAGTCTCCCTCCTGTAGTGAGGTTGTTCCCCTGCAGCGTGTGACGTCACGCTCCTCATTCTCCCGCCACGGATCTCTGCCAGGCTCTCTGCGATACTCCTAGGACTTGTTGCTGTGTGGTAACTGTATCGCTATGTGCTAATATCATCTACAATATTTCTAGTCCTTATATATTGCATTCTATGAACTGTGTGTATTGCTGCAACCTCATTTTTCCTTCACTTGCTATATATTGTGGAACGCTCATTTGCTGGATTTCCATATTCGCTTCAGATATCAAATATGCACTAAACCTTTTTACTGCTATTTACCAAATTACAAACAAATAACTGTGACAAAGATTATTACAAAGTACCATTATTCTTTAACGGATTGCATAAGCATAATTCAAACTTTACGCAATTAACCTCTATTGTGCTTGAAATGAACTGTTTGCTCTAACTTAAACTATATCTGTTTCCTCAAGTTTACCACAGCTTATATTACTCTGATTGAACAACTCTGCAAAGTATTAATATTCATTATCAAAGTATGGTTTACAAAATGACCAGAGGTTGATTTATTCACTTATCAAAGTACTGTGTTAATTTCAGTGTGTTTGTTAAAGCCTGCTGCATAAACTATTTCCATTGCAACTCTGTTTGAATTAAGGCACCTGCACTAATTAACTCTTTCACTACTGCTGCAGTCAATCCTATAAGACTTACTCTCTTTTCTGCTTTAAGCATTTATTGTTGCGTGAAGGTTCCGGTTTCACTCAGCAACCCTGCTGTAGTGACCCTCAGATCAATGAGCATATCAGGGTTCCCTTAAGTTAAATCTGTGGGAATCCGAGGTAAGGTGTGAGACTGAGTGGTCCTGCATAAAGCAGGGGCTGTAATTGTAGTGTTCTCTAAAAACAACTAAACATATCCTTACACTTGTTTTCGTCTTTCTTCACCTTGTTATTATTCCATTTTTTTCTTCACCAGAGTTAGATCTCCAAGCTTTTTTCTGAAAAAGATGGCCATTGGTAAACTTTATTGGTTTCATAATCCAATCTGTCACGATGACATTTTACCCCTTTACGTTCTGCCAGGATTGCATCTAATTTATCCACGTTCCTTCATATGTTTTTTCTGCTCTAGAAACTTCTCATGTTGTTCAAATTTCTTACGTTCCTTTTCAATGTCCAACATTCTCTCTTTCAGATAAGCTCTTTTTTTGTAATTTGCACCTTATCAGTATATTAAGTAATTTCAATGAGCATTCTGTGAGAGCATCATTCCATTCCTGGATGGTATCAGGATTTTCCACTTCAAAGGTGGGGAATTTGTTCAACCTTAATCCACATGGGATTCTACTTAGCTCCACATAATGCTCAAAGGCCTCAATGTTCCATGTTAACCTTAAATCTGCCACCAACAGCTTTTCAAGAGCTTTAAATTGTTATTCCATACAAGGACTAAATCCTTCTTGTCGTTCTGCTGAAAATACATGTTTAAACAGTTCTTTCCTTGCCTCTGCATTGTATAGAGAGCTAGATAATACTGTGTTATCCAAATCCATGTTTGTACTGTGCCCTACTGCATATATCGATGCAAATACTGCTATAAACCTGTCACCATGAAATGAGTGTTGCATGTTATATATATATATATATATATATATATATATATACACCTTGAGTATGAGCATCCATTGCTTTATGTTTTGTTAATTTTGAGAGTCCGTTATTATTTTCACAGATGGAACACCTCTAATCACACCTTTCTTATTTCAACTCACTTCTCCTTGGAGCGTGTACAGAATACGTGTTGCCTGGAGCGTGTACAGAATACTTTTCATTTATCTTTCTTATTTCAACTCACTTCTCCTTGGATCGTGTACAGCAGGCGTGTTGCCTGGAGCGTGTACAGAATACTTTTCATTTATCTTTCAAATGCTATTCATGCATGTACGTATAATGGAAAGAAAGAAAACGTGTTACCTCCAGTATGGTGTGTCGATCCGTGACTGAAATCCTTTTAACGGTCCCCAATTCTAGAATAGTATGCCGGTAAGGGTGAGCGAGACAGGCCCCAAAACGAGTATTGAGTATACATATAGAGTTATAGGTTAAGATATAAATAAATACTTAATCTTGTGTTCGATACTGGTAATTATTCACTTACATAACTTTGGCCACTAGACTAGATCAATTTTGTGTATCTATATGTGGTTGCCTTACTAGGATCTCCTAATGCGGTGGGGATTAATTTAATCTTAATTCTCAATAGTCACGTATTGAGAAGATCTTTTAGTTTATTTCACAGTTGTGTATTTCTTGATATTTGGTCTGCTCCGCAACATGAGAGAGGAAAAAATGACACGCATAATATGTTTAAACATTAGGTTTCTGCAGTATGCGGGATACTGATGTGCTTAACTTATTCAACATGATATGTTCCAAATCATTTAAGATTTGTATACTCTTAGATAATTTTTATCTTTACTTTGTCAAACTGCATTTAGTTAGCTGGGTAAAAAAGATTGAGGCATATTTTGTGTTTATAATATCATATATTTTTAATGTTCAATGTTGTTTGTAATTTCTTGACATTAAAAGGTTAATGTGTGCTCACCCATAACCAGTATATAAGAGGGCCATGGGTGCACTATCTGTAGTCTCTGATGAAGCCCCACTAGGGGGCATGAAATGCGTCAGACGTTTAGCCCATGTTTGTACATGTTTGCCCTTGTGTTGAATCAAGTCTCTTCTTGAAATTTTACTGCTGTGCTGCCGGACTTTTTCTTGCCTTGGAGTGCTAGTTCACTTCCTGTGGAGTCAGCACTGACTGGCTAAAATGCAAGTCTGTCAAAAAAACTGAAATAAGGGGGCAGTCTGCAGAGGCTTAGATACAAAGGCTCAATTTATCAAGCAAGGGCGGAAAGGGGTGTACATATTTTCCCCTGTCTGCCCCAGCTCACCGCTGGTGGGCAGTAAACTGCTACAGGAATTTACCATTGCCCCCTGCCCTCTACAAGATGGAAGAAGAGGGTAGGAAGCAGCGGTCTGATTACCGCAGCTTGATAAATACTGACTGCAGGTTCCTTTGTGAGGACCTGCCGTCGTAGGGGAGTCGAAGGCTTGATAAATTGAGCCCAAGTTAATCACAGAGGTAAAAAGTATATTCATATAACCGTGTTGGTTATTCAAAACTGTGGTTGAAAAAGGTTGATAAAGAGATTATCTATCTTTTTAAATAATAACATTTTTAAGGTAGACTCTCCATTTAACAAACTAACACTTCCACGTATCTGTCCCTAATTGACCCAGAAGAGATGATCAGACAAGGAACTACAAAACAATGGAACTTTTGCTAGCAAAGTGACAGTGGCTAGTTTTGTCTACTCCAGTAACAAGTCTGGATTAGCCACTACAGATGAAGCAAGTGGTGTTGGAAGTTTGGCCATTGAAAAACAATTACACCAAAAAAGGTGTTAATGCATTAATGCATTTTAAAACACATCACACTGACCTAGTATCTTAATTTGTTTCAAAACTGCTTCCAAATCATGCAATTAAAATATGTTTATGTACCTTTAAAGCATTAACCTACCTTGTCATTGTAAGGAAAATCTGTTCTCAATATTTAAAGGTATAGTAAACCCCAAAAATGTTATTGTTTAAAAAGATAGATAATCTTTTTATTTACCATTCCCCAGTTTTGCATAGCCAACACTGTTATAGAAATATACTTTTTACCTCTGTATTTACCTTGTATCTAAGCTTCTGCAGACTGCCTCCTTATCTCAGATCTTTTGACAGACTTGCATTTCAGGCAAAGTTTAATTTGGACTGTACTATCCCTTTAATTTATTGTTTCTAAAATTATAAAAAAAAAACAATTCTTTACTTCAGTTAATTAATTATGATTAATTATTTTAAATGCATTTTTTATTCAGCCTCAGTATACACAAAGACAAAATACAAATACAATGTTCTTCATCCTATAAGTCAATATCTCTAAGGTTAACAAAATAATGTTCCTAGATGTCATTAGACTCAACATTTAGGGCTAGATTAGAAGTGGGTCGGTATTTGCATTTCCGATAGATCGATAACTCTGCTAGAACTGATTTTTGCGCTAGTCGAGTTGCACTTGTATTACAAGTTGAAAGTAAACATGTTTTGTTCTAGTGGTAACCCGCTAGCGCAAAAATCCAAACTTAGAACATTGCGTACACGCTCATGTATTCCCCCATAAAAGTCAATAGAGAAAGAAAATAATGGGAGATTAAACACCCCACTCTCACAAACTCAAAAAACATTTATTCAAGGTCATACATACATCAATGTATCATCTACCTAAACTGGTGCATATCATTAACACCTCAAATTTTGACACCAAACAAAAAATAATAAAATTACAACTGTGATTCTGTCATTAGTTCATATATATAGTGAAGCCGGCTTCAATTTCTTCGCATGCACACTGTAGTCACCAAAAGTCTCGCTGGTAAATAGAAAATGTTGAAAGTATGTAGCTTAAGCTTGTTGGTCAGTAGCCAAGCAATCTAAAGTGGTTACAAAGGGCACAAGTTCGTTAAACAAAGTAGCCAGTCCGTTTTCAACAAATGAGAGACAGAGAGCACAGTCAGTTAAGGTGGAGCGGTACTTCCCCTTACCTTCACAGTGGTATAATTTATACAAGCTCACCTCGGTCACGGAATTCAATTGAGGTATAAAGTAAAGTAAGACGGATGTTATCCGTGTAACAAATGTAAGATGTGTAAACATCTAATACGAGGAAGGTCCATTGTAGATATTAAAGGTATTACCCACAAAGTTAAAGGTTATATTACATGTAAGACCCTTGGAGTCGTCTATGTCCTCTCATGTTCTTGTCCCAGACAATACGTAGGTAAAACCTATCATGAATTCAAAGAGGATGAAAGAACATAGGCGTGACATATTGAAAAAACGTATTAAAACCAGCGGTATTGCACGTCGTTTTTTTGAATCACATAATAGTGAGGTCACAAATTTATACTTCATGGGTCTAGAAAAAGTGAGTGTAAGTGAGAGAGGTGGAGACTGAGAAAATGCCCTTCTCAGAGAAGAATGTAAATGGATTTTTAATTTGGACACAGTACAACCTAATGGCCTAAATGAGGAGTTAAATTATGCTCCATTTTTATAACAATGGATTGATTAGGCTATTACTGTGTCTACTAATATGAGTTTATATGTAACAAATTTCTCTCTCACTTTAGCACTCTACGGATAATACATATTCTGTTATACTTTGTAACAACTACAATGGTCTTTCCATCATATATGAATATTATAGCTGTAGTAACTAATATAAAAATTGGGAATGTTATCCCTTTAATTTGAGCCTTTCGTCTAATGAGGATCCTCAGTTCACAAATATATTTATAGTTTATTTTGTAATTTTAGCCCAATGTGAGTTTCGTAATTCTTGGCCAGCCATGAAAGCACTATCTGTATATAATATGTTTGGAATGGTACTTCATACTTATTTATTTATGACACTGAACGGGTTAATTATTTCACCCGGCATTAGATAAATAGCTTAGATGCAACATGCAGTAATCATATGCCTGACGAAGCCCAATAGGATGAGTGGTTTGGGTGAAACACGTGTGGCTTTGATGTCCACGCCCACCAGAGCTCCGTGAACGTGGCGTTTGTTTGCTTAGGTTGGAAGCGGTTTACCCCCGAGAAGGAAGATGTACCTTAGACCTGGTTGCTAGGACGAACGACGAAGTCAGTGTGTCAGCTCACCTTTGGGGCCTGGTCCCATGCTACAAAACGGAACCACTAGTCTATCCGGAGAAGTAGGGTATTGTATGACAGTGATCTCTGCAACGGAGGAAGCGGCTGTATTACTTTATATCTCAATTCTGTGACCGAGGTGAGCTTGTATAAATTATTAGGAACCAACGAAAGAAACACAAACTGGCACTACACTGTGAATATAGGTGAGATAGGAATTAAAAATTCTGGTGCTGCCCCTCAAAAATTATATTGAAACAACAGGACAGGAAAGTAAGGGGTTACTATAGCACTCACTCTCACTCTAATAATGATTAAAGTAAAATCATTCATACTTTATTTATCAAAAGTTAAAATCAGGACCTTTTAATGTCTACTAGGTCCTGCTGGGGGTGTTTGTGGGTATTTCTTTATATACTTTCTAGCTTTGTACCATTTAATGTATGTCAAATACCTGTATATAACTGACCAGTAAATTTCCATTACTGTCAGATACTGAAGTTGATTTAGTAATGTGTGTAAGATGTAGTTAAGTAATCACAAACGACAAGAGATCCTAATTAGTAACTATCAACCCACATATAACTGAATGTCCTCAATCTCTGGGATAACATACAAATGTTGTCCCTTTGTTTTTTGAAAGATAATCGATGTGGCCGTAGTTTAATATAATAATGGTATTATGTGTATAGTTGGATACAAGAGGATATGTCTCATCTTTAAGTGATTTAATACTGGTATTGATCATATACTAACACATATTTTTATAATGGCATGAGAAATCTAAGTGCAGAACAATGTATGCCTGCAAACTACAGAACTAACTCACTTGATGAAGTAAATTCGTCAGCAGTAACCTGCTTTCAATTCTTCATATAAGCATTACATAATCTCTAATGATTTTGGAAAGATGACAGTTTGGAAAATAATAAGTAAATGCTATTTATGGTTATTTTAACCTGAGGCTTTAACAGTATTTTATGCACAGTTCATTAAGTCCGACATCGAACCAATGATATGATGTAAGGCATTACTCCAATCAGAAGGAGACTTTCTTATGGACGTGGAGTGTGCATAATAAACTGAACACCAGTGACGAGGTATGCGGCATAGCTCCAATCGGATGGATGTTTTCTTATGGGCGTGAATTAAGCCCGTAACCGATTGGAGGATCTGAAGGCGGAACTTGGAATATGCCTCGGATTGGCTGCTAACCGGAGTTTTGGGGATATATTAAGCTCCGAACATCGGAGCCTCGGCTTATTCATTTAGATATTGAATGTGAAACATTGAGAAAGGCTTTCTAATAGCCAAAACGCGTTTGTACAGCACGTTCTTTTTAGGCTTATCCTATCACTCCAGTCACCTGATGCAGACGATTCCTGTTATCGGCCAGGAAACAGAAGAGTGTTAGGAGAGCCCCTTTTGCTTTTAAATATTATTATATAGGTGGTTGTGGGTAGTGTAACTTACCTATCAGGGATGTCTATCCTGATTTTAACTTTTGATAAATAAAGTATGAATGATTTTACTTTAATCATTATTAGAGTGAGAGTGAGTGCTATAGTAACCCCTTACTTTCCTGTCCTGTTGTTTCAATATAATTTTTGAGGGGCAGCACCGGAATTTTTAATTCCTATCTCACCTATATTCAAAGTGTAGTGCCAGTTTGTGTTTCTTTCGTTGGTTCCTAATATTATATTATATGTGAGAATTGCACTCACATTTTCTATAAACTAGAGCACACACTTTTTTTTATATATAATGGCTTCTTTTGATTTAGGGGCAGAAATGCTCCAATGGACTAATGATATTACAAATTTAACGTCAGAGTTAAAAAAATAAAACCCCTACAGAGATGAATGACACTTTAGAATGGTTTGATACTTTAAAACAACTTAAAAAGATAAGAAGGAAACAAATTAAAAAGCAATGGAATATTGGCATGTACAACTTTTATAAAGAAAATAATGTCATCCCACGAGGATTACGTTTAAAATTGTTTCCTTCTTTTAAAGATTTCAAACCAGAATTTAAACTAAAGTGGAAAACTGCACTTACCGAGTGCTCACTTAAACTTATGGGGTATCTAACGGAACATGAGTTAGATAAACTAAAAGAAATTAATGAGGGAATCACTACTATTTGTGATGAATTGAAACAATATGAGGTTAATGAGGATTTTCAAAAATCTTATAAAAAAATTAAGGCTGAGGTAGAAAAGTTTGCACGCTTTATATCAGAAAAGAAAGAACGAAAAATTGATTGAGAACTCAAAGACTATTCCTCAGAAAACGTTTACTCATGGGGTAAAAACACTAATGTAAATTCTGATATAGATACCTCTGATAGAGAAGGGGAGAGTACTGATGTAGAAGCATCCGATGGAGAATCTATACCCAGACCTATCCTTAAAAACAGAATTAAGCCTCACAAAGTAAAAGATGCTAGTATCCCTTTAGGCGTAGAACTAGAAGGGGGCGCAAAAGCAAAACCCAGAACCAGGAGGCAAGTGAAATTCACACAGAAAACATCATATCACAAGAAATAAACACCACTGAATTAAATATCATTAATCTCTCGAATTTAACTCTGACCCCAGAACAAACATCAGTCCTTAAAAAAGGCCTATCCTTTATACCCACACCACCTTTTAATAAATTCGAGGCAATTAAAGATATACATCTTTTCACCAGGAAGGTTTTGTTGAAAAAATACTTTAACAACTCAGACTATGATCAATTGAATGATGCTGATCGATCAGCCATTAGCGACCTAATATCACTGTTAGAGGAATCTATCAGTAATGTGGAAACTGAAAAGAGCAATAGTTGGCGATCTATTTTAAAGGCTAAATCTAAATTTGTCCCTCCAAATAATACCTCACACAGTGCACTAACCTTTCTTAATCTAGTGTGCCAAGACATCCTTCAGATTCAAGAACATATAGGAAAATCTAACTATAATCTAACTAAAGAGGAAAGCCAGGCACTGAAACAGTTAACTGAAATGAAAAATGTGCAGATTAAGGGGAGTGATAAAGGAGGGAACATTGTTATCTGGCCTGATACTATGTACCGGGAAGAAGCTTTACGCCAATTAAACAACCCTATGAATTACAAGACTCTGTTATGTAATCCTATGGATATGTTTTTAAACAGTTATAACAAACTGATAAAGTCAGCCCTAACAGAAAGCATAATTTATCAGAAAGAATTTAATTTCCTTGAAACCAAACAACCCATAATAGCTACACTTTATCTATTACCAAAAACACATAAAGATGTCTCCAAGCCACCCGGAAGACCGATAGTCTCCGGGATAGGCTCCCTAACGGAGAAAGCAAGCAGATACATCGATGCTAGGCTCAGATACATTGTGGAATCCCTTCCATCATATACAAGGGACACAATGCATCTTTTAAATAAAGTAAATGATTTAAAACTTGACATGAATTCTTCATTGTTGGTAACATGTGATGTAGAGTCGCTCTACACTAGTATTAAAACTGAATGGGGGTGTAGAGCGGTCTCTTACTATCTGGAAAAAAATACCATAATGAGTCAGGAGGCTAAGGAGTTTATACTCAAGTTGTTGGAATTTGTGTTAACGCATATTTTTTTTGTCTTTGATGACAAATTCTATTTACAAACTTGTGGTACGGCCATGGGCACGTGTTGTGCCCCTACATACGCAAATATATATCTGGGCTGGTGGGAGGAAACAGTGGTATTCCATGAGAACCACAAACATCTCACCCAATTTATATCCCACTGGTCCAGATATATAGATGATATATTCTTTGTATGGAATGGCCCGGAGGACCTCCTGACAGAATTCATAAGTATTCTCAATGATAATCCTTTTGGGTTATATTTGACTTCAACTGTAGAAAGATCAAAAGTGGAATTTTTAGATCTGTATATACAAAAGTCTGACAATGCAATTATAACCAATGCATACAGAAAACCTACATCAACAAACAATATCCTGCATGCTAGTAGTTACCATCACCCGAATACTGTCAGGGGATTACCCATGGGGGAATATATACGTTTGAGACGGAATTGCAGTACCATTGAGAATTTTAAAGAGTCAGCTAGAGATCTGAAACAGAGACTACTTGAACGTGGGTACTCTAGGAAATTACTTGCTAAAGCATACCACAATGCTTTACGCAAAGACCGTAATGAGTTATTAACTCCGAGATTAAAGACAAATGACACCCCCCTGAGATTTATTACCACCTACTCACCTGTAAGTAATGAGATCTCAAACATTCTTCAAACACATTGGCATGTCCTTACCCAAGACACCCTATTAAAACCATTGTTACCTAACAGGCCCTTAATAACATATAGGAGAGCTAATAATCTTCGTGACAAGTTGGTGAACAGTCACTACGATAGAAATGCTAAAAGGAATCCTATATATAAGGGGTCTTCTGCATGCGGGCACTGTAAAGTGTGCTAACACATGGTAAAAAAACAATCTATAGTGGATAGATTTGGTAAAACGTGGGTCATCCAAGAACATATTAATTGTCAGAGTACAAACGTGATTTACTGTTTATCTTGCAGTTGTAATTTATTATACGTTGGTATGACGACACGCAGCCTTGGCACACGCATGACCGAACATCTAAGTAATATAAGGACAGCCCATAGAGATGTGGAAAAGAAAAAACAAATTACTAGTGTGGCTAAACACTTTCTGCAATCTCATAATGGGAATACCAATGTAATGCGATGTTGGGGTCTTGAAAAACTTAAACCAGGTATAAGAGGGGGGGAAACTGAACAAAAACTCCTTAAGAAGGAAACTAAATGGGTCTTTAATCTGAACACGGTCATACCGAATGGTATGAATGAATTCAACAATTACTGGGTGTATATCTAAAATAACCGGTAGCATTTACAGGTCATAATTATAATCATTTATGTATAATTGCTATTCTATGTAGCAGTATGAAATGTTAAACTTTAAATAACTATTATACCTGAGGATTCTATTATGTTCCATAATTTTCCAAGAATCCGAGGATAATACACAAACATCTGCTAGAATAGTTTTTTTATAATAACAGGTGGATATACCTTTAAGAGCTATATGTATATGGAACACATTAGACCCACGTACCCCCTTTTTATGGTCATAGTTTGGAGGCAATTAAAAGCTTCTACTAGGTCCTGCTGGGGGTGTTTGTGGGTATTTCTTTATATACTTTCTAGCTTTGTACTATTTAATGTATGTCAAATACCTGTATATAACTGACCAGTAAATTTCCATTACTGTCAGATACTGAAGTTGATTTAGTAATGTGTGTAAGATGTAGTTAAGTAATCACAAACGACAAGAGATCCTAATTAGTAACTATCAACCCACATATAACTGAATGTCCTCAATCTCTGGGATAACATACAAATTTTGTCCCTTTGTTTTTTGAAAGATAATCGATGTGGCCGTAGTTTTGCTTTTAAATATTATTATATAGGTGGTTGTGGGTAGTGTAACTTACCTATCAGGGATGTCTATCCTGATTTTAACTTTTGATAAATAAAGTATGAATGATTTTACTTTAATCATTATTAGAGTGAGAGCTATAGTAACCCCTTACTTTCCTGTCCTGTTGTCTTGTATAAATTATACCACTGTGAAGGTAAGGGGAAGTACCGCTCCACCTTAACTGACTGTGCTCTCTGTCTCTCATTTGTTGAAAACGGACTGGCTACTTTGTTTAACGAACTTGTGCACTTTGTAACCACTTTATATTGCTTGGCTACTGACCAACAAGCTTAAGCTACATACTTTCAACATTTCAACATTTTCTATTTACCAGCAAGACTTTTGGTGACTACATTGTGCATGCAAAGAAATTGAAGCCGGCTTCACTATATATATGAACTAATGACAGAATCACAGTTGTAATTTTATTATTTTTTGTTTGGTGTCAAAATTTGAGGTGTTAATGATATGCACCAGTTTAGGTAGATGATACATTGAAAGTTTTTTTAGTTTGTGCAAACCACTCTTGTCTGCATTTATTTTTGTGATGCACTCTTCACCTGAGGTAAATGTAATATTTTGGCATATGAGTAGTGCTGGACTAAGGGTATTTTCTCGTTAACCTCTCCTGTTTTTCAATGTTTTGCTAATTATTACCCCCTTGCACCAGATTTGCAACAGGCATTTTTTGCATCTCTGTTACTCGGCCTCTCTATCATTTCCTAACTACAGCTGGTATAATTGTTTTAAATATAGATGATTATATATAGGTATAGATATATACAGATTTATATAGGAATATCTATTTAAAAATACAAAGAACATATTCCCCTATGTACAGAACATCGTAAAGTGAAATATTTATAGTAAATACATAGTTAAAAAAAATCTTTATAAAATATGAATATTGCATAAATATGTTTTTACATGTTTTCATCTACTTAAATGGACAGTCAACTCAATTTTTTCTATTGCTTTAAAAGATACATAATACCTTTATTACCCATTCCCCCAGTTTTGCACAGAAAACATGGTTATATTAATACACTTTTTACCTCTGTAATTACCAGCTTTCTAAGCATCTTCTGACTGCTCCATGATCACATGACCTTATCTATTGACTTGCATTTAACCCAATTAGTGCTGTGTTGTTAGAATCCACGGGCGTCAGCACAATATTATCTATATGGCTACATGAACTAGCTTCCCCTGATGTGAAAAGCAAATACAAAAGCATGTGATTATGGGGCTGTCTTTAGGGACTTAGAAACATATAACCATGTTGATTGTGCAAAGCTGGGGAATGGGTAGTAAAGGCATTATCTATCTATTATTATTATTATCATTTATTTGTATAGTGCCGCCAAATTCCGTAGCGCTGGGTACAGTGATAGGGGTATACAATGTCAAAGATTTGTGATAAAATACAAAAAATAACAAAACTAAACAAATCTAGTACAGGAGGAAGAGCTCACAGTCTATGGGCTCCATGTACGAAGCAGCGAAAGCTGCTCCGGAGCCTTTGCGGGGCAGTTTCGCATATGCGAGCCTGCTTCCCACAATGTAAGAAGCAGCGGTCATTAGACCGCTGCTTCCTACACCCTACGCCACCTCTTAGGTGGCGAAGCAAAATCACAGAGAGCACACTCGCTCTCGGTGATTGACAGCCCCTTCAGTCTCGTGATTGGTCGCGCAATTGAAGGGGCGGGCATTACACACTCCGATGAGTGTGTAATGATACATACGGGCAAGCGGGTCAACAGATCCGCTGCCCGTGTGTAGCGAAGGCGGGCGGACAGCTTCGCGAGTTAAGAAGCTGTCCACCTGCCATTTAGTACATGGCGCCCTATAGGTTTAGGGTGCAGAGACATAAGGTTGGGGTAGCTTGTTACATCGGTTGTATTTGCAGCAGTGAGTCAGGCAGTTCATCATGTACATGTATTAGTTTGGTTCGGATGCGGGATGGAGGAGAGATGGTAAGCTTCTCTGAATAGGTGAGTTTTCAAGGAGCATCTGAAGCTATACAAGGTTGGAGACAGTCTAATGGAGCGGGGTAGAGAGTTCCAGAGGAAAGGAGCAGCACGTACGAAGTCTTAGAGGCGGGAGTGGGACGTAGAGATAACGGGAGTGTAGAGACGTAGGTCACAGGTTGATCGAAGAGGACGGGATGGGGAATATTTCACGATGAGAGAGGAAATATAGTTGGGAGTTAGACTGTTGAGTGCTTTGTAGGTTAGGGTTAATACTTTAAATTGTATTCTGGAGTGTATGGGGAGCCTGGCAGATCGGAGCAGCTGATGAAGATCGCCTACCTTAGGTGGATGAGTCTAGCGGAAGCATTCACAATAGATTAGAAGGAGGAGAGGCGGTGTTTTGGAAGGCCATTTAGGAGTAGATTGCAATAATCAATGTGTGACAAAATGAGGGAATGAATAAGTATTTTTGTAATTTTTTGAGTAAGGAAGGGATGAATTCTGGAAATGTTGCGTAGGTGTGAACAATAACAATTTTTGTGTTGACTGTCCCTTTAACGGCAAAAAGCTCTAATACACTTATATATATATGTCTGTATGTATACATATATATTTATGTGTTTCTATGTTTATGTCTGTAAATACATATATACACATATAAATACTTAAATACAAATGTAGACATATATATTTATACATACATATACATTATTAGACATGTATGTGTATGTATCTCTATGTTAAAGACCATTGGTGGCTTTTTTTCTCTCTAACACCCAAGATCACATATCTTTGAGCCCTTATAACTTTTTTGTGCAATATTTTTTTAAATATTCTTTTATTAGGCAGTGTTATTATAAGTGTAACTGTATGTTGTAATGTATTTTTGAAGAATTTTGTGCAACTTTTTATTTTCGCCAAACAGCTATGGTGGTAATGATTCTAGCATAGATCACAATTGCACTCACACGATCATGTTTACTTTCAACTTGTAATACGAGCGGTAAGCCCGATGAGCGCAAACCCTCGCAATATACCCCTTATCCCTATGGTGCAATCTATTGCGCTGCACTTGTAATCTAGCCCTTAAATGTGTATTCTCAAAGTAGAGGCCCATATAACTGTGTTTTAAATAATTTATACTACTGGTATTTCCACACGACATCTAGACCACTCAGCAAGTTCTGATGTGCAACAATTCGATGATGAATTATAGCATCCTTGACTTCTATATTTATGACTTCAGTCTCTCTTTAGTTTGTATTTTGTCATCTGCCAGGGACCATGACCTCTACTATAATTCTAGTCACCAAACCTTAGATCAGTGACTTTTACATTGCTATCCTTAACACACTACTTAGCCTTGCCTGTTCCTTGTTTACGGAGGATCAATTTGCAGAACTAAGGTTAGTCATCTGCAGATTCCTTCCTTAAACCTGTGAATTCTCTGCCTTGGCCTTTATGAGCAGTGTTATTAAAGGCGCATGCCTTTTTATTTTCATGTAATTGTATGTCAAATGTTTTTAGTTATGTAAACTTTCCTATTTAAACTTACACCTAAACTTGTGGTGGATTTCTTTCTTTTCATATCCCCAAATTATTTGTATATTTTATTCACCATCACCATATATTATGCCTTCCAACATGTAAAATAAACTTAAAGTGATAGGAAATACTTCATGCTGAAAGTTCCTTTATTTGTTTTCAGCGTTCACCATGCTAAGCGCCTCAGGCCCCCGCAGCAGAACGCTAATTTTCAATGTTGAGACGTTTACACCTCTTAGCCAATAGTCATGCGGACCAACTGTCATTATGCCGGATAGCTAGCACGCTATTGGCCAAGATCCCCTCAGTAATGAAATAGCGTTCTTCCAGACAAATAAAGGAAGTTTCATCATGAAGTATTTTATACTTCATGACTGAAAGTTCCCTTTATTTGTTGCACTGGTAAATCCTAGCATTTCAAAAATGCTAGGCTTTACTGTCACTTTAAGTTCATTTTAGATGTCTGAAGGCATAATATATGGTGATGGTCAAAAAACAATACAAATGATTTGGGGATATGAAAAGAAAGAATTCCACCATAAGCCTTTATTTGCTGCACTGGTAAATCCTAGCGGTGGTGTGTATAGTTTATTTGATGTCTTAATTAGTCTCATAAAACCTATTGCTGACTGAGTAGTAGTGTTTGAATACTGGTGCACAGCCCTTACTGCATATTGCGTGTATGCATCTAAAACCCAGTAATTACTAGAAGCGTTTTTGCTAATGGATGTATATTGCTAAAATCATTAGGATTTACAATTGAAATGCAACCATGCACATTTTAATTTTGAACTTTCTATCCCTTTAACCACAATGGTTGTCCTAAGCTATTATAATATATTTTTTTACCCTTTACTTGTGTTTAACCTAAGATTTGCATTTATTTAAATCTACTATAATTTCTGTTGTCCTCCTTGTCTACAATTTTTATGTATTCCTGAACATAATATATTAGATTTAACAATTGGAAAATAAAAACATTATCAAAGAATGAAGAGTTACATTTGGCCCAATATTTTAGACCGAATATTCCCGAATTTTTTCTGAATATTAAGCTGCTGTGCAATTCTGTATTAATCTCGGGGCTCTGTGAAGAAGAGTTGGGATTAGGGTTATCCACACCTAAGGACATTTAAAGGAAACAAATGAATACTGACAACATTCATCTGTATTTATTTGCTTTCTTTATATGTTGTTAATAAATTTGCATTTGCAATGAAACTAATGCACATGTCTAGTTAAAGGGCCACTAAACCCAAAATCTTTCTTTCATGATTCAGATAGAGAATAGAAATTTAAACAGCATTACAATTTACTTCTATTATTTATTTTGCTTCATTTTTTAGATATCCTTAGTTGAAGAAAAAGCAATGCACATGGTGAGCCAATCACACGAGGCTTCTATGTGCAGCAACCAATCAGCAGCTGCTGAGCATATCTAGATATGCTTTTTAGCAAAGCATATCAAGAGAATAAAACAAATTAGATAATATAAGTAAATTAGAAAGATGTTTAAAATTGCATTCTCTTTCTAAATCATGAAAGAAAAAATGTGTCTGTCATGTCCCTTTAAATGACTCCACTGAATGTCTCTGGTGTGTTATGGTTCTTGTAAATTGATAAAGGTACAATATCTTAACCTCCATCATACACAGTAAAATTAAATTAACTCACAGAATTATATTTATTATCTACTAAGAAAAGGGAAGGAATTCACCCTACAAGATTGTATGAAAGTTTGAACAGATCCAAGTTCACTGTTCTACATTCTATCACTAAATATGTCACATAGCACCCCTGTTACAACTGCTGACACAGTAACTCAAAGACACAGCTGTTCATTTCGGGCTAGCCTGCTAGTTAAAATTTGAGTTGGTTCATATTTCATGGCAATTTTTTAGACTGTTTGAAACAGCTGCTACATTTCTGCAAACAAGTTCTCCTATTTATGACATTCACCAAGGTCTGACTCTGAACTATTGACAATTATCTTCTTTAAATACCCATGTGACATTCTATCAATAGATATTACTATGTAATCACCTTACATAAAGGTTTATGTAACAATGCAAAAGAACGATCCAAAAGAATTCTGTGTATTCCTTAGATCGTTCAGAAGAATTAATTCCCATGCATACAATCAAAACTGCTATACATAAAAAGAGTATTGGCAATAGTCTCCTTTTTGTACTGACTGTTGAATATTGTATGATATTACTAAGTATAAAGTAAAGCTACCATTCCAATTCTTTATATTATAGCTTAGACATCAATATCTTATAAATAAATTATATGTAAGCATGTGAGATGGGGAGTGAATCCAGTATAGCTCTAAATGGATGAGATATTTGGTTGTCACAGTTCTAGTCGAGTTAGTTTTTTTTTACTATAATATTAATAGAAATAGTATAAATGTCCTACAAAGATATTCTGTATTTAGTGAACTAACTACCTTTATTAAATGTTATTGGGTAAGTTAAATTATGCATATTTCTAATGTACTCATTACTAAGCTAAACATTATTGCACACTTTTCGTAGCATTGCAATTTAATATTTTTGTATCTCAATCCACTTTTTTGTTTTCTTTGAATACAAAACTTCATAATGTTGTTGAAGATTATTTGTTCCATAGACAAAATTATATTTCATGTAATGCCAACAATGATTTGTTTTGCTAGTAAAATATATCCCTGCATTGCATTGCAAGTATTGTATATAAATATTACTAAAATAACGCGGAGACATTATTACAATAAATGTAACTGTGCCTTGTACTTGTGTACATTTGAAGGTATTTTTGAGTTACAAGCTTTCTTCAGCGTGCAGTTGTTATGATGATTTACATCTAAGAATTTAAATGTCTTTGTTTATCCCATGTTCGATGTTAATGTTCTTTTTATTATCTCTGTCTCTGCTGACTTAAGGGAGATACACAAATTTATTTTTCTTGTGCTCAAACAGAAAATTATGTGCTGAAACATTATCAATTGCCTCAAGTTATCCAGTTGGAGCCCTTAAAGGGCAGGGTTGGTTATTCAAGCCTGATTGCTAGAAGTTAAGAAGCAGAAGTCATCCGACTTCCACTTCTTAACTAGGGCCGGAGTGGGAAATCAGCCTTCCTCTGGCCCAGCATCCACCCTCACCAGCCCAGTACCCCGCCAGCCCTTACCTTCTGGATTACAGGAGCAGAGCATCCTTGAATAGATGGGATACACTGCGTGCAAGGCTCCTGGCTGGGAGGCTCCTTCTGCCCATTATTTGACCCTGCAATGCCTGTGTTCCACCAGCCCACCAGGAAATATCCCAGCTTTCCGGTGGACCAATCTGTCATTGTTCTTAAAGGGACAGTCACAACCAGAATTTTTGTTGTTTAAAAGATAGATAATCCCTTTATTACCCATTCCCCAGTTTTGCATAACCAACACAGTTATAATAATACACGTTTTACCTCTGTAATTACCTTGTATCTGTGCCTCTGCAAGCTGCCCCTTTATTTTAGTTCTTTTGACAGACTTGCATTTTAGCCAATCAGTGTTGACTCCTAGGTAACTTCACGTGCATGAGCTCAATGTTATCTATATGACACACATGAACTAACGCCCTCTAGTGGTGAAAAACTTTCAAAATGCATTCTGATTAGAGGCAGCCTTCAAGGTCTAAGAAATTAGCAACTAAGAATACTAAGAGAACAAAGTAAAATTGGTGATAAGAGTAAATTGGATTTTTTTTTTTAAATTACATACCCTATTTGAATAATGAAAGTTTATTTTGGACTTGACTGTCCCTTTAACCTCTTCTCAGTTTCTCTGCCACCTCTGAGGAAGAGTGATTGGCAGACCCTGCTTTTGTGCAATTAGTCCTGCTAGAGCAGTAGGGGTCACTGCACAGTCCATTATCCATGTGCGCAAAACTTCATGGAGTTAAAGGAAAATGAAAGTCAAAATAAAACTATCATGGTTCAGAAAATATGCGTAATTTAAAACAAAAAACTTTCCAATTTACTTCTATTGTCCGATCTATTTTTCAGGTATTGTTTGTTGAAACATAGCAACTTTCCATGACAGAATACCTAGTAAATATTGGTGCAAATATAGTAGAAAACTCTGCTGTCCTATAGTGCTCATCTCAAGTGCGCACTCCTTAACCTACTTTGTAATATCTCATGGACAGGAGCTGGGTTTATTCCAAGAGAAAGAGGTACATTTATTAATAAACTTAAATAAGATGCTGTTTTGATTGTATGCTCTATCTTAAATGGACACTAAAGTCAAAATTTAACTTTTATATGCACACTTGCTGAGGCACCAGCTCCTGCTGAGCATGTGAAAGAGCTCACAGTTTATACATATATGAGTATGTAATTGGTTGATTGCTGTCACATGATATGGGGACAAGGAAATCTAAATAAACTTTATAATTTGTCACAATAAAATCTACTGCTCATCTGAACTGCAAATCTTGATTTCTATGTCCTTTTAACAGTAATGCATAAGTAGGAACCTTTAACATTTAATATGGATTCCATGTTATACTGTTACATATAACAGTCTTACAGCTTGTCATATCACATGACCACTGCTCTATTTTGGACTGATACTTTTTTATTATGTTATATATTTTCAAAGTTATAAAACATTCAATCTGCATTTTACCAAAGAACATAATATATCCACAGGAATATGAGAGGGATAGTTTAAATCTGGTATTCAAATCTAGTTCTTGAGTCTGGGAATCAGCAAAAGATTTATGGATCTCTTCATGAAGAATTCTACATTTGACTGAAGTTGTTGAAAGCTGTTGAGAGCTGGTTTGTCATGGCACCAATAAATCAGCTTACTTGTAATGGTGGTAACTGAAGAATTAAAGCAGGAATAATAGAGAATAAAAATATAACTAATAGTAATATGGTTTAGAATCACACAGTTTAACCAATTTATAATATTTGTATATTATTATGTGAATTATTAAGTTGTGATTTCTGGAGTTCCGTAATTGGGGTAGATTTACTTTAGAATTGTGAATAGCTCAGTTGGTTTGGCAATTTAGAGGCATGGTTTGATTTAAAATGTTGTGATATTAAGCAGTGGCGGACAACATTTAAAATGTTGTGATATTAAGCAGGGGCGGCCCTGGTACAAGATTTTTTTTAGGCACCCCCCTCCTCATAAAAGCATACCACCAGTTTTGGGATATACAATAAATATATATTGTTTAGACATCCACTCTACAGCAATATAACCACTTTCATTAATACCAAAGGAATGCCTAGCATAACACACATGTCACTTACACACATCTTGCCTTACTTCTACCCCTTCTATCAACATAATGGTTAGAAAGGTTTGGAGTGATAATAGAGGGCTTAAAAATCATATAAGGGAAGAGCTCTACTCTGAGTAACTCCAGGGCCACCAGCGACCTGGGCCTCTAGTTTTCAAGCTCCGTAATTTGCTTGCATTCGCTGGCCTAATACGCCCGCCTAAGCTCGCCTCACATCGCCGCCGCGAACCTGAATACGCTCGCCAAAGTTATTAAAAAAGCTGTCCAAAAGCCGCGCACCAAGTATGGGGCGATAAGCAGCGGACTGTGATAGTTATCACACATCGATCTTGCTGCTCTTCGGCTTTTCTACAGCTTTATTAATACCCCTGTCACTAAGCACTCACACTATACTATACTGTTCTACCCCCTATACCGGTGCACCCGGAGCCCCCCGCAACTAAATACAGTTATTACCCCCTAAACCTCCGCTCCTAGACCCCGCCGCAACTATAATAAATGTATTAACCCCTAAACTGACGCTCCCGGACCCCGCCGCCACCTACATTATACCTATTAACCCCTATCCTGCCCCCCCTATACCGCCGCCACCCATAATAAATTTATTAACCCCTATCCTGTGGATCCTGGACCTCGTCGCAACTAAATAAATTGTTTAACCCCTAAACCGCCACTCCCGAACCCCCGCCGCCACCTATATTAAAATTATCCCATAATCTGCCCCCCTACACCGTCGCCACCTATATTAAATTAATTAACCCCTATCCTGCCCCCCTATACCGCCGCAACCTATAATAAAATTATTAACCCCTAAACCTAAGTCTAACCCTAACACCCCCCTAACTTAAATATTAATTAAATAAATCTAAATAAAATTACTATTATTAACTAAATTAATCCTATTTAAAACTAAATACTTACCTTTAAAATAAACCCTAATATAGCTACAATCTAACTAATAATTATATTGTAGCTATTTTAGGATTTATTTTTATTTTACAGGCAAATTTCAATTTATTTTAACTAGGTACAATAGCTATTAAATAGTTAAAATAAAGACAAATTTACCTGTAAAATAAAAACTAACCTAAGTTACAATTACACCTAACACTACACTATCATTAACTAAATTATTCCTATTTAAAACTAAATACTTACCTGTAAAATAAACCCTAATATAGCTACAATGTAATTAATAATTACATTGTAGCTATTTTAGGATTTAAATTTATTTTACAGGTAACTTTGTATTTATTTTAACTAGGTAGAATAGTTATTAAATAGTTATTAACTATTTAATAACTACCTAGCTAAAAGAAATACAAAAATTACCTGTAAAATAAATCCTAACCTAAGTTATAATTAAACCTAACAATACACTATCATTAAATAAATTAAATTAATTATCTACAAATACCTACAATTAAATACAATTAAATAAACTAACTAAAGCACAAAAAATAAAAAAAATTAAGCCCCCTAATAAAATAACAAAGCCCCCCAAATAAAAAAATGCCCTACCCTATTCTAAATTACAAAAGTTAACAGATCAGCCAATCAGATTTTTCCTACCTTAATTCCGATTGGCTGATGATGGGGAGTGAATCCAGTATAGCTCTAAATGGATGAGATATTTGGTTGTCACAGTTCTAGTCGAGTTAGTTTTTTTTTACTATAATATTAATAGAAATAGTATAAATGTCCTACAAAGATATTCTGTTTTTAGTGAACTAACTACCTTTATTAAATGTTATTGGGTAAGTTAAATTATGCATATTTCTAATGTACTCATTACTAAGCTAAACATTATTGCACACTTTTCGTAGCATTGCAATTTAATATTTTTGTATCTCAATGCACTTTTTTGTTTTCTTTGAATACAAAACTTCATAATGTTGTTGAAGATTATTTGTTCCATAGACAAAATTATATTTCATGTAATGCCAACAATGATTTGTTTTGCTAGTAAAATATATCCCTGAACTGCATTGCAAGTATTGTATATAAATATTACTAAAATAACACTGAGACATTATTACAATAAATGTAACTGTGCCTTGTACTTGTGTACATTTGAAGGTATTTTTGAGTTACAAGCTTTCTTCAGCGTGCAGTTGTTATGATGATTTACATCTAAGAATTTAAATGTCTTTGTTTATCCCATGTTCGATGTTAATGTTCTTTTTATTATCTCTGTCTCTGCTGACTTAAGGGAGATACACAAATTTATTTTTCTTGTGCTCAAACAGAAAATTATGTGCTGAAACATTATCAATTGCCTCAAGTTATCCAGTTGGAGCCCTTAAAGGGCAGGGTTGGTTATTCAAGCCTGATTGCTAGAAGTTAAGAAGCAGAAGTCATCCGACTTCCACTTCTTAACTAGGGCCGGAGTGGGAAATCAGCCTTCCTCTGGCCCAGCATCCACCCTCACCAGCCCAGTACCCCGCCAGCCCTTACCTTCTGGATTACAGGAGCAGAGCATCCTTGAATAGATGGGATACACTGCGTGCAAGGCTCCTGGCTGGGAGGCTCCTTCTGCCCATTATTTGACCCTGCAATGCCTGTGTTCCACCAGCCCACCAGGAAATATCCCAGCTTTCCGGTGGACCAATCTGTCATTGTTCTTAAAGGGACAGTCACAACCAGAATTTTTGTTGTTTAAAAGATAGATAATCCCTTTATTACCCATTCCCCAGTTTTGCATAACCAACACAGTTATAATAATACACGTTTTACCTCTGTAATTACCTTGTATCTGTGCCTCTGCAAGCTGCCCCCTTATTTTAGTTCTTTTGACAGACTTGCATTTTAGCCAATCAGTGTTGACTCCTAGGTAACTTCACGTGCATGAGCTCAATGTTATCTATATGACACACATGAACTAACGCCCTCTAGTGGTGAAAAACTTTCAAAATGCATTCTGATTAGAGGCAGCCTTCAAGGTCTAAGAAATTAGCAACTAAGAATACTAAGAGAACAAAGTAAAATTGGTGATAAGAGTAAATTGGATTTTTTTTTTTAAATTACATACCCTATTTGAATAATGAAAGTTTATTTTGGACTTGACTGTCCCTTTAACCTCTTCTCAGTTTCTCTGCCACCTCTGAGGAAGAGTGATTGGCAGACCCTGCTTTTGTGCAATTAGTCCTGCTAGAGCAGTAGGGGTCACTGCACAGTCCATTATCCATGTGCGCAAAACTTCATGGAGTTAAAGGAAAATGAAAGTCAAAATAAAACTATCATGGTTCAGAAAATATGCGTAATTTAAAACAAAAAACTTTCCAATTTACTTCTATTGTAAATAGCTACAATATAATTATTAGTTAGATTGTAGCTATATTAGGGTTTATTTTAAAGGTAAGTATTTAGTTTTAAATAGGATTAATTTAGTTAATAATAGTAATTTTATTTAGATTTATTTAATTATTTAAATACAATTAAATAAACTAACTAAAGCACAAAAAATAAAAAAAATTAAGCCCCCTAATAAAATAACAAAGCCCCCCAAATAAAAAAATGCCCTACCCTATTCTAAATTACAAAAGTTAACAGATCAGCCAATCAGATTTTTCCTACCTTAATTCCGATTGGCTGATAGAATCCTATCAGCCAATCAGAATTCGAGGGACGCCATCTTGGATGACGTCACTTAAAGGAATATCCATTCATCGGGTAGGCGTCGTTGGAAGAGGATGGCTCCACGTTGGCTCGTTTGAAGAAGGCTCCGCTCCGCTTCGGATGGATGAAGACGCCGCATGGATGAAGACTTCTATCGGATGGAAGACCTCTTCAGCGCCCCTTGGATGATGACTTCGGCCGCTCCGGATGTCCTCTTCTGTTCCATCGGTGGCCGGATGGCTGAAGACGACTCAAGGTAGGGAGATCTTGAGGGGGTTAGTGTTAGGTTTTTTTAAGGGGGGTTTGGGTGGGTTAGAGTAGGGGTATGTGGGTGGTGGGTTTTAATGTTGGGGGGGTTGTATTTTTTTTAAAGGCAAAAGAGCTGATCACTTTGGGGCATGCCCCGCAAAAGGCCCTTTTAAGGGCTGGTAATAGAGCTGTTAACTTTTGTAATTTAGAATAGGGTAGGGCATTTTTTTATTTTGTGGGGCTTTGTTATTTTATTAGGGGGCTTAGATTAGGTGTAATTAGCTTAAAAATCTTGTAATTTTTTTTATTTTTTGTAACTTAGTTTTTTTTAATTTTTTGTACTTTAGTTAGTTTATTTAATTGTATTTAATTGTAGATATTTGTAGTTAATTAATTTAATTTATTTAATCATAGTGTAGTGTTAGGTTTAATTGTAACTTAGGTTAGGATTTATTTTACAGGTAATTTTGTATTTCTTTTATCTAGGTAGTTATTAAATAGTTAATAACTATTTAATAACTATTCTACCTAGTTAAAATAAAGACTCCAGTGAAATACAACCCTACCCCGGAGGTCTGTAGTTGTATCACATGATATACACGGAGCTGCAGACAGATACCAAGTAACACTACAGAACGTCAGGTTGATGTTAGAAGCAGGAAATCAGCAGTATGAAACACACACAGCAGAAGCACAAATGTTTCAACATAATTCTACACTGCTTCATGGGCGCCCCAGCACTTGAGCCCCGGTGCAACTACATCTGTTGCACCTCTTGTAGTTCTGCCCCTGATATTAAAGGGACACTGAACCCAATTTTTTTTTCTTTTGTGATTCAGATAGAGCATGCAATTTTAAGCAACTTTCTAATTTACTCCTATTATCAAATTGTCTTCGTTCTCTTGCTATCTTTATTTGAAAAAGAAGGCATCTAAAGCATTTGTTTGGTTTAGAACCCTAGACAGCACTTTTTTATTGGTGGATCAATTTATCCACCAATCAGCAAGAACAACATAGGTTGTTCACCAAAAATGGGCCGGCATCTAAACTTACATTCTTGCATTTCAAATAAAGATACCAAGAGAATTAAGAAAATCTGATAATAGGAGTAAATTAGAAATTTGCTTAAAATTTCATGCTCTATCTGAATCACAAAAGAAAAAATGTGGGTTCAGTGTCCCTTTAAGGAAAGCAAGGATATTCAAAAGCAAAAAAAGATTTCTGCAGAGTTTTTATGTTTTCACAGAACCCTACAAAAGGCAAGAATGTTCTGCTTGACTACTGAAAAGCATGATCTCTGTTATCTCAATCTTATAAACTTTTGAACCAAAATGTAGACCTTTCTTTTTTTTTTTCATTATTTAATTTTTATTAAAACATTGGAGGTTGTACAACAGAAGGAAATAAAAAAGTTTATAATCAGTTCTGTTACAATACCATTTATATTTCTTAGACTCATTCATTTGTATGCATTCCATTTCCATCTTACTTTTTAGTCATACATTTCATTTGTCAACAAAAAAAAAAAAAAATACAGTACATTACTTCCCTATTTGTACATAATTTAGCGAGAGAAAGGAAAAAGAATTAGAAGTCTTCGATCAGCAATCTTCTCTTTATGTCTAATATAATACTACTACACCTCCAATATTTTTATTTTCTAAACTATTCTATACAGGATTAGGGTTATCGCCTTATCCTTAAACAACAAGTCCATACACATACTAGTGATTCAGATCCTCTTATCAATTAGCATAATGCTAGAAAAAGAATAAGAGAGTACCAGGATCGGTATTTGGTAGTGTCTACCAGGAAACAAACAAAACAAACACAAAAAAAAAAAAAAAATAAATAAATAAATAAAAAAAATCCGGTTTCCTCTCATCTCTTCCCTTCTCCTCCCTCTCCCCCCCCCTCGTTTAAGTCTGACTCCTCATCAAGATATAGTCCACATGTCTACATGTAAGAAAAGGGTCTAAGACTTTAGCTTGTGTACTTTTATCATAGGTTTTTATAAAACTATACCATTTAATACAATATTTCTTGATGCATGACTCCGAACCAGCAGAGCAATCGAATTGTTCCATAACAGCTTGTTTCATCATCAAATGCGTTAAATTATGTATTGAAGGGGCCTTTTTATCTTTCCATCCTTTAAGGATCAGATATCTACCACCTAAAATCATACAGTTAATAAAACGTGCATTTTTTTGACTCCTACTATCATAGTCAACCAAGAAAATTATATGTCTTTTTTCTAGTTTGACAATGACCTTTAGTATTTTACTTAACCAATAACTTGTCTTGGCCCAGAATTGATGTATTTTGGGGCATCTCCAAAACATATGTATTATATCAGCATCACTATTTGCACATCTAGGGCACAAATATTCAGCATTATGAAACCATTTGCTTAAGGTAGCCGGTGCAATATAGCTTCGATTAATCAATTTGAAGTGACTTTCTCTCCAACTCGCTGCCAAAGTAGCATTTTCTGCTTTCTGTATACTTCTACTAATATCCTCTATCTGTATATCTTGAAACTCTGGTGTCCAAGCATGTGCCAGGCGCCTACGATTCTCCTCACCTGTCTGTTCTAAAATTACTTTAAGCCAATATTTTAAAGAGTGGATACCAGCCTGATATAGAATTATTCCAGAATTTATTTTAGGATTTATCCAACTATGATTTGGTCTCCTGGTTATTGAATTATACCAGTATCGTATTTGCAAATAAGCATAAAAATCGCGGTTAGACAAACCATATTGCTGCCTAAGTTCTGAAAACATTTGTATATTAGGGCCATCGGATTCTTTACATTGGTATATATACTTTAAGCCCCTATTGGCCCAGTTTTTAAACAGTTTATTGTTGATTCCGTCAACAAAATACATATTCCCTGCTATCGGTAAATAATTGGATACCGTATAGTCAGTTTTAAGCCAGCCACAGATATCATGCCAAGCTTTAATAATACTACATATAGTCATATGTTTTTTTGCCTTGGCTGGCAATTTTCTCACATGGCAATGTAGTAGAGCTTGTAAGTTATATGGAGCTACTATATGTTCCTCCGCCTCTAAGAAAGCAATATAATTGCCATGTGTAAACCAGTCTAATGCCACTTTCCCTAGACAGATACTATTATATATCTTAAGTGAGGGGAGTGAAAGGCCCCCCATATTCTTAGCTTGCATTAATGTATTCAGAGCAATTTTATTACGTCCCTTGTCCCATAGGAAAAGTCTAAAGTATCTATACACATTTTCAATATCCTTTTTGGGCATCAGAGCCGGTATGTTATGCATAAGATATAGAAATTTAGGTATCAATATCATTTTTATTAAATTTACTTTGGCAGTGAGTGAAAGAGGTATTTTAGCCCAGCTCTCCAAATCTCGCTTAATTTTATTAATTAACGGGGTATAGTTTATTTCATACCATAATTCAGGATCACTACAAATATTTATTCCTAAATATGTAAATTGTGTATTAACTTCTTTAAATGGAGTTTGTATATTTCGTTTCACATTTTGCAATATCCAGAAAAGTTCTGATTTTGCTGTGTTAATCCGATATCCGGAAAACGAGCCAAATTGATATATAGTCTCTAATACTTTACCCACTTCTAGATTAACATCTTTAATGTATAAAAGTAAGTCATCCGCATGCGGATGTAGACCTTTCTTAATATTTTGTTTAAAGGGTTTTTTTGTTTCTTTTGCTTTGCATAAGACGGTAGAACAAAATAAGTTTCGAATTTACATTAACAAAACTTTTAATTAAATTTTCTGGCCTTTAAGTGAGAACTTGGGGTCCGATTATATAAAATGTTCCAGCTTGAAAAAAAATAATGCAAATTTCTCTAAGAAAAAAGGCAGAACATGGAACTTCCAGGGAGATGAGAGCTACTGTGAGGAGGTTAGAGTGTGTGGAACTGGGAATGCATAAACAGATACACAGAACAATGAATGCCATTTATAAGCTTTACTGATTGATAAACAAAAGAACAGTTGGTAGTTCAGATTGAATATCACAGAAACAGCAAGTTTGAACAAAGGCCTAATGCAAAACACTAAAGTCTAATGCAAGGCTCAGAATACTTTAAGTAGTTTGCAGTAACTAAGCCCAATAGACACTGGTGCTTAAACTGAACAGTAAAGGGTGAGGTTTTCACAGGATACCTGGTAGGTACAACAGACACAGCTAGTGAGAGAAAGCAGACACAGGTTTCTCAGCAGGCACAGAATATCCAGCGAGTGCTGTTGGTGAAACTATCACAGGATACCAGATATGTACAGCAGGCACAGCTGGTTTGAAGATAGCTGTCACTGGTATGGTAGACACAAGTTTCTAAGCAGGCACAGGTACCCAGCGGGTACTGTTGGTGAGACTGTTGCGGAATACCAGATAGGTATTCAGCTTCAGGAACAAGGTGAGCATACACAGGTATCGGGTTAGTCTGCTTGGCTTTCATGTACCAGGTGAGCATACGCATGTATCAGGTTAGTTTGCTTGCCTTTCAGGAATTATGTGAGTATACAGAGCTGCAAGCTAAGTATGCTTGGGCTCTGGAACAAGGTGAGCATACACAGGGACAAGGTAAGTATGCTTGGCCTCAGGAGCAAGGTGGGCATATGCAGGTACAAGGTAAGTATGCTTGATCTCAAGATCAAGATCCCTCCACGTGGGACCAGGAGCTTGTAAGTACAATCACAACTACCTCCCAATATTTGTGGTTAGGTATTTGGGACTCAGGAGGTCAAGGAGGGCATTGCTGTTTTGTTGCTGTGGGCATGTTGGGAGGGGACATTGGGATAGTGAGCAGGGCCATGGATGTGTCTGGATGGTTGGTGGGCATGTCTGAGGGGTCTATGGGCAGATTTTAGTGGAATTCTGCAAATAGGGATAAAGCTCAGAATTGGTGACTGTCCTTCCAAAATAGGGACAGCTGGGAGGTATGTGTCTCTCATAGGAAATAATGAAGTTCTCTGGGATACAGAATCTCACAGGGGAAAGTGACGGTAACAGGAGCGCACCTGGTACTGATAACATTTCTCAGGTTGTAGCAGATACAAATTAAACTGAAATGCTTTAACTACAATTTAACTTGTATTTGTTTCTAGTTTAGTATCAATTTTTGTCAGTTAAATTAGAATATTACAAAGTTTGAGCATACTTCACCTGCATACAGCATGCAAGATAGATCAGTGAGGCCTACAGAGACCTAAAATGCTTAAAGAATATGAGATTGGTGAAAGAGCTTCATACACACTCAGGGAACTCCCCTGTACCTCCCTCTTTCTGAATCTGATAAGCTTAAAAGGGTAATGCAATTTGTGAAAGTTAAACAGAAATATGCAAACTATGATGCTAATTTGTTAATGTTACACAGAAAGCACAGTCAGAAATTGTCCTAAATACACTGCCAGAGGCATAACTACAAGGGTCTCCACTGCCACCAGGCCTGTCCTTTTGGGGGGTCCACTGCTGCTCAAGTAGAATCCATTTTCAGAGCAACTTGTTTACAGGGCTACAATTTTTCTAATCACCACTAGAAGTTGCTAAACTTGTGGTGACTGAAAAACAACCAGGAAAAGGAAAGAAAGCAATACACAGAAAGCAAGCAGTTTGATGAGGTAAGTGTTTTTCTTTGTGCTGTAGTGATAGTTAGGGGTGTTTACTAAGGAGTGCATCTACTCCCTCTTGTGTATGTGTTTATGAGTGTGTGCGTGTTGGTGTTTATGAGTGTGTGCATGTCTTTTATATGTGCCTATGCGCACACACATAAGTACACAAAATTTGTTGAATTGTTCCTATGAATTGTTTTATGTTGGAAAAACATAAGATGATGCCAGTGTGCAGATGGCAAACCAGATATCTGCGTTCGCCATTTTTGGAAGTTGTCCACAATGAGATTGATTTAAGATTTACCTTGATAAATCATGTACCCCTGCTCAAAAGAGACTCCTGTATAAAGTAGCTGGATCTACATACTAAATGCATTGCATCCCCATAGACTATGCTAATGCTAGCGGATTCAGTTCATTGGCCTTTCTAGTATGGGGTGGGTGCTTAATTGATACACGCTACATTATGGCTGATGAACGGTGAGGCACAGGTCAACTTTGTCCTTTCACAAAGTATATGTTTAACACATGCCCCACGCCCCTCATCAGTTTTGTTATAACGACTTAGATAGAAACATTGTGTCATCTCCTGTAGATTGAGGTACTCTACAGGAGATTACACAATGTTTCTATCTAAGTCGAATGTGAAGGTATAACAGCACTTTTTCGTATGCTAAATACATTGGTATAGCTCTGTGCGATGAGTATAAGTAAGACATTAAAGGGACAGTATACACCAACTTAATTTGTTATGTTTCAAATAAATAATGTATGCAAATTACTGCACAATAAGGTGTTTCACAATGACGACATATCTGAAAAGAGGGGGTAAGGTAGTGAGTGTGGTTTGGGGGGTTAGTGGGTATGGTGTGGCCATGGGATGGGTCGGATCAGAAGTGGCAACATTCTGGCCAGGCTAGCTGCTAATGAACAACATATATTTCTGTCAGATAATGCACTACTTTGCCCAGAAAATTGTTGCAATTACAAATGTTTAGGCATTCTCATGTTTATTTATTTTGTTTGTATTGGTATAACACAAAAAGTGGAGGAAAAAAAGCCAAATCTGACACATTCCACACAAAACTCCAAAAATAGACTGGACAAAATTATTGGCACCTTCTCAAAATTGTAAGAAATAATTGCATTCCAAGTTTGTGATGCTCCTGTAATTTGTAATTAAACTCACCTGTATCAATTAACAGGTGCTGATAATATAGAAATTAGACTTGTGCGTGGCGAAAAGATTTGTTTCGGTTCGTTTCGGATCGATCCGGATGTTTTTGAATTTTGTTTTCGGATCGATTCGAATTTGGATACATTCGAATGCATTCATTTTGGATTCGTTCGGATTCATTCGGATTCAAATAAATTTGGATGTATTCGATTCGGATTCAATTCGGAAATTCGGAAGTTCAGTATGTGTTAGGTGGGATGTGCTGTGTATTAGACTAGTATTATGTACTGTAATATTAGGTGTAACCCATAGCAGAGTGATATAACCTAATATACAGTACAATACTAGTGTAATTGTGATTAGTCCATGGCCATCCGAATGTTACGAATAAATACAAACTAATTCGGATTTATTCGTTAGATTCGGTGCTACAGTAATTCGGAAATTCAGATCTATCGGAATCTGACAAATTCTTACGAATTTAAATTCGGAACAAAACGAAACGCACATGTCTAATAGAAATCACACTGGCAACCAGTTAAAAAGGTGAAAAATTGACTCAACCCTTCTGTTGTGTGTCTCTGTGTGCCACACTGAGCATGGAGAAGAGAAAGATCGGCAAAGAATTGTCTGAGGATTTGAGAAAAAAAAATTGTGGAAAAGCATGGACAATCTCAAGGTTACAAGTCGATCTCCACAGATCTTAATGTTCCTGCGTCCACTGTGCGCAACATTGTCAAGAAGTTTACAGCCCATGGCACTGTATCTAATCTCCCTGGACGTGGATCAAAGAGAAAAATTGATCAGAGATTGTAACGAAGGATTGTTCAAATGGTGGATAAAGAACCTCTATCAACTTCCAGACAAATTTGAGCAGACCTTCAGGCACAGGGTACAAATGTGTCAGCTTGCACTATAGGTCGCCATCTGAATGAAATGGGACTCTATGGTAGAAGACCCAGGAGGACCCCACTGCTGACACAGAAACATATAAAAGCCAGATTGGAGTCTGCCAAGACTTACCTGAGGAAGCCAAAATCCTTTTGGGAGAATATGCTGTTGACAGACGAAACAAAATTAAAAAGCACACGTCAAAAAGCACTCAGAAATGGTTTAAGACAAAGTACTGAACTGACCAGCAATGAGTTCAGATCTCATTCCCATAGAGCGCCTGTGGAGAGCAGTTGGTGAAAGAAGAGTGGTCCAAAATTCCAGTAGAGAGGTGTAAGAAACTCATTGATGGTTACAGGAAGCAATTGATTTCAGTTATTTTTTCCAAGGGGTGTGCTACCAAAAAATAAATTGAGGGTGGCAATAATCTTGTCCAGTCCATTTTTGGAGTTTTGCATGGAATGTGTCAGATTTGGCTTTTTTCTGTTCTTTTTTTGTGTCATATCAATATAAACAAAAGAAATAAACACGAGAATGCCTAAACATTTGAAATTGCAACAATTTTCTGGGCAAAGTGGTGTATTATCTGACAGAAATGCAGGGGTGCCAATATTTTTGGCCATGACTATATATATATATATATATATATAAATTCAAAATAAAGACACATGCAGACAATATTATGACTTACAGGGACAGATTACAAGTGAAGCGTTATTTAATGCTTCCGTTTGATCGTTAACTCCGCTAGAAGTAAGCTTTTTTGCACACTCGAGCAGCACTCATATTACAAGATGAAAGTAAACTTTTGCTTACCCGACGAGTGTAAAAAGCCAAACTTAGAATATCATGCACGCTATAATGTATTCCCCCATAAAAGTGAAATATTTATAGTAACACTTTAATATATATGAATATTGCATAAATATGCTTTTAAATGTTTTCATCTACTTAACTGCAAATGGCTCCAATGCACTTCTATATGTCTATATGTGTGTATATATGTATTTATATGTGTATATATGTATTTATATGTATATATATATATATATATATATATATATATATATATATATATATATGTATATATATATATATATATATATATGTTTGTAAATACATATATACACATATAAATACATAAATACATACTGTATGTACACACACATATAAACATATATATATATATATATATATATATACTGTACATATATGTGTATGTGTGAATAAAGTTTATATATATGTATATATATATATATATATATATATATATATATATATACACACATATACATCTTTAGACATGTGTTTGTATGTATCTCTATGTTAAAGCCCTTTGCCTGCCTTTTTTTTCTAGCCCCTATAACTTAAAAAAATTATATTAGATAGTGTTATTTAGAATGTAACTGTACTAGGTAATGTATTTTTGATGTGTTTTGTGACACTTTTTGTTTTGCAAACAGTTAACCAGAGCTCTGAGGTCACAATATTCAGATGCCTGTTAACTTCAATTGCGCACATGCGATACTTTCAACTTGTAATACGAGTGATAATCCCAAATAGTGCAAACAACCACGGTAAATCCCTTTTCGCTTGCGCTTAAATGTTCCACTCATAATTTAGCCCACAGGTGGGGTAAAATAGTAATTTTATTTTTAAAATAAAACATTAGTTAAAAAGTCTAGATTTCAGAATAAGTTTGGATTTTGGAGTTACAGATTTGTGGATTTGTGTATATATATACACATATATTTGAAGGAAGGCTGGTTACCCACTGAAATTCACCTTTCCTTTGAATATCTTTCAGCTAGATTACAAGTTTTGCATTATGAGTGAAAAAGCATCGTTATGCTTCATAATGATGCTTTTTCCCTAACGCCGCTATTACAAGTCTTGTAGAATTGGTGTACAGCACACCTTTTTAGCCGTCACACAACGTCAGTAAGGCACTTTTAAAAAAAGTCCTTTTCAATGGGACTCCCATAGTGCCGGACCGGTATTACAAGTTTTGCTGTGAGGCCAAAAAGTGAGTGGTACACCCTATACTGACAAGATCCGTACCGCCATCTAAAGTCAGTAGTTATGAGTTTTATGCTACAAAGCTGTAACATAAAACTCATAACTAAAGTGTTACAAAGTACACTAACACCCAATAACTACCTATTAACCCCTAAACCAAGGCCCTCCCGCATCGCAAATACTAAAATAAAATTATTAACCCCTAATCTGCCGCTCCGGACATCGCCGCCACTTAAAAAATGTATTAACCCCTATTCCGCCGCTCCCCGACATGGCCACCACTATAATAAACCTATTAACCCCTAAACCGCAAGCCTCCCACAACGAAATATACTAAAATAAACTATTAACCTCTAAACCTCTGGCCTCTCACATCACTACATAAATATATTAACCCCTAAAACCTAACCCTAACATAACCCTAAACCTAAGCATAACCCTAACGTAACCCTAAGCCTAAATCTAACCCTTACCCCTCCCTAACTTAAATATAATTAAAATAAATCTAAATTAAACTTACAATTATTAAAGGGACACTGAACCCAAATTTTTTCTTTTGTGATTCAGATAGAGTGTGAAATTTTAAGCAAATTTCTAATTTACTCCTATAATCAATTTTTCTTCATTCTCTTGGTATCTTTATTTGAAATGCAAGAATGTAAGTTTAGATGCCGGCCCATTTTTGGTGAACAACCTGGGTTGTCCTTGCTGATTGGTGGATAAATTCATCCACCAATAAAAAACTGCTATCCAGAGTTCTGAACCCCAAAAAAAGCTTAGATGCCTTATTTTTCAAATAAAGATAGCAAGAGAACAAAGAAAAATTGATAATAGGAGTAAATTAGAAAGTTGCTTAAAATTGCATGCTTTATCTGAATCACGAAAGAAAAAAATTTGGGTTCAGTGTCCCTTTAACTAAATACTTACCTATAAAATGAAACCTAAGCTAGCTACAAAATAACTAATAGTTACATTGTAGCTAGCTTAGGTTTTATTTTTATTTCACAGGTAAGTTTATATTTATTTTAACTAGGTAGACTAGTTAGTAAATAGTTATTAACCATTTACTAACTACCTAGCAAAAATAAATACAAATTTACCTGTAAAATAAAACCTAACCTGCCTTACACTTAAACCTAACGACTAGATTACGAGGTGCTTTAGGGTAAAAAAGCAGCGTTAAGAGGTCCTAACGCTGCTTTTTTTACGCCCCGCTGCTAATATGAGTCTTGAAGGTTTAGGGGCACCGCACACTTCTTAGGCCTTACCGCAAAACGACTTACATAAACTTTGTAAAGTCTTTTTTCTATGGGACTTCTATAGCGCCGGTATTACGAGTCTGTCCTGGGAGGCCAAAAAGTGAGCGGTACACACTACCCCATCAAGAGTCCTAACGCATTTAAAAGTCAGTAGTTATGAGTTTTATGGTACAACACCATAACATAAAACTCATAACTAAAGTGCTAAAAAGTACACTAACACCCCTAAACTACCTATTAACCCCTAAACCGAGGCCCTCCCGCATTGCAAACACTATAATAAAATTTTTAACCCCTAATCTGCCGCTCCGGACACCACCGCCACCTACATTATACTTATGAACCCCTAATCTGCTGCCCCCAACGTCGCCGCCACTTTTTAACCCCTAAACCTATGTCTAACCCTAAACCTAACACCCAATAACTTAAATATAATTTAAATAGATCTAAATAAATATTCCTATCCTTAACTAAATTATTCCTATTTAAAACTAAATACTTACCTGTAAAATAAACCCTAAGCTAGCTACAATATAACTAATAGTTACATTGTAGCTAGCTTAGGGTTTATTTTTATTTTACAGGCAAGTTTGTATTTATTTTAACTAGGTACAATAGTTATTAAATAGTTGTTAACGATTTAATAACTACCTAGCTAAAATAAATACAAAAGTACCTGTAAAATAAAACCTAACCTAAGTTACACTAACACCTAACACTACACTATAATTAAATAAATTAACTAAATTAAATACAATTGAATAAATTAAATTAAATTAGATTAAATTAAATTAGCTAAAGACCAAAAAAACAAACACTAAATTACAGAATAATGCAAGCTCAATCCTATTGGCTGATTGGATCAGCCAATAGGATGAAAGCTCCGTCCTATTGGCTATTTGCAACAGCCAATAGGATTTTTCCCCCTTTAATTCCTATTGGCTGATAGAATTCTATCAGCCAATCGGAATATAAGGGACGCCATCTTGGATGACGTCACTTAAAGAGAAACTTCATTTTCCAGCGGCGATCGTAAGAAGAGGATGCTCCGCGCCGGATGTCTTGACGATGGACCCACTCTGCGCCGGATAAAGATAGAAGATGCTGTCTGGATGAAGACTTCTGCCCACTTGGATGAAGACTTCTGCCGGTTTCGACGAGGACTTCTGCCCACTTGGATGAGGATGGATGTCCGGTCTTCGAAAACTGTAAGTGGATCGTCGGGGGTTAGTGTGAGTTTTTTTTTAAGGGTTTATTGGGTGGGTTTTATTTTTAGCTTAGGATTTGGGCAATGTAAAATAGGTAAATGCCATTTTAAGGGCAATGCCCATCCAAATGCCCTTTTCAGGGAAATGGTTAACTTAGGTTTATCTAGATAGGTTTTAATTTGGTGGGTTTGGTTGGGTGGATGGTGGGTTTTACTGTTGGAAGGTGTTTGTATTTTTACAGATAAAAGAACTGATTTATTTGGGGCAATGCCCAGCAAAAGGCCATTGGCAGTTTAGTGTAGGCTGGGTTTTTTTTTAATTTTGATAGGGCTATTAGATTAGGAGTAATTCATTTTTATTTTTGATAATTTCATTTTTTATTTTGTGTAATTAAGTGTTTATTTTTTTGTAATTTAGATAATTGTATTTTATTAATTTAATTTATTTTATTTTATTGTAATGTTAGGTTTTAGTGTAAGGCAGGTTAGGTTTTATTTTACAGGTAAGTTTGTATTTATTTTAGCTAGGTAGTTAGTAAATAGTTAATAACTATTTACTAACTAGTCTACCTAGTTAAAATAAATACAAACTTACCTGTGAAATAAAAATAAAACCTAAGCTAGCTACAATGTAACTATTAGTTATATTGTAGCTAGCTTATGTTTTTTTTTACAGGTAAGTATGTATTTAGTTTTAAATAAGAATTATTTAGGTAATAGTTGTAAGTTTAATTTAGATTTATTTTAATTATACTTAAGTTAAGGGGGTTAGGGTTAGATTTAGGCTTAGGGTTACGTTAGGGTTAGGGTTAGAGTTAGGTTTAGGGGTTAATATATTTATTTAGTGCTAGTGATGTTGGAGGCCAGAGGTTTAGGGGTTAATAACTTTAGTATAGTAGCGGCGACATTGGGGGCGGCAGATTAAGGGTTAATAACTAATGTAGGTGGCGGCGATGTTAAGGGCGGCAGATTAGGGGTTAATAAGTGTATTTAGTGGCGGCAATGTTAGGGGCAGCAGATTAGGGGTTTATAACATTATGTAGGATGCAGCGATGACGGGGGCGGCAGATTAGGGGTGTTTAGATGTGGTTTTTATGTCAGGGTGTTAGGTTTAAACGTAACTTTTTCTTTCCCCATAGACATCAATGGGGCTGCGTTACGGAGCTTTTGTTTCAGCGATCGGAGGTGTTAGGCTTTTTTTTAGCCGACTCTGCTCATTGATGTCTATGGGGAAAGAGTGCACGAGCACGTCAAAACACTGCTTGTATTTGGGTGAGGTATCGCCTGTACAAGCCGGGTTTTTCAAAACATGTAATACCCACAAAGGGGAGTGACCAGCGCCAAAGATTAATAAATACTACAAACTCCAACTAGAAAATAGGGATCTCTCAATAAAAACTATAAAAAAGACACAAAATAAAAGTAATAGTACTAGGGAGCGCTTAAAAAGCTAAAGAGTATCTAAAATGGATAGGAAATAATTATATAATCAATATTTAAACCCACAGCCGCAGAAGATAAACTGCAAAAGTGGGGATTATAATGAGGTTACTCACAAACATCAATCACAATATTCACAGAATTAATAGAATAAAAGCGATATTATAACAAAGCAATATTCCAAAAAGAGAAGGTGCCGGTTCACAATTAATCGATTTAATTAATACAGAAATAAATTTAATAAAATAAATTAATACAGCAATAAATTTAATAGATATAAAAACAGGCAGTATACTTTTAGGTCGACCTAGTACAATAGCATAACATAATAGCAATATTTAATGTAAAAAATTTGACAAATGCAATAAAATCTGTTAGTAACAAAAATGTAACTAAAATGTAAATGTAAAATGTCTATCAGGCATCTGTCGAAAACACAGAACTGTGTGATGTGCCTCAGTTAGTTATAGATGACAAAGCAGTCGAATAGCGTTCCTAATAGGAACACAGGTGGATATTGATTAGTCGTCTCTGGCAGCAAGAAATTTAAAATAACAGTCTCTGGCAGCGTGAATGTTAAAAGTCTTTAGGCAGCATACGGGCCCTCCTATAAAAGGAGAATTCCTACACACCAAAAGCAAATCCTATACCCACTTAAAGACTCTGACTTTATCCTCAATGCGCAGCTACGAGGTGACTGGAACATATTCACCTAGACACCAATAGAATAGGAAATTGAGAAATATACAGGGAACATAAATCCTGGAGTGACGCCCCAGGGGAATGAGAACGGACGGATTTTGTAGAAAAAGAGACAGAGTTGGGAAAGTTAGAAGGGGAAAGTTCTTCAATAGACTCTGGGCTGATGCTCCTCTCCTCCAGAGGAAACCTTTAGGAGGACATTTAAAGAGACTTTGTTATTCCATGCAGCTGGAAAAGAGGAGATGTTATCAATCAATGGGAGAGAGCACATAGTCCACTAGACTTCCTACAATGATGAGGGAGCCTAACCCTTCGAGTTAGTAAAAGAGTTCAGGGAGAAGAGTATGAGGAGGGGAGGAGAGAATAAGACTTAAGGAAACGGAAAATAAGTGTGGTTGAAGATCTAATATGCATTTCTTTCTTTTCATCTTACGTATGGTTGACTTGTCATTGTTTTCTTTTATCTGTTCATGAATACCACACGAAAAAATAAAATATTTAAAAAAAAAAAAAAAAAGGAGAATTCCTTTTAGTGAAGTATCAAGTCTCGTATTAAAAAACAATATCTGTACTCAAAGCAGGGATAGTTGTTAGCGGCATCAGACACACACTGCACCAAGTCGTGCTGGGGAGTTCCCACAGGTTGCGGTCATATGATCACCTCACCTCAGATTAATACAAATATCTACGGAATAAGCAGAAATCAATCTCAGGGTTTAGACCATTAAGTAACAAGTCTAAACACCTTTAGATCCACATATAGTGTTTTTTACTGTCTCACTCTAAGGGGTTATGACGCCAGATTCCGAACATACATATAGTTCATAAGCTCCACTAACGGGAGCAATAAATAAGAGCAACGCGTTTCAAAATCTTTGTTTCTTTTTCAAGCTTGAAAATTATTATATTAATTAAATCGATTAATTGTGAACCGGCACCTTCTCTTTTGGAATATTGCTTTATTATAATATTGCTTTTATTATATTAATTCTGTGAATATTGTGATTGATGTTTGTTAGTAATCTCATTATAATCATTCTTACCCCCACTTTTGCGGTTTATCTTCTGCTGCTGTGTGTTAAATATTGATTATATTTATAATTATTTCCTATCCATTTTAGATACTCTTTAGCTTTTTTAGCGCTCCCTAGTACTATTACTTTTATTCAAAACATGTAATAGCAGCACTATAGGGAGGTGAAATAACTACGCTTTTGTGGCAGTCGTTAATTTCCCTATATCGCTCAAAACTCATAATCTAGCTGTGAGTTAATATACACATAGGAGAGTTCCTCTCTATGATCTACGAGTAAGGATTAATAGCAGCTCTTATACCCACTATAATGTTTATTCCAGCTGGATTTTTAGCTGGTATTTAGCGCCCAATCATTTTAGGTTTAATTTGGATTACTTGCGTATCGAAATATTCTACTTGTGCATATATATATATCTTTAGCCCTGGTGCTCAGTGAGTTCTAGTTACACCTCTAAAAAAGGGAAAGATAAATATAATAAAATGTAAAAACAAAATCTGATATGTAAAGTAAATTAAAAACAAAGCACAAAGTGTAAATGCAACAAAACTATTATGCCAAGCAGAGCTATATTGCACTGAACTTGTCTCTCTTTCACAACCAGAAATACAGGGAACACTCCTTAGGGCCTGATCTGATCTGGCGAGATTCTATAAGACGCCTTGGCAGTATTACAAGGCCCTTCAGGGATTGTTTTAAAGGTATATTTTACCTTGAGAACTGAGTATCTCATGAAGGGGAATTCACTAATATTCTTTATGTGAAGGAGAGACATTTAATTTACAATATAGTGCTCAGTTAAATAAATTGATAGTTCCCCTTCATGCCGGCGAGTTTTTTTAGAATAGGGTTCTTAGAGAGATATAGCAAAATGTGCTTTTCTAGATCTTGTGAGGGATCTTGAAGTGCTAGAGGATCATGTTAGATAATCTCATCTGAGCAGAGAGCTTTAGTGAGTTGGACCCAGTGGCGTAGCGTGGGTTGTCAGTGCCCAGGGCAAGGCAAGTATTGCGCCCCCCCCAACCCCATTTTAGATATGCTGCTTCTTCTTACATTTGGGACAAACCAAGCAAAGACCCAAGCCTGGTAGATCACATAAAGCAAGGGACACTGTTTCCTCTCCCACAAAATGCTCCCTTAACCATCTTTACTGGATAACTAACAGTTATTGCTGATGATACCCATATCCCCAAAATATGTCCCTTGTCATAAGCAGCTGCTAATCAGTAGCGCCTTACAAACAAAGCCATGAAAATAATATATTGGCAATACAAGAGGCAGTGGGTGAAGCCTGCAAGCATTATGTGCTATCCCCCTGTGATCAAACCCTGTCTGCAGCTCTCCAGAGCTGGGCAAATAAATACAATATTACATTTTAAGATTTATTCTCATTTTACACATGGGTGGAAAGCCCCCCTTAACCCCCATCTGGTGGTGACATGTCCTGATCTGTAAAACTTCATGGTACAAATACTGCAGACCACAGGGTGCACCCACCCCCAACATTGCAGCAACCCATATTGTATATGTGGTGCAATAGGTTTTTGGTAAGTCGTTAAAAAGAGGAAAAGGGGACACACAGGTTGGCAGCTGTTACATAAGGTTGTCCCTGCTGGGCAGACTGTCTTTTGGGTGCCAATGACATATAAAAGTGGGGTATATATTCTACCTTAATAAATATAACAATTGTAAGTAATCAATATAAAAGGGGCATGGGACAGACAACCCAGCATTACATACATATATGGGGGGAGGGTGTATGGTATTTAGGGGTGCTGTTAAATTTATTTACTAACACAAATTATAGTTATTTTTTTTACTTTAAATGCAGTAAGGGTGGGTTTAATGTAAATAAAAAAGGCAATGAGCACCCAAACCCTAAAAATCGGTAAAAGTCCACACCTCAGGAGTCCAGCAAGAAATAGATTCAAGATGGTGAATTCATAGGACTTCTTTGATAGGAGACAAACACAGTGAAATAGCTGGTGAGCAGTACAATCATGGTGCCAGGCAGCACACAAATCCCTAAATCTACTTCTGCCCTAGGAAGATCATGGAGGGGAAAAATCAAATACAGGAAACAAGGCCTCATTTTTGTCAACTATCACAAATATACTTTTTTTGTGCAAGGACAAGATGGCGTAAGTTGTAATCAGAATCCGGTCAAACATGAAAGTATGGTCTCTGATCACCCCACCATCCCACTAACTAGGTAACTGGGGTTAACAGAAAGGCAGAGCCCAGCCATGCTGCCACCAGTGCCACGGGTTTGAAAGAGATTTATTGCACTTTTTAAGGATTCCTCCCCCCCACCTCTGCTTAGAGATCCTTAAAAAGTGCCCCAGGCAATGCATGGCATTCTGGCTCTGGGTCCTTTGTTGGAAGGGAACTTAATTGTTGGGTAATAATAGAACGGTAATTAAGCTGCATTTTGCATGTTGCTAGTATCAGGCAAAAACAGGGCTATAAGTAAGTCTGGTCCTGACACCTTACCTTAGTCGCGGCATCACCACATTCCTGACGGGTCGCAGAACAGAGCTGGGGGCCTGTCAGAATTTTTAGCCTCCCTTCTTCCCTTTGCTAAGTTGAGGCTGGAAGCGCCCCTCAGAATTATGCGCCCGGGGCAACCGCCCCTGTTGCCCCCCCCACGCTACGCCACTGGTTGGACCATAATCTCTGACATTAGCGGAAGTTTATCAGACAATCAGTCATTCTAAGATTTTCAATCTTATTAACATGCAATATAGGGGTAGATTCAGTGGCGTATTTAGGTTTTGTGCTGCACCCCCACCCAAGGTTTTAGGTCTTTTTTTCCCCTTAATATTTTTTGGGGTCAGTGTGTAAAAATAAATTTGTTTTTCTTTTCATAGCAATTAAAAAGAAAATAGGCTAGCAAAACACTTGCATACAAGTGGGTTAAATTGTGTGCATATCATACCATTTTCTGCCTAATGGAAGGGAGAAAAGGTAGGGAAAGGAAAGAAGGAAGGGAGAGAGAGAAAAGCGTGTGGGGGGGGTGAGAAAAGGTGGAGGGAAAGAAGGGAGGGAAAGAAGGGAGGGAAAGAAGGGAGGGAAAGAAGGGAGCAATGAAGGGATGGAGGGAAAGAAGGGAGGGAGTGAGTTGAGGAGGAAGAGTTGAAGAGGAAGGAAGGGAAAGAAGAATACACTTTGAAACAATCACTGCCCTTCACATGCAACAACATACAGTAATTACCATCATTCAAGTAATGAAACTTTTTAAGTGTCCGTTTACTATTTACTCCGTGGGTTAATGAATGCAGAGAATGCTAGCTGTTAGAGTTCATGATTAGACATCACAAGCTGATCTAAGCAGTGCACAAACGCATTCAGTCTGTTAGTTACTAAGACCTGCAATTAGCACTGCACTCGCAGTCCCACCACAACTGACAAGGGGAGGCAGCATGTCGGTACAAGGTCTTCTCCTCCAGCCTCACCTTGTAAGCATAACCCCGGGCAAGTTTATCACCAAGAACGCTTCCACTGCAAAAATGCTGGCAGCTCTAAATGAAGCAACGGTTTAAAGGAGCACTGCCTGTGAAGAGCGACCTTAATCAGCGCAAGTGCCTTATCTTATCTGTAAAAGCCTGCACTTTATTGCTCACTCTACTGTGTGCTGGCTTTTAGAGAGAGGATAGGGCAGATGTGCTGCCCCTCTCAAATATGCTGCCCTAGGCACCGGCCTCTATTCCAAAAAAAGTATATTTTCTATTGTTAAGTTAATTTTTATCCCTAGTAGTAATGAGAGCAAGAATTCTGTTTTTCCCCAAAATTTACGCAATTTCGGGCAATTATATAGTAAATGTAAGATGTTAGGGTCCTGCACTGAACATTTCTTACACAAGTTTTCAACTTCTGATCTCCATTTTTAACTCTCCTAGGGATAATGTTATAAAAGTGAATGAGTCTAAAATGGGATTTTGGTCGATTTAGTTACAGCCTTAATTGTCGAGAAACATTTTGGAATCAGTGAGTCATTATTAGGGTTAGGCAGAATGTAATTGTTTTCTCCTCAGTAGTAGATTGCAATAGATTGTATATAAGTGATAATAGACCATTTTTAGCTATTGTACCTAGTTAAAATAAATACAAAGTTGCCTGTAAAATAAATATAAATCCTAAAATAGCTACAATGTAACTATTAGTTATATTGTAGCTATATTAGGGTTTATTTTATAGGCAAGTATTTAGTTTTAAATAGGAATAATTTATTTAATTATAGTAAATTTATTTAGATTAATTTAAATTATATTTAACTTAGGGGGGTGTTAGGGTTAGGGTTAGACTTAGGTTTAATAACTTTATTATAGTAGCGGCGACGTTGGGGGCGGCAGATTAGGGGTTAATATTTGTAGGTAGGTGGCGGCGATGTTAGGGAGGGCAGATTAGGGGTTAATAAAATTTATTATAGTGTTTGCGAGGCGGGAGTGCGGCGGTTTAGAGGTTAATACATTTCTTATAGTGGTGGCAAGGTCCGGTCGGCAGATTAGGGGTTAATAAGTGTAGGTAGGTGGCGGCAACATTGGGGGGCAGATTAGGGGTTAATAAATATAATGTAGGTGTCAGCGATGTTAGGGGCAGCATATTAGGGGTTCATAGGTATAATGTAGGTTGCGGCGGTGTCCGGAGCTGCAGTTTAGGGGTTAAAAAAAATTATTATAGGGTTGGCGATATGGGGGGCCTCGGTTTAGGGGTTCATAGGTAGTTTATGGGTGTTAGTGTACTTTATAGCACAGTAGTTGAGAGCTTTATCTTCCCACGTTAGCCCATAAAGCTCTTTACTACTGACTTTTTTTGACGGTAGGAGTCTTGTCGGTAGAGGGTCTACCGCTCACTTCTTCCAAGACTCGTAATACCAGCGTTAGGCAAATCCCATAGAAAAGATAGGATACGCAATTGACGTAAGGGGATCTGCGGTAGCCTCGAGTCGCGGAAAGAAAGTGAGCGGTAGACCCTTTCCTGCCTGACTCTAAATACCAGCGGGCGGTAAAAAGCAGCGTTAGGACCCCTTAATGCTGCATTTGACGGCTAACGCCAAACTCTAAATCTAAGCGTTTGTTTCTTTAAAGGAGTATTGCTGATCTAAGTTTAGTTTTTTTTAAGCATAATATTTTAGACTTAGAGTAATTAATTTTATATCCCGAAACTGACCAATATTCTTCTAGTTGTTATATAATTTGAGTGACTTGATTGTCCTGGTGGTAATGCACATCAATTCATCATCTGCAAAGATTGAGATCTGAAAGGTCTCCTTACCTATTTTAAAGCCTTATAAGAGGTCCCTAAATCTAATGGCAAGTGGTTCCAGAACCAAGTCAAAAAGGAGAGGTGACAGAGGGCCCCCCTGCCTGGTACCTCTCTCTAATGAGAAAAAGGGTAAAATTAAATTATTGACCAATAATGTTGCACTGGCATCCAAATATACATTAGCTATCAAATTTAAAAAGTCCACCCCCCAGGCCAAATTTCAATACTGCCTCATGCAAGTTCCACTCTACTCTGTTGAAGGCCTTCTCTGCATCCAAAGATAGCAGGAAGGCTTCTGGCAGAACAGACAGGTTTCTCCCCCCGGGTTCCCTCACTATACTGACATATTACATGTAAAATATTTCTGATATTTAATTCTGTTCTCCCCAATCCCCATTACAAAACCCACTTGATCCGGATGTATACATTTTGGTAGCATTAGTTTTAATCTATCTGCTACTTCATCAGTATCTTATAATCAAGATTTAGGAGTGAAATTGGTCTGTAATATGACAACTGCGTAGGATCCTTATATTTCTTAGGGATCAGAATTATATTTGCTAACTTAAATTGTGTTGTAATTTTCTTATTTTTCAGGTAATAAAGATCATAAAGTTTTTTTTCAAATCCTTAATAATTTCTTCTTTCAACAGCCAATAAAATTCCAATGGAATTCCATTGGTTCCTGGAGCTTTCCCTTTCCTCATGGTGATTATTGTTTTAATCATTTCTGAAACAGAAATCGGTGCATTTATAACTTCCAGATCTTCTTATGTGACCTGGGGAATTACATTTTTTCCCCCCCAAAAAAATGGATTTCCTCTCTCCTGGGGATTTGGAAGGTGTATAATTTCCTAAAACAATTTTGAAATAGGGAAATTATTTCATCTACCTTATTGGTATTTTTTGTTCCATAATTAATGGTTAATATAGGTTTCCTATTTGTAGACTTTTAAAAAAAAGATTTGCTAAGTATTTCCCCACCTTATTTCCGAATTGATTAAATTGAGCTTGACTTTAATCTATTGATTTACCAGCCAGCCAGGCTAAGCAGAAAGAGATCCCTTTCTTTTTTGGTCTTAAAAATCATTATTTTTGAAGAATCGCCTCCTTCCTTAAATTATTGAAATTGATTATCTCTGCTTTTGTTTTTTTATTCATTTTCTATTGAGGTTGTGAGAAATGTAACATAAAAGATTGGTCTATAGACAATAATAACATAGAAATAGGATATACATTGCTATCACACAAACAAAACAAAGAAGCAGATAGGTTATGACTGATGATGATTGATTCTGTGCTCCTGTAGAACAGTATAAACAAGTTATTGTTATCAATATAATAAAAAGGTACTTTGCTAAAGAGATGGAGGAGCTATAACTATAAAATATAGAGCTATGTCTTGTATTTTAATTGTCTGTGTGAAGATAAAGAAATCTACCATACAAAGTAAATAAATAGAAGTACAATTTCAGAATATGCTTGACTAATATGTCAGAAAAGAGTTCATACAAGATATAATAGAACCTCAGTTTTATATTATATGAAAAGTAAAATGTTCCCCACATATGCCATAATGAACACTTATGAAGTTTTCTAGTCTAATACAATTGAGGCAAGTTAGCTTTTTGTTTTGGTCAATCTTGGACCAAAGTGTATAGGGAAGGGAGAGTTCAGCAGGCAAGAGCCGCTCTGAGAGAAGTAAGGGGGGCGAGGGTAGGAGTGGCATAGCCTTCTAGGATTACAGAACCATGTGGTGAAGGGAGTCAGTGAAGGTCATTTTATATGCATAGAGGGGTGGGTTCTAGGAGGGATAACTTTCTGTTTACATGACTGAAAAGGAAGGGACATAGTCTAATTAAGGTATCATGACTATTATAATAGGACTTATCCATTATATGTAATGGACATGAAGGGCTTGATATATAATAACAGCAATCTGGTGTTAGTAAGATACTATGAGTAATGTTCTATATGATGTGTAGAAACTGAACCATTTCACTGTTAAAAGCATCTAGTAGTAGATCAAATAGGGTAGGTGATTATACTCTAAGGTCCTGGCTGAACACCCAGTAATATAACACTGTAAATGTTACGCAACATAGAAATAGTATACTATCTCTTGTCAAATAATTGACTACTACAGTGAGAGATGTCTTGAGCATATATATACACATATCAGACTGTCCTTACTTATCAATTGTGTGACTAAATTAGCCTGTAGACTGCTATAATGGCAGATGATACCTCTCTAACAAGGTAGTAGCATATAGAAATGCTCCTATGCTTAGGCCTGTAGCAATAATGAGACTCAAAGTAGACTATGGCTTGTAATAATGAGTCACAGACTTGGGTAGGTAAATATTCTAGAAATAGCTTGTAGACATGAGACAATATGTGCCTGATCTTGGGTTTGATATAGTCTAAAGGTGACCTCTAGATGTATATATTTCCTACAAACAGAGATAACTAACAGTTATGGTAATCCTCAGCAGTAGTGTGGAATGAACCTATGTATAAAATAATAGAGCTAACTGCAAGTGCAAAAAGTACTTACAGACCCCCTTACATTAAAGGTAAATGAAACATATCATAGTTCTGTCATAGAAGGTATCTGCATGCTGTAAAGGGATAGGTAGGTATAACATCAGGTATGGACTTTTAAGTGTCAGATATAGTCTTCATAGATAAAGTCATCAGTAAGGCAAATCAAAAACATATATGAGACACAAAAGACAATAATGTGGGAGCTATGTATAAAATAATAGAGCTAACTGCAAGTGCATAAGTACTTACAGACCCCCTTACGTTAAAGGTAAATGAAACATATCATAATTCTGTCATAGAAGGTCACTGCATGCTGTAAAGGGATAGATAGGTATAACATCAGGTATGGACTTTAAAGTGTCAGAAATAGTCTTCATAGATAAAGTCATCAGTAAGGCAAATCAAAAACATATATGAGACACAAAAGACAATAATGTGGGAGCTGTTGAAGGGATCAAATCACTCTGATGAACCAGTCTGAGAGAAAAGGGGAATATATCATATTAATACCATAAAAGAGTGAATCTAACCCTAGACAAACCTGTAAACATGTTTCTGCCTACGGACATGTATTAATTGCATATTGAATGCAGTACTCTAGCATTGGGGCTATTGTTAAGTTAGTAGCACAGGGAATAGTACTATATAATATAGTAATGGAAGATATAACTATAAACCTACACAACAAGATATAATTAGGGCATAGATAGAGTGCAATGTTATTAGCTTGTAGCCAGAAGGTATAATATAACAAAAGTACGGGAATTAGAAGCGGGCATACGCAGTGTTAAGAGAGTTTAAAACTGCTACCATGGGATTATTTCTGTTATATAGTTCTATAGGGAGATCATGGACATCTATTGGTAATGTTGCTACCACATCTCTATAATAATTGAGATATAACGGATAATTAGCTAATAATTCTTGCCTTAGTATAATATTATAGCAAACAATAGACAGAAAGTTTGGATTTACAAGGACCGAAATATATTCAAGACACAAATAGTCCATCATAGTTACTCCACACTGGCTTATTAGTTAGGGATCATACAGGTATCTAGGTGGGTATTCAGTCCAACGTTCCAACTTAACATTAAACTGCGGATTAAGTCCCTTGTCATAATCTCCTATGAAAAAGTTTGAAACTTACATAAATTTAACCTACGCCAGTTCTGAGATGTAGTGACATAGGAGCTACTAAATAGCTCTGCCCAAAGGTTAATGACTTCCACAAGTTGGTTGACCATTCCTGTCCTAGTCGCTAAGTATGGGTGTCTCTCCTTAAGCGTATGCTTCCCTGTGCTATGTATCAAAGCGCATATGACTTCTATGCGGCTGTGATTCTCAACATGCAGCGAGTGGTCGCCTACTTCATTATGTAGTGATTTGAGGCCTCCGACCCCTCTGGGGAGGCCGGCCGCATCCCCATCCAAAGCAGCCGAGGGCGATGTCACTCCAACCATGTCCGGTAAGTCTGGTGTAGGCTTCCATGTGAGCTCTGTCTCTAATAGTTTAGATTGACTGTCCTGCATATCAGAGCACCTTGTAGACTCCTGCTTGAGAGTTTATAGATTAGCTGTTGGGGTCTTTAAACCCGCCTTCAAATCTGGCAACGAGGTGAGTGGCGTAAATCTTACCCTGACCACTCCCATCAGATCATCAAATCTGTGACTCATCAGGCTTTCGAAGACTTCTAGCTGAGCTAGTATGATTGCTTGGAACTCCTCCATGCTAAAAAAAAAAAAAGTGTCTGTCGGTCCAGTATTTCACAGCGTGATGGGATCTGGGCCTTCTAAGATGGTGGCTGGTGAGTGTGGCGCAGTAAAAGATAGTGGCAGTTTTCTAAGCAATCCACTTGACCTCAGAGTTATTAAAGTCCATCCTCATAAGCAACGTTGTTTACCCTCAAAGAATTTTGCCAGACAGAAAGTCCCAAAGTGCCATTTCGGTATTTTTTGGCATATTCTAGGAGTTGTTGTTATAGAGCTCTAGTATTATGCGTCCACCTTATTCGCAACCGGCTTTACCCCCCAATTATCTTGGCTTTAAATGTTGCCTTGGCAACCTCCCAGAAATTTGCTATGTTGTCTTTGTGATCTATATTATTAATGCAAAATTTATTACATTTCTGCTTTAGAAATTCCCCAATTTTTACCGATTTTGTAAGGTACCTAGGAAAAAAGAAAGCATTATAATAAACTTTATACGGTTCGTTTAATGTTAAAAGGATTGGTGTATGACCCGATAGGGTAAATTCCAATATCTTGGTTTCTATGACCCTTGCTATCAGCGATTCTTATAGCAAGAAGATATCCAATCTGGACAAGGTATTATGAGATTTTGAAATGCAAGTGAATTCCAGATTGCTAGGGTTCAGAAGCCTCCATACATCTACTAACTTTTAATTAGAATAAAAAGTTGAGAAGATTTTGTTTTCATAGGCTAACTGAGATTTCTAAGTTTTGTTTATGTTATTTATTTGAGTTAATTTTTTCCTGTCTAATAATGAGTTAGGCGTAACATTGTAATCTCTCATAATTATTAATTTCCAATCTGGGAATTTGTCCAGGATCCTATTAATTTTCCTCCAGAATTTCCAATCTGTTTTATTTGGGCCATAGATATTGCCTATAATATAATTATTACCATCTATGAATATGCAAATAAATAGGAATCTTCCATCCTTGTCTATGATTTATTTTTTATTTAATAATTTAAATGTTTGTTTAATTAAATAGCTACTCCTCTTACTGCCTAGTGATAGGATGCACTAATAATTTCTCTGATCCACTTTGCTCTAATTTTAAGGTGTTCACTCTCGGATAATTGTGTTTCCTGTAGACCAATGATATCTACTTTTTTTTTACTTAAATTGTTTATTATAGCCTTATGTTTTACCGGGAATGGATTCCTCCTACATTCCATGAAAGAATTTTAACCATTAAGCTTTAAGAAAAGATAAAGTGTCCAGCAATGAGAAGGAAAAAAAAAATAAGGGGAGAGCAGACGAGAGCAAAAAAAAAGGAAGGGAGAGGGGGGGGGGGCGGGTTTAAGTGAACAATCAAAAACAATCTATAAATCTACTGTCTTCTCATTTAAATTATTCATTGGACAGAACTTGTTTATTGGTGGGTGAGTGTATCCACCAATCAGCAAGAACAACCCAGATGTTCACCAAAAATAGGCCGGCATCTAAACTTGCATTCTTGCATTTCAAATAAAGATACTAACGGCTAGATTTAGAGTTTTGTCGGTAACGACCCGCGTAGCTTTTTTCTGGCTTTGCGGTCGGCAGATTAGGGGTTAATAAGTGTAGGCAGGTGGAGGCAACGTTGTGGGGTGCAGGTTAGGGGTTAATAAATATAATACAGGGGTCGGCGGTGTTAGGGGCAGCAGATTAGGGGTACATAAGTATAACGTAGGTGCCGGTCGGCAGATTAGGGGATAAAAATATTTAATCGAGTGGCGGCGATGTGGGGGGACCTCGGTTTAGGGGTACATAGGTAGTTTATGGGTGTTAGTGTACTTTAGAGCACAGTAGTTAAGAGCTTTATAAACCGGCGTTAGCCCAGAAAGCTCTTAACTACTGACTTTTTTCTGCGGCTGGAGTTTTGTCGTTAGATTTCTAACGCTCACTTCAGCCACGACTCTAAATACCGGAGTTAGAAAGATCCCATTGAAAAGATAGGATACGCAAATGACGTAAGGGGATCTGCGGTATGGAAAAGTCGCGGCTGGAAAGTGAGCGTTAGACCCTTTCCTGACTGACTCCAAATACCGGCGGTAGCCTAAAACCAGCGTTAGGAGCCTCTAACGCTGGTTTTCACGGCTACCGCCAAACTCCAAATCTAGGCCCAAGAGAATAAAGAAAATTTGATAATAGGAGTAAATTAGAAAGTTGCTTAAAATTGCATGCTCTATCTCAATCACGAAAGAAAAAAAATTGAGTTCAGTGTCCCTTTAATAAGTCTAAAAGTGTAGGTAAATAGTGCGCTGGTGGAATAAAGTATCAAACTCCTTACAGTGTTTTTAGATCCTTCAATCTAAAAGTGATGTGTAGAGAAAAGAAAGGAGGTTTTGTAAGGGCGCTAATAGCTAAAGATACTATGTGGATTTATTAAGTGTATATCTGTGATAAGAGTTTAAAGTATCAAAAAATGTGTAAAAAACATACAGTTTATTTATGTGTAAAATACAGTTTATTTGGTTACAATATGATTAAAGAACTTATAGAGACGTCTCTAGTACAAATCAATAAAATTTAAAAACAGACAAAAATATAGAGAAAATAAATCAATAAAAGATAGGTTAAAAAAGCAAGTAGTACTATTTGAGAATATTCGTATGCTACTTATTATGTTGGTCACTCAGAAATATCACATGTAATGTGACTAGGCAGTTTGCCAAACTTTCCGTGAGTATTTTAAAGTTCATAAAATTTCATACATACTTTCATTTGAGATTCGTTTACCAACTGGATAAAAACTTTGAAAAAAGATGGAGCTTAAAGCAGAGCTGTGCATAAAAAATATTTGTATAGAGTTGTATCTTTCTGTCAAAATATACCCGACCTTTGTATTAGTTTCAGAGCAAAACTTTCAGGGATAATTATCATGTCCATATATATGAACCAAGAGAGATGTCCCATAAACTTATTTTGCTAATGGTTTAAGATTGCAGTTTGCGACTCCCATACAAATTGTACCTTATTGTATACGTGAGCTATAGCAGGGTATCCTGTGCATCCTGCAGCTCGGTTCCTCCGATAGTGTCCTCGTGTTGCTGGCGTCTGACGTCACATCCAATGTGTGGGGGCCCGCCTTGCGTCCGCCAATCAATGCTTAGCCAGTTTCAGGATACCTTTTTGCATCCGATACAAGGTGTACAATTTTCTTCTTATTTCTGATACTTGCTTGTACCGGTCAGCAGAGGTGTGTTTGAATGAAAGAAAGAAATTTTCCTGCACTTAGTGCTTTTAAGCACGCAGGTTCCGATGATATATAATTTCAATGTCTTTTGTTAACAATCAACCCGGGTTGGTTCATTCGGTTCAAACGATAGTGGAGTCAAGGATACAGTCTTTAGCTTCTACGCGTTTCACTCCCTCTAGGAGCTTTATCAAGAATGATTCTGACTGTTTGACTCCTCTCTTTAATAGATGTATCCAGTGTCTCATTGGTTCAAAGAGATCTCGTAGTTAAGGTGGTATCCATGGTTTGCACTTGCTCCTAATACATTGCTCCATCATAATATTTATCACAAGTTTGACCAAACATATTTCAGACCAATTTATTTTAAAACAATATCGTGTTACCTTAAGACAATTTAATTTATTTAAACCTATTATGTTAAGGATAGGTGGAGATGTGGAGAAACATATAATAGGATTGTTAGGTTAAGGGTGCACTAAAAAATATGTGCACTAAAAAATACGTTCTTTAATCTAGAAGAAATGGTGAGATGTCCAATTCTGAATTTAACCCTTTGGGGAATAGCGTGTCGAATTTAAAGATGTACTCTGCCTCTTTAAGGAGCAGTTTCTTCTGTATATCCCCGCCTCTCCAGTGTTTTTCTACTTTGTATATACCCCAAAAGGATAGATCTTTTGTGTTGCCCTTATGTGTGGTTTTGAAATGTTGATAGAGGTGTGTGTCTTCCATTCCATTCTCTATATTATTGAGATGTTCCCTGATTCTATCTCTCAGAGTTCTCTTAGTTTCTCCAAAATAAAAAAGATTGCAAGTGCATTTTAGGACATAGATAATACCTTTGTGTGAGCATCTTATAAGTTCTTTGATTGGTATGGTATTGTTAGGACCTATCTGTATTATATTGGATTTATTGCTGTGTTTACATGACTTACATGTGTAACATGGGAAGAAGCCTGTTAATTTTTGTCCATGGAGGTCTTTTTGTATTAGTTTGTTTTTATTGGTTTTTTTTAGGTCACTAGGTGCAAGGGTTGATTTTAAATTACTAGCTTTTTTGAAAACAAAACTGGGGTTATCTGTAACTTTTTCTCCCAGGATATTGTCTTCCTTGATGAGATGCCAATGCTTTTTTATGATTTTTTTCACCATATTATGATCAATGTGATAATCTGTTATGAATGGAATTTTTATTTTATTTTCATCTATATTTGTTTTTTCTTTATATGTTAATAGTGATTCCCTATTGGTGTTTTTAGCCCTTTCTAATGCTTTTTTGGTATGTGTTGTGTTGTAACCTCTTGAGTTAAATCTTTCTATTAGTGTTCCGGCCTGAATTTCAAAGTCTGCCATCCTAGAGCAGTTTTTTCGAACTCTAAGGCACTGCCCTATTGGTATGTTATCCTTCCAAGCATCCAGATGACAACTTTTAGCGTGCAGATAATTATTACAGTCAACTTGTTTAAAGTATGTTTTTGTCTCTATCTTATTGCCCAATACCATCATTTCTAAATCGAGGAAGGTAATTCCTTCTTTACTTTGGTTATGTGTGAAATGTAGACCTAAAGTATTTTGGTTCATCTTTTCAAACATTTTGATTAGATCGGTCTCCTGCCCTTTCCAAATTATTAACAGGTCATCTATGTACCTTTTGTAGAGTACAAGGTTTGCACCATAGCCGCCAGACCCAAAGAAATTCTCTTCCCAAAGGCCCATAAAAAGATTGGCATAGCTAGGTGCAAACCTTGTACCCATTGCTGTTCCTTCTGTTTGGAGATAGAACTTATTATCAAAGGAGAAATAGTTGTTCTCTAAAATGAATTTGATGCTCATTAAAATGAATTCCTTATGTATTTCTGGCATATCTGTGTCTTTTGATAGATAGTGGTTAATTGCCTCCAATCCCTTTTTATGGTCTATTATTGTGTAAAGTGACGTTACATCACATGTGGCTAGGTACATATCATCTTCCCACTGAAAGGTATTTAAGATGTTGAGTACTTGAGTGGAATCCCTCAAATAAGAGTTTAGATTTGTTACATATTTTTGTAAGTATCCGTCTACATATCGTGAAAGATTGGAGGAGATGGAATCGATCCCTGATATGATGGGCCTACCAGGGGGATCGATTAGGCTCTTGTGAATTTTTGGTAGAAAGTAAAAGATCGGTATTCTTGGATTGTGCGGAGTTAAGAATTGAAATTCTTTATCATTTAATACACCTGATCTTTTACCTTCTACCAGTAATTTATTCAATGTTTGTACATATTTATTAGTAGGATTAAGATCCAATTTTTTATATGTTGTGATATTGTCTAATAGTCTGTGGGCTTCAATGAGATATTTGGCGGTGTCCATCACGACTATGCCGCCGCCCTTATCTGCAGATTTTATGGTAAGTTCTTTATTGTTCTGTAAATTGTTTATGATGGATTTTTCTTTCAGGCTCAAATTAAACTGTTTTGGTTGTTGGGGATTACATCTTTTGATGTCTTTCAGTACTAATTTTTCGAAAGTATCTAGATAATTCCCTTTTGATTGTATAGGGTTAAATTTCGATTTGGGTTTTAAATTGGAGTGATTAATTTTCACGGGTGCTTGTATACTTAGCTGTCTCTCTGGAAAGAAAAATCCATCATAAACAATTTACAGAACAATAAAGAACTTACCATAAAATCTGCAGATAAGGGCGGCGGCATAGTCGTGATGGACACCGCCAAATATCTCATTGAAGCCCACAGACTATTAGACAATATCACAACATATAAAAAATTGGATCTTAATCCTACTAATAAATATGTACAAACATTGAATAAATTACTGGTAGAAGGTAAAAGATCAGGTGTATTAAATGATAAAGAATTTCAATTCTTAACTCCGCACAATCCAAGAATACCGATCTTTTACTTTCTACCAAAAATTCACAAGAGCCTAATCGATCCCCCTGGTAGGCCCATCATATCAGGGATCGATTCCATCTCCTCCAATCTTTCACGATATGTAGACGGATACTTACAAAAATATGTAACAAATCTAAACTCTTATTTGAGGGATTCCACTCAAGTACTCAACATCTTAAATACCTTTCAGTGGGAAGATGATATGTACCTAGCCACATGTGATGTAACGTCACTTTACACAATAATAGACCATAAAAAGGGATTGGAGGCAATTAACCACTATCTATCAAAAGACACAGATATGCCAGAAATACATAAGGAATTCATTTTAATGAGCATCAAATTCATTTTAGAGAACAACTATTTCTCCTTTGATAATAAGTTCTATCTCCAAACAGAAGGAACAGCAATGGGTACAAGGTTTGCACCTAGCTATGCCAATCTTTTTATGGGCCTTTGGGAAGAGAATTTCTTTGGGTCTGGCGGCTATGGTGCAAACCTTGTACTCTACAAAAGGTACATAGATGACCTGTTAATAATTTGGAAAGGGCAGGAGACCGATCTAATCAAAATGTTTGAAAAGATGAACCAAAATACTTTAGGTCTACATTTCACACATAACCAAAGTAAAGAAGGAATTACCTTCCTCGATTTAGAAATGATGGTATTGGGCAATAAGATAGAGACAAAAACATACTTTAAACAAGTTGACTGTAATAATTATCTGCACGCTAAAAGTTGTCATCTGGATGCTTGGAAGGATAACATACCAATAGGGCAGTGCCTTAGAGTTCGAAAAAACTGCTCTAGGATGGCAGACTTTGAAATTCAGGCCGGAACACTAATAGAAAGATTTAACTCAAGAGGTTACAACACAACACATACCAAAAAAGCATTAGAAAGGGCTAAAAACACCAATAGGGAATCACTATTAACATATAAAGAAAAAACAAATATAGATGAAAATAAAATAAAAATTCCATTCATAACAGATTATCACATTGATCATAATATGGTGAAAAAAATCATAAAAAAGCATTGGCATCTCATCAAGGAAGACAATATCCTGGGAGAAAAAGTTACAGATAACCCCAGTTTTGTTTTCAAAAAAGCTAGTAATTTAAAATCAACCCTTGCACCTAGTGACCTAAAAAAAACCAATAAAAACAAACTAATACAAAAAGACCTCCATGGACAAAAATTAACAGGCTTCTTCCCATGTTACACATGTAAGTCATGTAAACACAGCAATAAATCCAATATAATACAGATAGGTCCTAACAATACCATACCAATCAAAGAACTTATAAGATGCTCACACAAAGGTATTATCTATGTCCTAAAATGCACTTGCAATCTTTTTTATTTTGGAGAAACTAAGAGAACTCTGAGAGATAGAATCAGGGAACATCTCAATAATATAGAGAATGGAATGGAAGACACACACCTCTATCAACATTTCAAAACCACACATAAGGGCAACACAAAAGATCTATCCTTTTGGGGTATATACAAAGTAGAAAAACACTGGAGAGGCGGGGATATACAGAAGAAACTGCTCCTTAAAGAGGCAGAGTACATCTTTAAATTCGACACGCTATTCCCCAAAGGGTTAAATTCAGAATTGGACATCTCACCATTTCTTCTAGATTAAAGAACGTATTTTTTAGTGCACATATTTTTTAGTGCACCCTTAACCTAACAATCCTATTATATGTTTCTCCACATCTCCACCTATCCTTAACATAATAGGTTTAAATAAATTAAATTGTCTTAAGGTAACACGATATTGTTTTAAAATAAATTGGTCTGAAATATGTTTGGTCAAACTTGTGATAAATATTATGATGGAGCAATGTATTAGGAGCAAGTGCAAACCATGGATACCACCTTAACTACGAGATCTCTTTGAACCAATGAGACACTGGATACATCTATTAAAGAGAGGAGTCAAACAGTCAGAATCATTCTTGATAAAGCTCCTAGAGGGAGTGAAACGCGTAGAAGCTAAAGACTGTATCCTTGACTCCACTATCGTTTGAACCGAATGAACCAACCCGGGTTGATTGTTAACAAAAGACATTGAAATTATATATCATCGGAACCTGCGTGCTTAAAAGCACTAAGTGCAGGAAAATTTCTTTCTTTCATTCAAACACACCTCTGCTGACCGGTACAAGCAAGTATCAGAAATAAGAAGAAAATTGTACACCTTGTATCGGATGCAAAAAGGTATCCTGAAACTGGCTAAGCATTGATTGGCGGACGCAAGGCGGGCCCCCACACATTGGATGTGACGTCAGACGCCAGCAACACGAGGACACTATCGGAGGAACCGAGCTGCAGGATGCACAGGATACCCTGCTATAGCTCACGTATACAATAAGGTACAATTTGTATGGGAGTCGCAAACTGCAATCTTAAACCATTAGCAAAATAAGTTTATGGGACATCTCTCTTGGTTCATATATATGGACATGATAATTATCCCTGAAAGTTTTGCTCTGAAACTAATACAAAGGTCGGGTATATTTTGACAGAAAGATACAACTCTATACAAATATTTTTTATGCACAGCTCTGCTTTAAGCTCCATCTTTTTTCAAAGTTTTTATCCAGTTGGTAAACGAATCTCAAATGAAAGTATGTATGAAATTTTATGAACTTTAAAATACTCACGGAAAGTTTGGCAAACTGCCTAGTCACATTACATGTGATATTTCTGAGTGACCAACATAATAAGTAGCATACGAATATTCTCAAATAGTACTACTTGCTTTTTTAACCTATCTTTTATTGATTTATTTTCTCTATATTTTTGTCTGTTTTTAAATTTTATTGATTTGTACTAGAGACGTCTCTATAAGTTCTTTAATCATATTGTAACCAAATAAACTGTATTTTACACATAAATAAACTGTATGTTTTTTACACATTTTTTGATACTTTAAACTCTTATCACAGATATACACTTAATAAATCCACATAGTATCTTTAGCTATTAGCGCCCTTACAAAACCTCCTTTCTTTTCCCTTTAATAAGTCATCTGGCTTCCCTTTCCAGGCTAGGAAAAAATATATACTATAAAATACTAACGCCTAGATTTAGAGTTTTGCGTTAGAAGGGGTGCGTTAGCTACACGTGTTTTCCCCCCCCCCGCACCTTTTAAACAACGCTGGTATTTAGAGTTCTCAGAAGGGCTGCGTTAGGCTCCAAAAAGGGAGCGTAGAGCATAATTTACCGCCACTGCAACTCTCAATACCAGCGTTGCTTACGGACGCGGCCAGCTTAAAAAACGTGCTCGTGCACGATATCCCCATAGAAAACAATGGGGCAGTTTGAGCTGAAAAAAAACCTAACACCTGCAAAAAAGCCGCGTTCAGCTCCTAACGCAGCCCCATTGTTGTCTATGGGGAAACACTTTCTACGTCTGCACCTAATACCCTAACATGTACCCCGAGTTTAAACACCCCTAACCTTACACTTATTAACCCCTATTCTGCCGCCCCCGCTATCGCTGACCCCTGCATATTATTATTAACCCCTAATCTGCCGCTCCGTAAACCGCCGCTACTTACATTATCCCTATGTACCCCTAATCTGCTGCCCCTAACACCGCTGACCCCTATATTATATTTATTAACCCCCTAATCTGCCCCCCACAATGTCGCCTCCACCTGCCTACACTTATTAACCCCTAATCTGCCGACCGGACCGCACCGCTATTATAATAAAGTTATTAACCCCTAATCCGCCTCACTAACCCTATAATAAATAGTATTAACCCCTAATCTGCCCTCCCTAACATCGCCGACACCTAACTTCAAACATTAACCCCTAATCTGCCGACTGGAGCTCACCGCTATTCTAATAAATTTATTAACCCCTAAAGCTAAGTCTAACCCTAACACTAACACCCCCCTAAGTTAAATATAATTTAAATCTAACGAAATTAATTAACTCTTATTAAATAAATTATTCCTATTTAAAGCTAAATACTTACCTGTAAAATAAATCCTAATATAGCTACAATATAAATTATATTTATATTATAGCTATTTTAGGAATTATATTTATTTTACAGGTAACTTTGTATTTATTTTAACTAGGTACAATAGCTAAAATAGTTAAAATAATTACAAAATGACCTGTAAAATAAATCCTAACCTAAGTTACAATTAAACCTAACACTACACTATCAATAAATTAATTAAATAAAATACCTACAATTACCTACAATTAAACCTAACACTACACTATCAATACATTAATTAAATACAATATCTACAAATAAATACAATGAAATAAACTATCTAAAGTACAAAAAATAAAAAAGAACTAAGTTACAAAAAATAAAAAAATATTTACAAACATCAGAAAAATATTACAACAATTTTAAACTAATTACACCTACTCTAAGCCCCCTAATAAAATAACAAAGACCCCCAAAATAAAAAAAATGGCCTACCCTATTCTAAATTACTAAAGTTCAAAGCTCTTTTACCTTACCAGCCCTGAACAGGGCCCTTTGCGGGGCATGCCCCAAAGAATTCAGCTCTTTTGCCTGTAAAAAAAACACATACAATACCCCCCCCCCAACATTACAACCCACCACCCACATACCCCTAATCTAACCCAAACCCCCCTTAAATAAACCTAACACTAAGCCCCTGAAGATCTTCCTACCTTATCTTCACCATACCAGGTTCACCGATCGATCCAGAAGAGCTCCTCCGATGTCCTGATCCAAGCCCAAGCAGGGGGCTGAAGATGTCCATGATCCGGCTGAAGTCATCATCCAAGCGGGAGCTGAAGAGGTCCATGATCCGGCTGAAGTCATCATCCAAGCAGGAGCTGAAGAGGTCCATGATCCGGCTGAAGTCATCATCCAAGCGGGAGCTGAAGAGGTCCATGATCCGGCTGAAGTCTTCTATCAACGGCATCTTCAATCTTCTTTCTTCCGGATCCATCTTGCAGACCTCCGACGCAGAACATCCTGCTGGCCCGACGGACTACCGATGAATGAAGGCTCCTTTAAGGGACGTCATCCAAGATGGCGTCCCTCCAATTCCGATTGCCTGATAGGATTCAGATTGTCTGATAGGATCAGATTGAGCTCGCATTCTATTGGCTGTTCCGATCAGCCAATAGAATGCGAGCTCAATCTGATTGGCTGATCGGATCGGCCAATCGGATTGAACTTGATTCTGATTGGCTGATTCCATCAGCCAATCAGAATTTTCCTACCTTAATTCCGATTGGCTGATAGAATCCTATCAGCCAATCGGAATTCGAGAGACGCCATCTTGGATGACGTCTCTTAAAGGAGCCTTCATTCGTCGGTTGTCCGTCGGGCCAGCAGGATGTTCCGCGTTGGAGGTCTGCAAGATGGATCCGGAAGAAAGAAGATTGAAGATGCCGTTGATAGAAGACTTCAGCCGGATCATGGACCTCTTCAGCTCCCGCTTGGATGATGACTTCAGCCGGATCATGGACCTCTTCAGCTCCCGCTTGGATGATGACGACTTCAGCCGGATCATGGACCTCTTCAGCCCCCTGCTTGGGCTTGGATCAGGACATTGGAGGAGCTCTTCTGGATCGATCGGTGAACCTGGTATGGTGAAGATAAGGTAGGAAGATCTTCAGGGGCTTAGTGTTAGGTTTATTTAAGGGGGGTTTTGGTTAGATTAGGGGTATGTGGGTGGTGGGTTGTAATGTTGGGGGGGGGTATTGTATGTGTTTTTTTTACAGGCAAAAGAGCTGAATTCTTTGGGGCCCTGTTCAGGGCTGGTAAGGTAAAAGAGCTTTGAACTTTAGTAATTTAGAATAGGGTAGGGCATTTTTTTATTTTGGGGGTCTTTGTTATTTTATTAGGGGGCTTAGAGTAGGTGTAATTAGTTTAAAATTGTTGTAATATTTTTCTGATGTTTGTAAATATTTTTTTATTTTTTGTAACTTAGTTTTTTTTTATTGTTTGTACTTTAGTTAGTTTATTTCATTGTATTTATTTGTAGATATTGTATTTAATTAATGTATTGATAGTGTAGTGTTAGGTTTAATTGTAGGTAATTGTAGGTATTTTATTTAATTAATTTATTGATAGTGTAGTGTTAGGTTTAATTGTAACTTAGGTTAGGATTTATTTTACAGGTCATTTTGTAATTATTTTAACTATTTTAGCTATTGTACCTGGTTAAAATAAATACAAAGTTACCTGTAAAATAAATATAAATCCTAAAATAGCTATAATATAAATATAATTTATATTGTAGCTATATTAGGATTTATTTTACAGGTAAGTATTTAGCTTTAAATAGGAATAATTTATTTAATAAGAGTTAATTTATTTCGTTAGATTTAAATTATATTTAACTTACGGGGGTGTTAGGGTTAGGGTTAGACTTAGCTTTAGGGGTTAATAAATGTATTAGAATAGCGGTGAGCTCCAGTCGGCAGATTAGGGGTTAATACTATTTATTATAGGGTTAGTGAGGCGGATTAGGGGTTAATAACTTTATTATAATAGCGTTGCGGTCCGCTCGGCAGATTAGGGGTTAATAAGTGTAGGCAGGTGGAGGCGACAGTGTGGGGGGCAGATTAAGGGTTAATAAATATAATATAGGGGTCGGCTGTGTTAGGGGCAGCAGATTAGGGGTACATAAGGATAACGTAAGTAGCGGCGCTTTGCGGTTGGCAGATTAGGGGTTAATAAGTGTAGGCAGGTGGAGGCGACGTTGTGGGGGGCAGGTTAGGGGTTAATAAATATAATACAGGGGTCGGCGATGTTAGGGGCAGCAGATTAGGGGTACATAAGTATAACGTAGGTGGCGGTCGGCAGATTAAGGGTTAAAAATATTTAATCGAGTGGCGGCGATGTGGGGGGACCTCGGTTTAGGGGTACATAGGTAGTTTATGGGTGTTAGTGTACTTTAGAGCACAGTAGTTAAGAGCTTTATAAACCGGCGTTAGCCCAGAAAGCTCTTAAATACTGACTTTTTTCTGCGGCTTCAGTTTTGTCGTTAGATTTCTAACGCTCACTTCAGCCACGACTCTAAATACCGGAGTTAGAAAGATCCCATTGAAAAGATAGGATATGCAAATGACGTAAGGGGATCTGCGGTATGGAAAAGTCGCTGCTGGAAAGTGAGCGTTAGACCCTTTCCTGACTGACTCCAAATACCGGCGGTAGCCTAAAACCAGCGTTAGGAGCCTCTAACGCTGGTTTTCACGACTACCGCAAAACTCCAAATCTAGGCCCAAGAGAATAAAGAAAATTTGATAATAGGAGTAAATTAGAAAGTTGCTTAAAATTGCATGCTCTCTCAATCACGAAAGAAAAAAATTTGAGTTCAGTGTCCCTTTAATAAGTCATCTGGCTTCCCTTTCCAGGCTAGGAAAAAATATATACTATAAAATACTAACGCCTAGATTTAGAGTTTTGCGTTAGAAGGGGTGCGTTAGCTACACGTGTTTCCCCCCCCCCGCACCTTTTAAACAACGCTGGTATTTAGAGTTCTCAGAAGGGCTGCGTTAGGCTCCAAAAAGGGAGTGTAGAGCATAATTTACCGCCACTGCAACTCTCAATACCAGCGTTGCTTACGGACGCGGCCAGCTTAAAAAACGTGCTCGTGCACGATATCCCCATAGAAAACAATGGGGCAGTTTGAGCTGAAAAAAAACCTAACACCTGCAAAAAAGCAGCGTTCAGCTCCTAACGCAGCCCCATTGTTTCCTATTGGGAAACACTTCCTAAGTCTGCACTTAACACCCTAACATGTACCCCGAGTCTAAACAACCCTAACCTTATACTTATTAACCCCTAATCTGCCGCCCCCGCTATCGCCTGCCCCTGCATTATACTATTAACCCCTAATCTGCCGCTCCGTACACTGCTGCAACCTACATTATCCCTATGTACCCCTAATCTGCTGCCCCTAACATCGCCGACCCCTATATTATATTTATTACCCCCTAATCTGCCCCCCCCATGTCACTGCTACCTACCTACACTTATTAACCCCTAATCTGCCGACCAGACCTTGCCGCCACTCTAATAAATGTATTAACCCCTAAACCGTCGCACTCCCGCCTCGCAAACCCTATAATAAATAGTATTAACCTCTAATCTGCCCTCCCTAACATCACCGACACCTAACTTCAAGTATTAACCCCTAATCTGCCGACCGGACCTCACCGCTACTCTAATAAATGTATTAACCCCTAAAGCTAAGTCTAACACTAACACCCCCTAAGTTAAATATAATTTTATCTAACGAAATAAATTAACTCTTATTAAATAAATTATTCCTATTTAAAACTAAATACTTACCTGTAAAATAAAGCCTAATATAGCTACAATATAACGAATAATTATATTGTAGCTATTTTAGGATTTATATTTATTTTACAGGCAACTTTGTATTTATTTTAACTAGGTACAATAGCTATTAAATAGTTAATAACTATTTAATAGCTACCTAGTTAAAATAATTACAAAATTACCTGTAAAATAAATCCTAACCTAAGTTACAATTAAACCTAACACTACACTATCAATAAATTAATTAACTAAACTATCTACAATTATCTACAATTAATTCAACTAAACTAAATTACAAAGAAAAACAAACACTAAAACAAACACTGATCGGAACAGCCAATAGAATGCAAGCTCAATCTGATTGGCTGATTGGATCAGCCAATCCGATTGAACTTGAATCTGATTGGCTGATTCAATCAGCCAATCATATTTTTCTTACCTTAATTCCGATTGGCTGATAGAATCCTATCAGCCAATCGGAATTCGAGGGACGCCATCTTGGGTGACGTCACTTAAAGGAACCTTCATTCGCCGGGAGTTGCCGGAAGAGGATGGATCCGCGTCGGCTGCTTCAAAATGGTCCCGCTCCGCGCCGGATAGAAGAAGATAGAAGATGCCGCATGGATGAAGATGTCTGCCGGTCCGGATGTCCTCTTCTTGCCGAATAGGAGGAAGACTTTGGACCCTGTTCTGGACCTCTTCTTGCCGGATAGGATGAAGACTTCGGACCCTCTTCTGGACGTATCGGTGATACGTGGTGAAGATAAGGTAGGGAGATCTTCAGGGGCTTAGTGTTAGGTTTTTTAAGGGGTGTTTGGGTTAGATTAGGGGTATGTGGTTGGTGGGTTGTAATGTTGGGGGGTATTGTATGTTTATTTAAATGCAAAAGAGCTGTTTTCTTTGGGGCATGCCCCGCAAAAGGCCCTTTTAAGGGCTGGTAAGTTAAAAGAGCTGTTACATTTTTATTTTAGAATAGGGTAGGGCATTTTTTTTATTTTAGGGGGTTTTGTTATTTTTTTAGGGGGCTTAGAGTAGGTGTAATTAGTTTAAAATTCTTGTAATCTTTTTTATTTTTGTAATTTAGTGTTTTTTTTTTTGTAATTTAGTTTAGTTGATTTAATTGTAGATAATTGTAGATAGTTTAGTTAATTAATTTATTGATAGTGTAGTGTTAGGTTTAATTGTAACTTAGGTTAGGATTTATTTTACAGGTAATTTTGTAGTTATTTTAACTAGGTAGCTATTAAATAGTTATTAACTATTTAATAGCTATTGTACCTAGTTAAAATAAATACAAAGTTGCCTGTAAAATAAATATAAATCCTAAAATAGCTACAATATAATTATTCGTTATATTTTAGCTATATTAGGGTTTATTTTACAGGTAAGTATTTCGTTTTAAATAGGAATAATTTATTTAATAAGAGTTAATTTATTTTGTTAGATAAAAATTATATTTAACTTAGGGGGGTGTTAGTGTTAGACTTAGCTTTAGGGGTTAATACATTTATTAGAGTAGCGGCAAGGTCCGGTCGGCAGATTTGGGGTTAATACTTGAAGTTAGGTGTTGGCGATGTTAGGGAGGGCAGATTAGAGGTTAATACTATTTATTATAGGGTTTTTGAGGCAGGAGTGAGGCGGTTTAGGGGTTAATACATTTATTATAGTGGCGACGAGGTCCGGTCAGCAGATAAGGGGTTAATAAGTGTAGGTAGGTAGTGGCGACATTGGGGGGGGCAGATTAGGGGTTAATAAATATAATATAGGGGTCGGTGATGTTAGGGGCAGCAGATTAGGGGTACATAGGGATAATGTAGGTTGCGGCGGTGTGCGGTCGGCAGATTAGGGGTTAAAAATTTTTATTAGAGTGGCGTCGATGTGGGGGGACCTCATTTTAGGGGTACATAGGTAGTTTATGGGTGTTAGTGTACTTTAGAGCACAGTAGTTAAGAGCTTTATGAACCGGTGTTAGCCCATAAAGCTCTTAACTCCTGACTTTTTTCTGAAGCTGGAGTTTTGTCGTCAGAGTTCTAACGCTCACTTCAGCCAAGACTCTAAATACCGGCGTTAGAAAGATCCCATTGAAAAGATAGGATATGCAATTGATGTAAGGGGATCTGCGGTATGGAAAAGTCGCGGCTGAAAAGTGAGCGTTAGACCCTTTCCTGACTGACTCTAAATACCAGCGGGTGGCCAAAACCAGTGTTAGGACCCCCTAACGCTGGTTTGGACGGCTAAAGCAGAACTCTTAATCTAGGCGTAATACTTTTAATCTTGTGAGATATATTAGAACTTAACAATACATTAGAATCTTCTAATAGGACCCTCTTATAACATAAATTCCTCTTCCAAAGAAGAGTTTTTCAATATAAATATCAATCAGTCCAAATTCAACATCCTGTTTTATACTACTACTAAAATAATCAGACTGTGTAAATAACACAAAATATTGTGTACTGCAAATATTGTTAATATCATTATTTAAGTTAAACAAAATTTTCCACCTAGAAAAGTAGTTGGACCTAAAAATATGTGGTCGTAAAAAGATTGTCCCCCTAACACTTATAGTACTTATAGTACCCCTAAAATAAGCAAACCAATACTTTACGTTTGAAACAGCAACATAAGATTCTTAGTCCAGCGCAAGTGAAGACAGGGACTCTGCAAAATCCCCAATCACAAAAGTATCACATAAATGTCCACAGCGCAGGATTAACAAATTCTTCTTTAGTAAGTTACACAGATGTCACATAGTATAGTGACGTTTCGGGTTAACAACCCTTATTCATGCTATGCCTGCATGAATAAGGGTTGTTAACCTGAAATGTCGCTATACTATGTGACATCTGTGTAACTTAATAAAGAAGAATTTGTTAATCCTGCGCTGTGGACATTTATATAAAATAAGCAAACAGTACAGATAACACACCCAGAAAAATATATAGTGCAAATATCCTACAAAAAAAAAAAAAACATAATATAGTGTTAGTGCTTTAATAACAATCAGTTAATTTTTAATAACCCAAAAAGTATCTTATACTGTCACTAATATAATCAGTGTGTAAATAACACAAAAAAAAACACGTTAACTACAAATATTGTTAAAGTCATTCATTAAACTAAACAATGTTTTTCACCTAAAAAAATAATTGAACCTAAAAAAATTAGTCAAAAAAAAGAGTGTGCTCATAAAAATGTATAATACCACTTGTCACAAATACCTCAGGATTTAACTGCTAAGGGGTTAATTCTGTTTAGCCTGTGAGCTAACTAACATTTGTTTTTTTTTAAAAAAAGAACTGTGTCCTGGGTTTGTTTGTGTTTTCTTTGAAGTGCCAGGAGCTTCCTAAATACTTTGTAGTATACACAGAAGAGGCCTTTATGGCTCAAACTGTCAGCAGAGGGTGTTAGGGTGTACAAGGTTACCCAATGTAATATTAGTAGATCACAACTGCAGATTCAGGTAGTTATCCGTTACCCAGTAGTAATAACCTATGAGGTGCTCTTGTAATCCTTGTTACAGGAGACAGGCAAGAAAGCCAGTAGTATAAAGTTCGTTATGAATACTGTCCTTGTATAATTAAGGCTGTAGGTGTGATGTAGTACAGTATAGGAACTGTATAGTAGTTGACACTGTCCTTAGTAGTAAGAATTGCCCATTAACAAGGATAGGGTATTGAGTGAAATAGCTATAGCGTGTAGTTGTGCTGAGTCAGGAGATATTAACGTTGTAGCCTCTGAACTTACTGTGAATAAGCGTGAGTTGATTAATCCGGAGCCAGTGTGTGATTGCCTTGAGAGGGGAGAGATGGTGCCGCTGCAGCGTCTGTAGACACAGACAGAGGGTGTGGTGTGAAGCGCCAATCAGCGAGGTGGAATACCTGACAGGCAGCGTGTGAACGCTGGAAAGACTTCGGCTGTGTTTGTAGCAAATGCGGTCAACCGCGGAAGCTCCGGAGTACTGAGAGGTGAGGCTGTACAGAGTAAGTCCTGACCCTGTTTGCAACAAAGAAAGCCTGGCTGTAGTGGATACCAGTTGGAAACTGAGGATCTTTGTTAGCCTAGTGTGGCTCAGCAGGTATATGCGAAACAAGGAGATTTCTGTAGTAGCTCCTGCAGTAAGATGAGCTTTCAGTATTGGTAACTAATAGTTCAGTTAGATTGTAGCCTGGAGGTTTAGTTTGGTGTCTTCTCTAGTTGAGAGCTCAGTATACTAAACATTAATCGGCAGGTGGAAGGGGGAGGAGCAGACTTAAGTAACCTATCCTTAAAGGTATAGCTGCCAACTCTGACAGATCCCCCCATCAAAACTGCTGCCCAGCAGCAGAAGGAGCCGGCTTATGCGGATGAAGTCTGTGGAATCGAGCAATCAAACGAGAAGCGTTGATGTTAGAGGAAGGCTCCCAAGAATCCTCATCCGTGGAAAATCCCTTCCAGCGGATCAAGTATTGCAGTTCGCCATGGTAACGTCTAGAGTCAAGGACAGAAGATACTTCATAAACCGTGTCATCCACTACAATAGATGGAGTCGTGGAAGCAGTCGTCTGTAGTCTAGTCGGGACGTAAGGTTTCAACAAGGAAACATGGAAAGTTGGATGAACAGGGATTTCTGGGGGCAATTTCAGCGTCACAGCATTGGGATTCACGACCTTGGTCACTTCATAGGGTCCGATGAATAGCTGGGAGAATTTCCTACTGGGGGTCTTAAGTTTTAAGTGTCGGGTAGAGAGCCAAACAAGGTCGCCAATCTGGTACTCAGGGGGCTTCCGTTTCTTTTGATTGTAATAACGTTGTTGTGTTTCTTGAGCAATTTTTATGTTGTCTTTTAGGAAGGAGAAGACTTCTAACATAGAATTAGCTGTGTCGTCTATCACAGGTGATGTGGTATTGAGGCTAGGGAATAAGTGGAAGGTAGGATGGTATCCATAGTTTGCGAAGAATGGGGTTCTTCTGGTCGAACTGTTTAACGTGTTGTTGTAGGAATATTCAGCCATCGGCAAATTAGAGACCCATTCATCTTGCTGATGTGCACAATAGCATCTGATGTATTGTTCAATCCACTGGTTTACCCGTTCTGTTTGCCCATTGGTTTGGGGATGGTAAGCAGTGCTATAGCGATGATCTATCTTGAGCACGGAGCATAGCTGTTTCCAGAACCTGGAGGTAAATTGGGTACCTCTATCAGAAATTATTATGGAAGGTAACCCATGGAGACGAACTACGTGGGTTAAGAACAGTGCTGCTGTTTCAGATGCTGTGGGTAGCTTTTTGTACGGAATAAAATGAGCCATTTTCGTAAAAATATCCACTACTACCATTATGGTGGTGGAATGGTTGGAAGGAGGGAGATCGACTATAAAGTCCATACCAATGGTATGCCAAGGACGATCTGGTATAGGAAGAGATAACAAAGACCCATAAGGTTTAGCTCTGTCAGATTTTGAAACGGCACAAATCTGGCAGGTTTTGATGTAATGGTGGACAGTTCGGTGTAAGTTTGGCCACCAATAATTTCTCTTGATGAGTTCGATGGTTCTCTCAACACCTGGATGTCCTGCAAGTGGTGATTCATGATGTTGACGAAGTATGTCATTCCTGTAATTGGGTGGAATATATATTTTACCATGTACATGACCAATACCATTTGAATCCACTTCCTGAAGATCTTTTGGGTAGGTGGCGTAGGGAGTGATAGGAATCCTTCAGAACACCTAAAAACCGGTCAGGAGGAAGGATGGGTTGGTCTGGTATGACTTGATCTGGAGGTCGGAGATGTCTGGAGAGAGAATCTGCCTTACCGTTCTTTTTGCCAGGACGATAGGTGATATGAAACTGAAATCTGGTAAAGAACAGACTCCAACGGAGCTGGCGGGCGGATAGAGTCTTGCTTGATTGGAGGTATTCCAAATTCCGATGATCCGTATAAATCAGAATAGGTTAGGAAGTCCCTTCCAGTAGATGCCTCCAATGCTCCAATGAGGCCTTGATAACTAGTAATTCCTTTTCGCCCACGGGATAGTTCCGTTCAGGAGGAGTCATGAGTCGAGAATAGTAGGCAACTGGATGTATAGGATCATTTGGGGATTTCCGTTGTGACAGTATAGCCCTCAAGGCATAGTCGGAAGCATCTACCTCTAGGATGAATTGGAGTTTGGTATCTGGGAACTGAAGTATGGGAGCGGCTGTGAAGGATCTCTTGAGGAGATCAAAAGCTTGTTGAGCCTGCGGATTCCATCTGAAAGGTGTCAGAGAACCAGTAAGACTGGTTAAGGGTTTGACTATGTTGGAAAACCCTTTAATAAATTTCCTGTAGAAATTTGCAAATCCAAGAAAACGTTGTACATCTTTTTTGTTGGTAGGAATAGGCCACTTTTGGATGGCTTCTATTTTTCCATCTTCCATACGTATCCCTGAGGAGGATATATTGTAACCAAGGAATGTAATTTCATGAGTGTGGAAAGAACATTTTTCAGGCTTAGCATACAGCTGATGGGTTCTTAGTCGATCCAAAACCCAGCGCACATGCTTCTGGTGGTCCTGTATATTGTCTGAATAGATCAAGATATCATCCAAATAAATAACGAGGCACACGTCCAATAAATCTCTGAAGATATCATTAATGAAATATTGGAACGTGGCAGGGGCATTGCAGAGCCCGAATGGCATTACCAAATATTCATAGAGCCCATAGCGAGTCCTGAAGGCAGTGAGCCACTCATCGCCTTCCCTGATTCTGACCAGGTTGTAGGCACCCCTGAGATCGAGCTTTGTGTAGATGGTTGCCTTGCTTAGTCTTTCGACTAACTCCGGAATAAGAGGGAGAGGGTATCTGTTCTTCCTTGTCCTCTTATTCAGCTCCCTGTAATCTATGATGGGTCGTAAGGACTTGTCCTTATTTCTTACGAAGAACATCCCTGCTCCTGCAGGGGAAGTGGAAGGTCTGATAAAACCTTTTTTAAGGTTTTCGTCCAGGTAATCCTTGAGGTGTTCTAATTCGGGTTGTGAAAGTGGATAAATATGTCCATAGGGTATGGTAGAACCAGGTAGAAGCTCTATCGGGCAATCATATATCCGATGTGGCGGTAGGTGTTCTGCTTGTTTCTTACTGAATACATCTAGATAATCATGATATTCCAATGGTATAGTATCTTGAGAAAGGAGTACCTGTTGTTGATGAGGATAACAGGATTCCATACAGTATGGGCAATCCAATTCAACTTTAAGAGTGTGCCACAAGATATTAGGTTGATGTTTCTGGAGCCATGAGAGACCTAATACGACTGAGAAAAGAGGAGATGGAAGTATGTCGAACGTGATGTATTCAGTATGGCCCTTACCTAATGTTACTTTGAGTGGTATAGTGTGATGTGTTACTGGACCAGAGTTGACTAAAGTACCATCAATAACACGGATAGAGACTGGGTTTGCTTTTACAACTAGTGGTATTTTATTTCTTTTTGCAAGTGATAAATCAAGGAAATTGGAGTAAGCTCCCGAATCTATGATAGCTTCAGATTGTAGAGCTCGCTGTTCCCACTGTAAAAAGAGAGATATGGTACAGTAAGCTGCATTTACAATCTTATTAGTTAAGCAATGGTTAATATTTCTTAGCTTACTTCTCTTTTGGCGTTGTAGTAGTGGGCATTCCTTCACTTTGTGTGCTGGGGATGCGCAGTACATGCATAAATCCTTCTGCTGTCTGCGGTGTCTTTCCTCTAGGGTTAATGGTCCCTTAGTGAAACCAATTTCCATGGGGGTGGCAGTCTCCTTGGAAGGTGGAGATGTAGTGTAATACTTTTGAGCACCCTCGGAATGTTGGCGCTCGGATTTCCTCTCTCGGAGTCTCCTGTCTATCTGGATTGTAAGGGCCATCAAGCTCTCTAGTGTTGCTGGTATCTCAATACGGGCAAGTTCGTCTTTGAGAGCATCAGATAGGCCTAGGCGGTATTGATTGCGTAGGGCTACCTGACTCCATTCTGAATCTTTGATGTAGAGTTTGAACTCTGAAAGGTATTCTTCCACTGGGCGTCTGCCCTGTCTGAGTGAGCGCATCTTTGCTTCAGCTGTAAGTTGTTTTTGTGTATCTTCATACAAGGCACTCATCTCAGTGAAGAAATCTGTAAGTGACCCCAGTATTGGGTCATCGTTCTCTAGGAAGGTGTCTGCCCAAATTCTAGGTTCTCCAGTGAGGAAGGATATGACAGTCATCACCTTGAGCCTCTCAGTATGGTATGTTCTAGGTTTCATTTGAAACAGTAGGTAGCAGGCATTTCTGAATTGCCTGAAAAGTTTCCTGTCTCCAGTGAATCTCTCAGGTAAGCAAACATGAGGTTCCGGTGTGCTGTCCCTTACAGCTGCTCTGAGGCTGTCATTTTGAACTTGTAATTCTCTCAAACCTTGTGTCAGTTGTTCAACCGTTTGGGTGAGGTTATAAACTACAGTGGGCAAATCCGCTGGATCCATGTATAGGGCCGATTAATATGTTAGGGTGTACAAGGTTACCCAATGTAATATTAGTAGATCACAACTGCAGATTCAGGTAGTTATCCGTTACCCAGTAGTAATAACCTATGAGGTGCTCTTGTAATCCTTGTTACAGGAGACAGGCAAGAAAGCCAGTAGTATAAAGTTCGTTATGAATACTGTCCTTGTATAATTAAGGCTGTAGGTGTGATGTAGTACAGTATAGGAACTGTATAGTAGTTGACACTGTCCTTAGTAGTAAGAATTGCCCATTAACAAGGATAGGGTATTGAGTGAAATAGCTATAGCGTGTAGTTGTGCTGAGTCAGGAGATATTAACGTTGTAGCCTCTGAACTTACTGTGAATAAGCGTGAGTTGATTAATCCGGAGCCAGTGTGTGATTGCCTTGAGAGGGGAGAGATGGTGCCGCTGCAGCGTCTGTAGACACAGACAGAGGGTGTGGTGCGAAGCGCCAATCAGCGAGGTGGAATACCTGACAGGCAGCGTGTGAACGCTGGAAAGACTTCGGCTGTGTTTGTAGCAAATGCGGTCAACCACGGAAGCTCCGGAGTACTGAGAGGTGAGGCTGTACAGAGTAAGTCCTGACCCTGTTTGCAACAAAGAAAGCCTGGCTGTAGTGGATACCAGTTGGAAACTGAGGATCTTTGTTAGCCTAGTGTGGCTCAGCAGGTATATGCGGAACAAGGAGATTTCTGTAGTAGCTCCTGCAGTAAGATGAGCTTTCAGTATTGGTAACTAATAGTTCAGTTAGATTGTAGCCTGGAGGTTTAGTTTGGTGTCTTCTCTAGTTGAGAGCTCAGTATACTAAACATTAATCGGCAGGTGGAAGGGGGAGGAGCAGACTTAAGTAACCTATCCTTAAAGGTATAGCTACCAACTCTGACAGAGGGCATGATACAAAACAGTGCCTCAGTCCCAGAAACTGATAAGGTCAATAAAAGGACATTGGTACAATGTAGATATGTGTTTAAAACATGTTATGACATTAAATGAAGGGAAATATGGCAATCATGTCCTATTTGGTATCAAACTTATTCTCACAATGCCAGTAAGAGATTGCCTGTCTGTCTATATGAAAAAGGATGTATCTAGTCGAACATTATATTGTGTTCTCTAAAGTTATCCAAAGGTACATAAAGTTTATTGACTGTTGTAAAATATAGGGGGTTTCCCGGCCAGCCGGTGAGGTCAGGCAACCTGATCTATTGAAAAAAGGTATAAGGGTCTTGTGTTTTAACAATTCAATTGTCATTCTTACAAGGGAGGCTGTGACAACACAGAGTAAGGACCCAATTGCTTAATGCCATCTCTCTGGTAACAGTTTCCAAAGACTAGTACAGTATATGGTGTCTATTTTCTTCTTTTTATTTTAACCTGTTTGCTGTGTGTAATTTTATTTGTAACAACTTTTTATTAAGAATGCATTGTGCATAATATTTTTGGCATAATAAATAATTCATTTATTAAGCTTTGGCCTTTGTCTAATAATTGAACCACGTTACTGAAAGGACTGAAGTATTAGAACTGTATATTTTAGGTTATTTTCTGCTAAATTGTATTCTGAGAGTTTATGTGTAAGTCTGGGTTTTTCCTTAGGATTTTCCCTTTAATAAATCATAAGTGGTGGCAGCATAGTTAGTTTAGTGTGGGTGGCATTAAAGGGGAGTTTTGGGCATTTCTTTTGTCTAGTACAGACTAGAGAGTGTTGTTAACCCTTGCACCCACTGTACTAAATCACAAGCTTGCCTGGTGTGGCTAGATTGTGACATATTAGTGACAGTAGAAGGGGTCTGATAACCCTTTTTGTGCCAAACAAGTGACTGGCGCAGGGTTGGTTAACCTTGGTCGTCACACCACTGGAATAGTCAAACAGTACCAGTGACAAAATAAAAAAAGATAAAAAAAAAATCTAGTGTTATCAAACCTTGTGACTAACACAAAAAAGGTGGGTAATACAAATCTTATTGACATCATTCTTTAAACTAACCAGTCTTTCCCACCTAAAAAAAATAATTGTTAAATATAAAAAATATATCCCCTTAAAAAAAATCTTATAATACCAGTGGACAAACAATCTAAATAACACCATAATATGTATAGTGCAGATATTGATAATGTCAGCCAAAAGAAAAAAGAAAAAGCGAGGCAGAGAAAAAAATAAGTTAATTGGCAACTTTCTCCTTATCTAAGAATGCTTGTGATTGTTCAGGGGAGTAAAAAACAAAAAAGTAATTGCCAGATTTTATCTTGAGTTTTGCTGCATATAATAATGAGAAGAATCTTCCTTCCTTGACTAGGGCTGAGCAAATATTGGAAAAAAGTATCCTTTAGGATGCAGTTTCATAGGAGAAAAAGCATTAACCTTCCCTCTTTATAAGTTAAAGTGAAAGTCAATCCTAGCATTGTACAAACGCTATGATTGACTATTGAAACAAATAAAGGGGACTTTCATTCCAACAAGTTAAAACAGTCTTACCTCTAGTCAGATTTTGAGAGCAAGGAAAAGGAAAATAACCAAAACAGCCAAACCTCTTTCCCCAAAATGTGCCTTTATACTTGCATATCTGTGTGTTGATAACCAGCTTCTATTGCTTACGAGGGTCCGAGACTCTTTCGCTGGAATGATGAGCTTGTGGAAACCCCAATAGAGCCCCAGAGGGCCGGCTCTCCACTAAGTGAGCCTATGGGGCTGATTTATGAAATGGCTGGTGGACATTATTCGCTGTAGCTAAATGCCGACAGCATACGAGTTAAGGAGCATACGAGTTACAAGTTAAGACCGCTGCTTCTTAAAGGGACACTGAACCCAAATTTTTTCTTTCATGATTCAGATAGAGCATGCAATTTTAAGCAACTTTCTAATTAACTCCTATTATCAAATTTTCTTCATTCTCTTGGTATGTTTATTTGGAAAGCAAAAATGTAAGTTTAGATGTCGGTGTTCTGTTAAGGGACCAAACTTTTCAAAAGAGCGAACCCCGTCACTTCCTGTGACGTTACATCAGCTGTGCACATTTTGCCCCTAATGCGCATGCGCATGTGTGCCAGCATCATCACATACCTGGCCGCATACGTCACTGTGAAACTATTTAGACTTGTTAAATCGAGAAACCTTTCTATAGCGCATGCATGGGATTTTCTATCACAAATGGGGGGTTTATGGAACGCTATAAAATAAATAAAAGAATATAAATGTAATACATGAACCTAGTGGGTAATCCTGTCTAGATTGCACTCAGCTAGGCGTTATTTTCAAATTAAATTTACTGTATGAAAATAGATAAACTTATATTCGTGACTTATTTTGGGATTATTATTATTTTTTTAAATCTTGTGTAATGATTTTTTACTTTTTTATTTACAATTATAATTGCATAAAATAATCATAGGTACAGTGTTCACTAAAAGTTAATAACTGCTGAAGATTGCGGAGGAAAATCACCAACTGTACATGTAAAATCCCACTTGTATTGTTGAATAAACAGCATTCCATTAACCCCCCCATTTGTGATAGAAAATCCCACGCATGCTCTATAAAAAAGGTTTCTGAATTTAACAAGTCTAAATAATTTCACAGTGACGTATACGGCCAGGTATGTGATGACGCTGGCACACATGCGCATTAGGGGCAATATGTGTACAACAGCTGATGTAACGTCACAGGAAGTGACGGGGCTCGCTCTTTTGAAAAGTTTGGTCCCTTAACAGAACACTGGCCCATTTTTGGTGAACAAACTGAGTTGTCCTTGCTGATTGGACAGCACCAATAAACAAGTGCTGTCCATGGTTCTGAACCAAATATTTGCTTACTCCTTAGCTTAGATGCCTTCTTTTTCAAATAAAGATAGCAAGAGAACGAAAAAAATTGATAATAGAAGTAAATTAGAAAGTTGCTTAAAATTGCATGCTCTATCTGAATAATGAAAGAAAAAAAAATGGGTTCAGGGTCACTTTAACTCCTGTTAAAGGCTCGAGCAGAAACAGGGGCATTAGGGAACTTTTGGCTCTTAATAAATCGACCAAAATGCCTCCTTCTGTGCCAGGTAATGGTGGAAGCTACCCCACCCATCTCCAAATGCCACCTGTGTTCCTGCGCTGCTTGCATAGTGTGGATGTCCGTTGCAGCTACAGTGCTAGATGGAGCATGGTTCAGGGCTCAACCAACCCTCACTCCAACTTCCTCCTACTGCACTCTACTGGCCACTGCACGGGGCGTGATGACGTCACCTAATTGCACGTCCCTCTTCCATAGTGTGAAGTATACTGAGCTCACAATGATAAACAATACAATAGCACTTGAACTTGAAATGAGTAGTAGATTTTTTTCTGACAAATTTAAAAGTTATGTCTATCTATTTCCACTCCGCTTGTATCATGTGAAAGCCATCAGCCAATCTAAATCATTAAACTTTTACTTGAGTGTCCCTTTAATGGGACATAAACCCATTTTTTTTTCTTTCATGGTTCAGATGTGCATGCTACCTATGTAGATATCTCTTCAACAAAGAATAACATAGGAACAAATTTGATAACAGAATGTTCAGTCTGAATCATGAATTAAACATTTTGAGTTTCATATATCCCGTTAATATAATATTTAAAACATGAAAAATATCCCTGCAACTCTTTTGTGTTTGAAGCTAATGTTTTGGCTTCTCAGGGTACTTTTCCTAAAGCCAAAATTCATTTATAAGCAATAAGCAACTGCAACTCATATTGGAAGAACCTTTGGTGTAATAAACCAATGTTTCTGTAACAGCTGTTTCTGTCAAGGTAACAAACTGCCTTTGTCAAACAGTGGGATGTTTTCCAGACTGCAAGGAAGAACTGTGCTTCACAACTTTGTATTGACAGCCCACATCAGCTATACCAATGCTTTTCCAATGTATAAGAAAACTATTTTTGAACAATTTTAGCATTTTTCTGATTCCATCCTGCACAGTTCACACATTGATTAAAACAATAATTTCCTAGTTTTATTAAAAGTTTTAAACATAGTCCAATTTACACTTCTAAATTATGAAACTTGTACAGAAATAAAATATGATAAACTGAACGGCCATTTAAGATTACAGTTAAAGGGACAGTATACACCAATTATCATTTAACTGCATGTAATAGACACTACCATAAAGAAGAATATGCACAGATACTGATCTAAAAATCCAGTATAAAACCGTTTAAAAACTTACTTAGAAGCTCCCAGTTTAGCACTGTTGAAAAGGTTAACTGGAACACCCACTGCAAGTGGTTCTATAGCAAAAAAAAAAAACAACACTCCCCCCCTCCCCCTTCCTCTGCATATGAAAAGATTTTTTGTGGTCGATTTATGAAGCAGCGGATGCTGCTTCCGACCCACTCCGCTTCAGTTCTGCCTGAAGCGGAAGATAAGAAGCAGCGGTCCTAAGACCACTGCTCCTTAACTCGTCCGCCACCTCTGAGGTGGCGGACAGCAATCAGCCCAATCGAATATGATCAGGTTGATAGACACCCCCTGCTGCAGGGGGCGGTATTGCACCAGCAGTTCACAAGAACTGCTGGTGCAATGATAAATGCTGACAGTGTATGCTGTCGACATTTATCGATGTGCGGCGGACATGATTCGCTATAGCGGATCATGTCTGTCCGCACCATGATAAATTTACCCCTTTACACAAACAGGAGCAAGCTCTAGTAGATATATATAAGTAGTCTCCTAAAACTTTTGGGCTTGGTTAGGAGTTTAAAAATAAGCACTGTCAGCTAGGCCAATAACGCTGCTTTTTCCCTAACGCTGATATTACAAGTCTTGCAGGTATAGGTGTACTGCACACCTTTTTGGCCTTCACGCAACATCAGTACCGCACTTTTTAAAAAGTCCTTTTTCAATGGGACTTCCATAGCTCCGGTATTATGAGTTTGCCTGGGAGGCCAAAAAGTGAGCGGTACACTCTATAACTACAAGATCCATACCTCCATCTAAAGTCAGTAGTTATGAGTTTTATGTTACACAGGTGTACCATAGAACTCATAACTAAAGTGTTAAAAAGTACACTAACACCCATAAACTACCACTTAACCCCTAAACCAAGGCCCTCCGCATCGCAAATACTATATTAAATTTATTAACCCCTAATCTGACTCTCCAAATGCAAGTCTGTCAAAAGAACTGAAATAAGGGGGCAGCTTGCAGAGGCATAGATACAAGGTAATCACAGAGGTAAAAAGTATATTATTATAACTGTGTTGGTTATGCAAAATTGGGGAATGGGTAATAAAGGGATTATCTACCTTTTAAAAAAAACAAAAATTCTGGTATTTACTGTCCCTTTAAACAGATGAAACTGTGTAAAAAAATGAATATCACTGGATTTTTCAAGTAGTCTTTGCCAGGATTTTCAGAGATCTTCATTGAAGTAAAAGATTAACTGCCAAATAGAATGAAACATTTGAAAGATTAATGTAGTATTGTTTTATAGTTTGAACTATATTTTCAACTTTTTATTAAATTTAATTTTTTTTTATTAACACATAAACTGAGCATGCCCAAGAACTATAACAGGTCCAATGTGTAGAAATTAAGAAATCCACAAACCTTTGACTCATTGCCAAGGAAGTATTCTCTTGCTGTTCCACTGTTGAATTTTCCCTCTGCAAGCTATAGGGAGAGTTTTCATGATATGAATGAATTTTAAAAGTGTAAGACAAATGGGTTAGAGTTTTTTTTTTCAAATGATTTGGAATAGGTTGATGATTTGAAAACCCCCACTTAACATGTGTAATTCTCTACATTGGGCAATTAAATTTGATTGTAATGGAATCCTGAGTTAAATCTGCTGCTTCTGCAGTAATGAGCACCAAAAATATTTATTTATTTGTTTTGATAACAACTAAAAAAAACCCACTTTTATTTCTGTAGAACTAGTTGGCACCATTTTTTCTTTGCTACCAACTTCTGAAGGGACATAGATCTCTTAAAGGCTCTACGATACATTTAGAAAACTATAGATTAAACCTTACAAATGCAATTACGCAATAAAAAGCCAGCAATATGAAAAGGTAAATATCTCATTTGTTATGCTTAAGCACAACCTAACATGTCTTTGTGTATTTTATGCAGGTATTGTTTCTTGTTTCTCCAAAATTTTCATTATAAGGAGAATTAGGAAAACGTTACAAACCATTGAAAACATCACTTTTGTATAGGCATGGATTGACAGAACAGGAACAAATCATGGCCTAGATTTGGAGTTTGGCGGTAGCCGTGAAAACCAGCGTTAGAGGCTCCTAACGCTGGTTTTAGGCTACCGCCGGTATTTGGAGTCAGTCAAAAAAGGGTCTAACGCTCACTTTTCAGCCGCGACTTTTCCATACCGCAGATCCCCTTACGTCAATTGCGTATCCTATCTTTTCAATGGGATCTTTCTAACTCCGGTATTTAGAGTCGTGTCTGAAGTGAGCGTTAGAAATCTAACGACAAAACTCCAGCCGCAGAAAAAAGTCAGTAGTTAAGAGCTTTCTGGGCTAACGCCGGTTTATAAAGCTCTTAACTACTGTGCTCTAAAGTACACTAACACCCATAAACTACCTATGTACCCCTAAACCGAGGTCCCCCCACATCGCCGCCACTCGATTAATTTTTTTTTAACCCCTAATCTGCCGACCGCTACCTACGTTATACTTATGTACCCCTAATCTGCTGCCCCTAACACCGCCGACCCCTATATTATATTTATTAACCCCTAATCTGCCCCCCACAACGTCGCCGCCAGCTACCTACACTTATTAACCCCTAATCTGCCGTCAGCACGCCGCCGCCAGCTACATTATAGCTATGTACCCCTAATCTGCTGCCCCTAACACCGCCAACCCCTATATTATATTTATTAACCCCTAATCTGCCCCCCTCAACGTCGCCTCCACTTGCCTACACTTATTAACCCCTAATCTGCTGACCGGACCGCGCCGCTATTATAATAAAGTTATTAACCCCTAATCCGCCTCACTCCCGCCTCAATAACCCTATAATAAATAGTATTAACCCCTAATCTGCCCTCCCTAACATCGCCGACACCTAACTTCAAACATTAACCCCTAATCTGCCGACTGGAGCTCACCGCTATTCTAATAAATTTATTAACCCCTAAAGCTAAGTCTAACCCTAACACTAACACCCCCCTAAATTAAATATAATTTACATCTAACGAAATTAATTAACTCTTATTAAATAAATTATTCCTATTTAAAGCTAAATACTTACCTGTAAAATAAATCCTAATATAGCTACAATATAAATTATATTTATATTATAGCTATTTTAGGATTTATATTTATTTTACAGGTAACTTTGTATTTATTTTAACCAGGTACAATAGCTAAAATAGTTAAAATAATTACAAAATTACCTGTAAAATAAATCCTAACCTAAGTTACAATTAAACCTAACACTACACTATCAATAAATTAATTAAATAAAATACCTTCAATTACCTACAATTAAACCTAACACTACACTATCAATACATTAATTAAATACAATATCTACAAATAAATACAATGAAAACTAACTAAAGTACAAAAAATAAAAACATGCCCCAAATAATTCAGCTCCTTTGCCTGTAAAAAAAAAAACATACAATACCCCCCCCCAACATTACAACCCACCACCCACATACCCCTAATCTAACCCAAACCCCCCTTAAATAAACCTAACACTAAGCCCCTGAAGATCTTCCTACCTTATCTTCACCATACCAGGTTCACCGATCGATCCAGAAGAGCTCCTCCGATGTCCTGATCCAAGCCCAATCAGGGGGCTGAAGAGGTCCATGATCCGGCTGAAGTCATCATCCAAGCGGGAGCTGAAGAGGTCCATGATCCGGCTGAAGTCTTCATCCAAGCGGGAGCTGAAGAGGTCCATGATCCGGCTGAAGTCTTCTATCAACGGCATCTTCAATCTTCTTTCTTCGGGAGCCATCATCTTCCATCCGACGCGGAACATCCTCTTCTCCCGACGCCTACTCGCTGAATGACGGTTCCTTTAAATGACGTCATCCAAGATGGCGTCCATTGAATTCCGATTGGATTCTATCAGCCAATCGGAATTAAGGTAGGAATATTCTGATTGGCTGATGGAATCAGCCAATCAGAATCAAGTTCAATCCGATTGGCTGATCCAATCAAAGGGCCCTGTTCAGGGCTGGTAAGGTAAAAGAGCTTTGAACTTTAGTAATTTAGAATAGGGTAGGGCATTTTTTTATTTTTTGTAACTTAGTTCTTTTTTATTTTTTTGTACTTTAGTTAGTTTATTTCATTGTATTTATTTGTAGATATTGTATTTAATTAATGTATTGATAGTGTAGTGTTAGGTTTTATTGTAGGTAATTGTAGGTATTTTATTTAATTAATTTATTGATAGTGTAGTGTTAGGTTTAATTGTAACTTAGGTTAGGATTTATTTTACAGGTAATTTTGTAATTATTTTAACTATTTTAGCTATTGTACCTGGTTAAAATAAATACAAAGTTACCTGTAAAATAAATATATATCCTAAAATAGCTATAATATAAATATAATTTATATTGTAGCTATATTAGGATTTATTTTACAGGTAAGTATTTAGCTTTAAATAGGAATAATTTATTTAATAAGAGTTAATTAATTTCGTTAGATGTAAATTATATTTAACTTAGGGGGGTGTTAGTGTTAGGGTTAGACTTAGCTTTAGGGGTTAATAAATGTATTAGAATAGCGGTGAGCTCCAGTCGGCAGATTAGGGGTTAATGTTTGAAGTTAGGTGTCGGCGATGTTAGGGAGGGCAGATTAGGGGTTAATACTATTTATTATAGGGTTAGTGAGGCGGATTAGGGGTTAATAACTTTATAATAATAGCGGTGCGGTCCGCTTGGCAGATTAGGGGTTAATAAGTGTAGGCAGGTGGAGGCGACGTCGTGGGGGGCAGATTAGGGGTTAATAAATATAATATTGGGGTCGGCGGTGTTAGGGACAGCAGATTAGGGGTACATAGGGATAATGTAGACGGCGGGGGTGTACGGAGCGGCAGATTAAGGGTTAATAATAATATGCAGGGGGCAGCAGATTAGGGGTTAATAAGTGTAAGGTTAGGGGTGTTTAGACTCGGGGTACATGTTAGGGTGTTAGGTGCAGACGTAGGAAGTATTTCCCCATAGGAAACAATGGGGCTGCGTTAGGAGCTGAATGCGGCTTTTTTGCAGGTGTTAGGTTTTTTTTTCAGCTCAAACAGCCCCATTGTTTCCTATGGGGGAATCGTGCACGAGCACGTTTTTGAGGCTGGCCGCGTCCGTAAGCAACTCTGGTATCGAAAGTTGAAGTTGCGTTAAATATGCTCTACGCACCTTTTTTGGAGCCTAACGCAGCCATTCTGTGGACTCTCAATACCAGAGTTATTTTAAAGGTGCGGCCAGAAAAAAGCCAGCGTTAGATACGCGGGTCGTTACCGACAAAACTCTAAATCTAGCCGCATGTTTTTAAACTGAGCAAGAGTGTAGAAGGACACAGGCTGGAATACTAGATACATGCAAGTTGTCTATGTAAAACAAAAAAAGAAAAATGTTTAAAATACACTCTTTTAAATGCACAGAAATTCTTTTCCACTCCATGCCTCATTTGTATGGTGACGTGACCAGTATATAATTGTTACTACTGCATGACAAAAATATTTTATTTTACCAAGAGAACATATTTTACACAGGATGCCATTGTAATGAGGTTAACAAAAGCATTGGTACATTTCAAAGAGTTGGCAATGGTGCTGTTACGTGTTCCATAAAGACTCTACCATTCCGGGATGCATACAACCAACACTAAACTTTCCTAACTCTGATCGCTTTCCCCTTGAACAACTTAGAATGTAAACCTATAAGCCCAGCTGTTTGTAGATCGCCTTCATAAGAGCCGACTACAAAAGTGCAACTCTCGGCAGGGGCATCTACCCATTTTATCCCTATAAATATTATCCTGTATGCTAACCATCAGCTAGATTACGAGTTTTGAGGTAAGGTAAAAAAGCAGCGTTAACAGGTCCTAACACTGCTTTTTCACTACCGCTGCTATTACGAGTCTTGCAGGTTTAGGGGCCCCGCACACTTTTTTGGCCTTACCGCAAACCGACTTACGTAAACTTCGTAAACCCTTTTTTCTATGGGACTTCCATAGCGCCGGTATTACGAGTTTGTCCTGTGAGGCCAAAAAGTGAGAGGTACACCCTCTACCTCCAAGATTCCTAATGCATTCTAAAGTCAGTAGTTATGAGTTTTACATTACAACGCCGTAGCATAAAACTCATAACTAAAGTGCTAAAAAGTACACTAACACCCATAAACTACCTATTAACCCCTAAACCGAGGCCCTCCCGCATCGCAAGCACAATAATAACATTTTTAACCCCTAATCTGCCGCTCCGGACATCGCCGCCACTATAATAAATATATTAACCCCTAAACTGCCGCACTCCCGCCTCGCAAACACTCGTTAAATATTATTAACCCCTAATCTGCTGCCCCCAACATTATACCTATTAACCCCTAATTTGCTGCCCCCAACTTCGCCGCCACCTACATTATATTTTTTGACCCCTAATCTGCGCCCCCAACGTTGCTGCCACTATATTAAATGTATTAACCCCTAAAACTAAGTCTAACCCTAAACCCCCCTAACTTAAATAAAATTACTATCATTAACTACATTATTCCTATTTAAAACTAAATACTTACCTGTAAAATAAACCCTAAGCTAGCTACAATATAACTAATAGTTACATTGTAGCTAGCTTAGGGTTTATTTTTATTTTACAGACAAGTTTGTATTTATTTTAACTAGGTAGAATAGTTATTAAATAGTTATTAACTATTTAATAACTACCTAGCTAAAATAAATACAAATTTATCTGTAAAATAAAACCTAACCTAAGTTACACTAACACCTAACACTACACTACAATTAAATAAAATTACCTACATTAAATACAATTAAATAAATTAAATTAGCTAAATCACAAAAAACAAACAAGTTAATAAGTGTAGGTAGGTTGCGGCGACATTGGGGGGGCAGATTAGGGGTTAATAAATATAATGTAGGTGTCGGCAATGTTGGGGGCAGTAGATTAGGGGTTAATAAGTATAATGTAGGTGGCGGCTATGCCCGGAGCGGTAGATTAGGGGTTAATAAGAATAATGTAGGTGTCGGCGATGTCGGGGGCGGCAGATTAGGTATTAATAAGTGTAAGATTAGGGGTGTTTAGACTCGGGGTTCATGTTAGGGTGTTAGGAATCAATGGGGCTGCGTTACTGAGATTTACGCTGCTTTTTTGCAGGTGTTAGACTTTCTCAGCTTGCTCTCCCCATTGATGTCTATGGGGAAATCATGCACAATGCACGTACGACCAGCTCACCACTTACTTAAGCAGCGCTGGTATTGGAGTGCGGTATAGAGCACAGTTTTGCTCTACGCTAAATTCTTGCCTGTTAACGCCGGGTTTGTAAAAACCCGTTGTCATACTCAGCAAGGGAGCAGGTTCAAGAGTTGGGAGCTGTTGTGCAGAGGTGTCAGGTTCTGGGGTTAAAGTTGTGTTTTGTCTGTGTGAGTCTTTCCTTTTTGGCATAATTAAACAGGTACAAGGTTTTAGGAAATAAAGGTGATGGTTTTATTGATAGGATAATTAGCAATGCAGAGATATGCAAACTAGATAAGGCACAGTCTATAGGCTGTAGTATCAGGCAGGCATACAGATTTTTGTAATAACAGGCAGGATACTGCATATGCTGTAAACTGGAACTATAGGCTGTAGACTAGAACTCTGTAATAACAGGCAGGAATGCAGATCTTTGTAATAACAGGCAGGAAACTTGCATATGCTGTAGTCTAGAACTCTGTAATAACAGGCAGGAATGCAGATCTTTGTAATAACAGGCAGGATACCTACATATACTGTAGACTGGAACTCTGTAATAACAGGCAGGAATGCAGATCTTTGTAATAACAGGCAGGATACTTGCATATGCTGTAGACTGGAACTCTGTAGTAACAGGCAGGAATGCAGATCCTTGCAATAACAGACAGGATACTTGCACATGCTGTAGACTGGAACTCTGTAGTATCAGGTAACAAGCAAGCAAAAGTACCTGAGTCAGTCCTTAGGAAATAGAGAATTAGCCAACATCAATTGCCAGGAAATCAGTCCCAAACTGAAACACAGTGCCAAGGGAATATCCAGAAGAATAGTCTCAAAATGAAGCAGAAATCAGGCACCAGGAAATCCAACAAATCTGTATTCACTCAGGGAACAGGACCAGAGGGTCTGTCAGAGTATAACACTCAATGTCAAGGCCCAGAACTGAAAGCAAACCTTCCAGATATAGCAGGCTGCTGATTATATGATTTGTTTCAGCTGGTAAGCAGGTGGAGCCAGAGAACCAAAGTTGCAGCAAACAGAAAACCCAATATTCTTAGGCTGTGCACAAGCCATCTGGTAGCAAAGTGGTAAAACAACAGGCTGGGGAGGAACAGCAGCAGAAATAGAGACAGGTCCCAGGTTCAATTCTAGGCTGGATCATGATACCCGTAATAGCAGCGCTGCAGGTAAGTGAGCGGTGAGAAAAAAACTGCTCATTAGCACCGCACACAGCTCCTAACGCAAAACTCGTAATCTCGCTGTATGTTTATAGCGCTGCGGAATCTGTTGGCACTCTACAAATACCTGTTATTAATAATAATAACTATTGCTAATTTTGAAAAAAAAATGGTTTGGAAATAGGAAAGTGCTACTTGTACTTATTGCCCTATAACTTGCAAAGAACATGTAAACATTGGGTATTTCTAAACTCAGGACAAAATTTACAAACTATTTAGCATGGGTGTTTTTTGGTAGTTGTAGATGTGTAACAGATTTTGGGGGTCAAAGTTGTTATTGTTATTTTCCATTTTTTCATCATATTTTATATTTTTATAGTAAATTATATGATATGATGAAAATAATGGTATCTTTAGAAAGTCCATTTAATGGCGATAAAAAAAACCTGGTATATAATATATGTGGGTACAGTAAATGAGTAAGAGGAAAATTACAACTAAACACAAACACCACAGAAATGTAAAAATAGCCCTGATCCTTAACGGTAAGAAAATTTAAAAATGGTCTGGCCACTAAGGGGTTAAAATAAAGTATTATATTCATATATGCATTTTCTAGTAAAAATATTTTACATAAATATTAATATTTTTTTTTTAATAAGGGTTAAAAGGGATATGGTACATGACAAGGTATTTGACTAGAAAGGGTTATGTATAATGCATGTTTATATATCTAAATATGTGTATGTGTTTATATATATATATATTTATATATATATACACACATATACATATATGTATTTACATGTTTATATGTGTAAATATGTATATACTGTGTATACACATATATATATATATATATTATTCCAACCTCATGCACTCACTCCTATAACTTCTTGTTTGCCCAGGTGTCTCCTCTTGAATTACTTCATATACAAATTTCTCAATGATTAGGGCACTCACAGGACTTAACCATAAAGAAATATTTTATTCATCAAAGAGTTACATCAACATGTATCAAGGTCGACGTTTCGACTCAAACATTTAGCCGTCTTCAAGACCATCTTAAAGTATCAATGTTACAGCGCTTCTATAAATACGGCGTCAACAAAATTATAAGCCACGTGGACTCTCCACACTTGTCTGCTACCAACATCTTTCTAGGCGGAACTGTTCAAATTTGACATCATTTCATAAAGTATTAATCATAATATGGCCTGAGTTAACGATATGCCCAATATTTCTATATATTATTTTAACATGCAGACCTTCCTGCTGAGATTACCCCACACAATTTGAAAAGGACCAGGCAATAAGTATACTTGCAGAGTACCTTTATTTCTGTTATGGGATAGGTTGCCACTCTCATCCTTAGTCGATTACTGCTCTGCTGAGTATTTTCTAAGAGGTGATAATCTCAATATACACCATCTTTTACTAGGCACTAGCCCTCTAAAACCTTGCTCTTTATGATATACCTCTTTGCTTACTCTGCATAAATCCATAACACTGATAGTACCTATAGCTGTATGATTCTTTGGAGGTTGCCCAGCTCTCATATTCATGTTGACAGTGCGCCTGACTCCATATAAGCAACTACCTTTGGATTAAACTACCTATTATCTACACAAGACTTCCTACTCCCTTTCCTGCAGGCCTTCATTACCTGTGGGTCATATCCTTATACCTTTTACCCACTTAGCCTATAGGGGGTACTTCCCTAGGAGGGGGACTACATGTAGAAAAACCTTCAACATGAACGACAAAAATCTTTTAAGACTGTTAAGGTTAGCATTCTTATATTTGGCAAGACGAAACTTCAGGTTATGTCGCATGAATTAACCTGATTCTACTACTAGACTTGTTTAACTAGCAACGCAGTGCTAATTTTCTAACATTAGAGGTACCAGGTGTATTCCCCCCAGTTTCCATTCCAGTTAAGGAAGCCATAAGTTCAAGATTCACTATGTTCAAACAAGTAATAACTAAATAAACAGGTCCTTCATAATGGCTCAAGCCATGAAGAAAAAACAAAAATATCAAGATAACCCTAAGAGAACTTTCAAAGATCACTTCCATAGTAAAGATCTCTTTGAGAAATATGTCTCTGATGATGAATCTAGAGACTCTGTTGCCTCCTTTAGAAGAACCTCAAAATCTGACAACCAATCCACATATCGCCCCATGATTTCACAAGTATCCATATTGGATTCCATTAAAGCTTTATCTGACAAAATGGACTCTCATTATACGTCTCTTAAGCAAGATCTTAAACAATCAGTTAGTGAGCTCAAACAAGATATCTCTTCCCTTGGAGAACGTACAGAAATTTTGGAAAGAAAACATGAAGACCTTAACATTGACCATGCCAACCTACTGTCATATTCTCAGAACTTAGCAGCACAAATAACATACCTCGAAACTAAATTGGCGGATCTAGAAGATAGGTCACGCTGTAACAATCTCAGGATTAGAGGAATCCCTGAAGACGTTAACACTGCAGACCTCCCTAAATATCTCTTTGGCTTATTCAAGGTGTTACTTGGATCCCTTCAAGATCAAGAGCTTCTTATTGACAGATCATACATAGCCCTTCGACCCCGAACTCTGCCTCCGATATTCCAAGGGATTTCATTATTAGACTCAATTACTATACCTTTAAGGAAAAAATTCTTAGAGCATCCTTTGCGAAAAAGAATCTAAAAGAAACTTATCATAATATTCAAATTTACCCAGATCTCTCCCCTCACAGGCTTGCCAAGAGAAGAACGTTCCAACAGTTCAACCAAGCTTTACGTTCACACAATGTGAAATACATGTGGGGATTTCCTGTTAAGATCTTCTTTCAATTTGGAGACCACTCCTACATAATTTCTTCACCAGATCAAGGTTTGAAGCTCCTCCAATCGCTTGAAATTCCTCAGTCTTCAGACCCCATTTCAAAGACATCTGAGATTTCTAATTAAGTGCTCAATACGTCTGCGCCTGAATGGCAACCACTTCCCAGAAGATCCACCCAACAAGCCAAAAGAAAAGACTTGACACACTCAAGGGACCCTTCCTAAAGCCCAACACTTTTCTCATTTTATAGGAACTTGCCCAACATTTAGATTTAACATGAGTGTACGTACAGGTACATATCTTACCCTTTTACCTTCTAAGGACATTTAGGTATCTTTTACATGGAACTGATGTTATATCCTTTTCTCTTAACCCCTTAACGACTGAGGACGTGCAGGGTACCTCCTCAGAAAAAAGGCAGTTAATGCCTGAGAACGTACCCTGCACGTCCTCAGTGTGGAAAGCAGCTGGAAGCGATCCTGCTCGCTTCCAGCTGCTTTCCGGTTATTGCAGTGATGCCTCGATATGGAGGCATCCTGCAATAACCTTTTTAAGTCATCCGGTGCAGAGAGAGCCACTCTGTGGCCCTCTCTGCACCGGAGATCGGTGGCTACCTGCGTTGGTGGGTGGGAGCCGGACCGGGAGGCGGGTGGCGGCCATCGATGGCCATGTGGATCTGAAGGGGGGCGGGATCGTGGGCGGGGGTGGCTGGGGGCACGCACGGGCGCGCGCGTGCACGGGAGGGTGGGGGCGGGCGCGTGCACGGGGAGGGAGCGGGTGGGAACCGCTACACTGCAGAAAATGGGGAAATAAAAAATATAATAAAAAATAAAATCTAAACAATCAGCAAGGTGGTGGGGGTTTGTTTGTGGGGGGTGGGGGGTTGGGGGAAGCTACACTACAGAAAAAAACAAAAAACCCCCCAAAAAAGCACTTTTTATTGTAAACTGGGTACTGGCAGACAGCTGCCAGTACCCAAGATGGCCCCCAATAAGGCAGAGGGGAGGGTTAGAGAGCGGTTTTGGGGGGGATCAGGGAAGTTGGGGGCTAAGGGGGGGATCCTACACAGTAGCATATGTAAATATGCTAAAAAAAAATTCATTTTTTTTTTAAAAACCCTTTTATTTTAGTACTGGCAGACTTTCTGCCAGTACTTAAGATGGCGGGGACAATTGTGGGGTGGGGGAAGGAAGGGAGCTGTTTGGGAGGGATCAGGGGGTGGGATGTGTCAGATGGGAGGCTGATCTCTACACTAAAGCTAAAATTAACCCTGCAAGCTCACTACAAACTCCCTAATTAACCCTTTCACTGCTAGCCATAATACACGTGTGAGGCGCAACAGGATTTAGTGGCCTTCTAATTACCAGAAAGCAACGCCAAAGTCATATATGTCTGCTATTTCTGAACAAAGGGGATCCCAGACAAGCATTTACAACCATTTGTGCCATAATTGCACAAGCTGTTTGTAAATGATTTCAGTGAGAAACCTAAAATTGTGAAAAATTTTACGTTTTTTTTAATTTGATCGCATTTGGCGGTGAAATGGTGGCATGAAATATACCAAAATGTGCCTAGATCAATACTTGGGGTTGTCTACTACACTACACTAAAGCTAAAATTAACCCTACAAGCTCCCTAAAAGCTCCCTAATTAACCCCTTAACTGCTGGGCATGATACACTTGTGGTGCGCAGTGGCATTTAGCGGCCTTCTAATTACCAAAAAGCAACGCCAAAGCCATATATGTGTGCTATTTCTGAACAAAGGGGATCCCAGAGAAGAATTTACAACCATTTATGCCATAATTGCACAAGCTGTTTGTAAATGATTTCAGTGAGAAACCTAAAGTTTGTGAAAAAATTTGTGAAAAAGTGAACAATTTTTTGTATTTGATCGCATTTGGCGGTGAAATGGTGGTATGAAATATACCAAAATTGGCCTAGATCAATACTTTGGGATGTCTACTAAAAAAAAATATATACATGTCAAGGGATATTCAGGGATTCCTGAAAGATATCAGTGTTCTAATGTAACTAGCGCTAATTTTGGAAAAAAATGGTTTGGAAATAGCAAAGTGCTACTTGTATTTATGGCCCTATAACTTGCAAAAAAAGCAAAGAACATGTAAACATTGGGTATTTCTAAACTCAGGACAAAATTTAGAAACTATTTAGCATGGGTGTTTTTTGGTGGTTTTAGATATGTAACAGATTTTGGGGGTCAAAGTTAGAAAAAGTGTGTTTTTTTCCATTTTTTCCTCATATTTTATATTTTTTTTATAGTAAATTATAAGATATGATGAAAATAATGGTATCTTTAGAAAGTCCATTTAATGGCGAGAAAAACGGTATATAATATGTGTGGGTACAGTAAATGAGTAAGAAGAAAATTACAGCTAAACACAAACACCGCAAAAATGTAAAAATAGCCTTGGTCCCAAACGGACAGAAAATGGAAAAGTGCTCTGGTCACTAAGGGGTTAAGGGTCCTTGATCAGCAATTAGTTTTAACATGAGCCCACGTACAGAAACATATCTTACCCTCTCACCACCTAATGGCTCTTTTATGTACTCTTTTTCTTGCCGGACAATAATTGATTTTGGGCTTATTAGTTTAACTTCCATTATTTTAGGAATATTGTTAATTAGAAAAGAAAGTTACTGTTATTGCTAACCTGTGGTTTTTAAGGTTTAGTTTCACCTGACCTTCTCAACAGTTAACCATACTTACTCAGTTTGTTATCTGTTTATCGTTTATTTGGTTGGTTTTACTCTCATAGTTTTGAGACCCATTTGGACCTGAAATATAGCTACCATACCATCTCTCTCAGGTTTGAGACACTGTCTTACATTTAACAGCTACCTTGCACTTTAGAATTTTAGGCCAATCTGAAGCTTCAACCTTTAAAAATCCCTGAATCATTACCAATGTTAATTTACCAATCTTTATCAGAGACCCTTATTAGAGTCTGATAGTGAGCCCCAATGACAGGGATTAAGATTCAGATTTATGCTTAAGAGTTTCACTATCAAAATAGATTTACCTGGCTGATATCTCTGATTCTACCCTGATTATATTATTCATAAATTAGACTTCTAGATCTTCATAGACTACATATCCAACATTAATTATCACTCAGTAGATAGCAAACCATTTACTGCCCAAAGGTTAATATGATGTTATAATCTCTTTGCTTTTTCTCTCTCATTATATCGGATTTTAACTCTGACAAGAATTGATACTGAGACCTAAGCTTGCAAATCTGCTATTTAGTTGGTTAAATATTATTGTTTATTACACTACCTCTATAGTACTGTTGTACTTATATAAATGATTGTGTTCAGGTCTATCTAATGTATACATTTAGTGCCAGAAGGACCTTTATACTTAAAGGGACAGTTTACTCAAAAATTTTCTTCCCTTTAATTTGTTCCCAATGATCCAATTTACCTGCTGGAGTGTATTAAATTGTTTACAAGTAACTCCTTTACCCTTATATTGGCATTTGAAATTGTTAATTTAGCATGTGGTATCCCCACCTATTCTGAAAGTTTGTGGCCGCGCGTACCAGCTATAGATAAGCTTTGTAAACACAGCCAGCAGAAGAAATTACACTCCCAGTGTGATAAAGCAGAGATAAGGTAATAAAATGTTGATTTTCCATTGTTCTCTCAAAGTACTGGTGATTGTTTTATGGACAGATGTAAGATAAAGAAGCAGGTATATGTGCACAATGTGATACAGTAATGAGATCTGATTATATCTACAAGCTCAACCTATTTTATTAGGCTGTGGCTTCAAAACACAAAATCAGAGCTTTAATATACAGAAATAAACCTCAAAAAGCTAATTTTCATAAATTTTTTACTCTGCAGTTGGTAAAAAAAGCAATTGTAAACACATTAAGGGAAAAACTATTTTACAGTATACTGTCCCTTTAATATCCTAGATTAATAGATATTATTTCCTAATTTTACATCTACACTGCTCCGTCCTCAGGTAGACCACTTCTATATGACTTTCTTAACCCCACATCACCACATCACATACCTGGGTGAATAACTCATATCTAGTACCTCCTTCACCATCTCTTATTATATACATAAAACCAGTGTGACATTCTCTACTTTGATTTGGATCATAGTTCTTTCCCATTTTATTTTATCTACCTTTCATTTGAAATAATACTCACCTCTTTATATTATTATAAATAAGTGCAGGAAAGGTTTATTTAGGAGGCAATGTTATAGAATTGGCACAACTCACAGATAGTGGACACAACACTCTAAGTACACAACTAACAGGATTCTAAAAGTCTGTAGTACACAGGGTGATTGTGGGTGATAACAGGACCTCAGTCAGAAAATACAGGTTACACACAATATACGGGTACAGTTTATAGGTTACCGGCACAATACCTGGAGTCTGGTAAACAGAAGACTGGGAATCCATAACAGGTAAGGCACACTAATGCACAGGCAGTATGCAGGATAACAGATGGCAAAACAGGATTCATAAATTACTTACACATTACTTGAAGTCAGCAACAGTTTAAGAACAAATATAAGGTCTGCTGTAGGAAAGGTACTAAACCTAAGTCTTAATAAGCCAAAAGTAAAATCCAAAGTAATGAAAAAGGCCAGCAGTAGGCACAGGATCAGGAACCATCCACAATCATAAATAAAAAATCAGCAGCAAACAAGGAAGACATGCAGCATGCTGAGGTCAGAAAACAAGTCACAACACATGGTCCACATCAGGAAACTCAAATGCAATGTCAGAGCTCCATTGGGAGGGGAGAAGCATAATTTTATAGGGGATTTCAGGTGTGATTGACAAACTCCTCCATCAGCACATGCCAACTGCTCCCAAAATCTCCCACAGACAAAGTTCTCCCATAGCTCAGGGACAGAGCATGCAACCAGCAAGAAGACCTGAGTTCAATCCTAGGCCCAAAGCTACCATATTTCCAGCACACTCCTCTGCTCAGATTTTGATTGCTAGCAATGGGCATAGTATACCAAGGAAGGTAATATTGTTCTATCTATGTTTCTTTGTTTCTATCAGTAGCCAAGATATTGAAAATTACTGTTCTAATTTTGTTGTCCAAGTGCCCCAGAACAAAGGCTGTGGGAGGGATTCTTATCTCAGTAGCAATCTTTCTGTATCCACTTAGGCACTACATGAGCTTCTTTACTATTGTGAGTCCCCCCTTGGTTAGATCGCACCAGAGAATATGCTCTTGCACAGCTTTCCTGATGCCATATTTTTAACGGCAAAGCCTACACTTTCAGTGCAATGTGAGACATATTTTGCAGGAGAGACACAAGCCCCTTCTGACTCTAGGGTCAAATAGGCCCATAAGAAGTGTGTGTCTAGTCTCAATTGAAAGCTCTAAGACCCCTGTAGGTATGCCCGTGGGTGAGGGCAAGTTATTCCTTAGCTGTATGAATAATATAGGTGTGTGCACTGCGAAAAATTCAGTTGAGGCCACATATTTTGTTACAGATATTAAAAAAAACATATTTTTTTAAATATTTGTTGCCCAAGCTATTCGGTATTTGTTTTGTTTTAAACAAAATGAATACCAACTATTCGTGGAACATTTACATTTGTATTTGTAAAAACAAATGTAAATGTTCCTTTGCTACAGGTGAAAAAGTTCACCTGTAGTCTAAAATACTTACATTTAGCTCGCTGGTAATCCCTTCTTCTTAGAGCCACAAACACGTGCTAATAGGAAGCTTAGCACAACGGCTCCCAGGGTCTGCACTAAAGGACCTTCTCCTTCAGTGCAGGACCTGGGAGCTGCTGCCCTAAGCCTCCTATAAGCATGGCCAAAGCTCTGTGAAGAAGAGGATGGGATTAGCGCAGATCTCCAATGCGCTAAAAGTAACTGATGAATTTTCGTGCTGCATTTCTTTTGTGGAAACAAAACAAATATCTGTGTGTTGTTAACAAATGTGCATTCATAACAAAAAAAATGCACATATATAATGAATAATGTATGATAGGTTGGAGATGCAGTCTAGACAGGATAGAGCTGAAGCCCCCTAGACGTTTTGCAACCTACTATGGTTACCCTCACACCATATCAAAGCAGAAAGTAAGCCTTTAATTTTGCAAATATGAAAAGTGGCTTTTGGTAACAATTTAGGTGGCTTTTTATCTGTTGTGAAGCTTTTGGCAGTTGCTTTTACAGTCAGATGCTTACCCTATTCATACAAAACTTTTAGAAAGAGTAATTTTGTACTAAATTGCGCCTAGATTACGAGTTTTGCGTTATGAGCTGTGCAGTGCTAACGAGCAGTTTTTTTTCACCGCTCACTTAGCTACAGCGCTGGTATTACAGGTTTTTACAAACCCGGCATTAAAAGGCAAGAAGTGAGCGTAGAGCAAAATTGAGCTCCAATACCAGTGCTGCTTAAGTCAGTGGTGAGCTGGTTTTACCTGCTCGTGCACGATTTCCCCATAGACATCAATGGGGAGATCTGGCTGAAAAAAAGTCTAACACCTGCCAAAAAGCAGCGTAAAGCTCCGTAACGCAGCCCCATTGATTCCTATGGGGAAACAAAATGTATGTTTACACCTAACACCCTAACATGAACCCCGAGTCTTAAACGTATTAACCCCTAATCTGCCACCCCAGACATCGCCAACACCTACATTATATTTATTAACCCCTAAACTGCCACTCCGGGCATCGCCGCCACCTACATTATACTTATTAACCACTAATCTGCTGCCCCCAACATCGCTGACACCTACATTATATTTATTAACCCCTAATCTCCCGCCCCCAATGTCGCTGCAATCGACCTACATTTATTAACCCCTAATCTGCTGCCCCCAATGTCGCCGCCACTATATTAAATGTATTTACCCCTAAATCTAAGTCTAACCCTAACCCTAATACCCCCTAACTTAAATATAATTTAAATAAATATAAATAAAAATTTGTATCACTAACTAAATTATTCCTATTTAAAACTAAATACTTACCTATAAAATAAACCCTCAGCTAGCTACAATATAACTAATAGTTACATTGTAGACAGCTTAGGGTTTATTTTTATTTTACAGGCAAGTTTGTATTTATTTTAACTAGGTAGAATAGTTACTAAATAGTTATTAACTATTTACTAACTACCTAGCTAAAATAAATACAAATTTACCTGTAAAATAAAACCTAACCTATGTTACAATAACACCTAACCTACTCTACAATTAAATAAATTACCTACATTAAATACAATTAAATAAATTAAATTAAATTAGCTAAATCACAAAAAAACCCACTAAATAACAGAAAATAAAAAAAATGACAGATCTTTAAAATAATTACACCTAATCTAAGAGCCCTATCAAAATAAAAAAATTAAAAAAAATTAAAAAAAAACCCTAGCCTAAACTAAACTACCAATAGCTCTTAAAAGGGCCTGTTGCAGGGCATTTCCCGAAAGAAATCAGCTCTTTTCCCTGTAAAAAAAATACAAACAACCCCCCAACAGTAAAACCCACCACCCACTCAACCAACCCCCCAAATAAAAGCCTAACTAAAAAAACCTAAGCTCCCCATTGCCCTGAAAAGGGCATTTTGATGGGCATTGCCCTTTAAAGGACATTTAGCTCTATTGCAGGCCCAAAGCCCTAACCTAAAAAATAAACCCACCCAACACACCCTTAAAAAATTCTAACACTAACCCCCGAAGATTCACTTACTGGGAGAAGTCTTCATCCAGGCGGCAAGATGTCCTCAACGATGCTGGCAGAAGTGGTCCTCCAGATGGACATAAGTGGTCCTCCAGACGGGCAGAAGTCTTCATCCAGACGGCATCTTCTATCTTCATCCTTCCGATGCGGAGCAGCTCCATCTTCAAGACATCCGGCGCGCAGAATCCTCTTCAAACAACGTCTTCTTCGGATTGAATATCACTTAAAGTGACATCATCCAAGATGGTGTCCCTTAGATTCCGATTGCCTGATAGAATTCTATCAGCCAATTGGAATTAAGGTAGAAAAAACGTCAATCCTCGCATTCTATTGGCTGATTGGAACATCCAATAGAATGCCAGCTCAATCCTATTGGCTGATTGCATCAGCCAATAGGATTTTTCTACCTTAATTCCGATTGGCTGATAGAATTCTATCAGCCAACCGGAATCTAAGGGACGCCATCTTGGATGACATCACTTAAAGTGATATTTAGTTTTAAATTGGAATAATTTAGTTAATGATAGTAATTTTATTTAGATTTATTTAAATTATATTTAAGTTAGGGGGTGTTAGGGTTAGACTTAGGTTTAGGGGTTAATATATTTAGAATAGTGGCGGCAACGTTGGGGACGGCAGATTAGGGGTTAATAAACATAGGTAGGTGGCGGCGATGTTGGGGGTAGCAGATTAGGGGTTAATAAATATAATGTAGGTTGCAGCGATGTCCGAAGCGGAAAATTAGGGGTTAATAAGTATAATGTAGGTTGCGGCGATGTTAGGGGCAGCAGATTAGGGGTTAATAATATTTAACTAGTGTTTGCAAGGCGGGAGTGCAGCGGTTTAGGGGTTAAAATGATTATTATAGTGGCGGCGATGTCCGGAGCAGCAGATTAGAGGTTAAAAATGTTATTATAGTGTTTGTGATGCGGGAGGGCCTCGGTTTAGGGGTTAATAGGTAGTTTATGGGTGTTAGTGTACTTTTTAGCACTTTAGTTATGATACATTGTATCATGTCAGCTTGCACTATGATAGCTTGCAGTAATGCTACAGCGTTGTAGTGTAAAACTCATAACTACTGACTTTAGAATGCGTTAGGGATCTTGTCGGTAGAGGCTGTACCTCTCACTTTTTGGCCTCCCAGGACAGACTCGTAATACCGGCGCTATGGAAGTCCCATAGAAAAAAGGGTTTACGAACTTTACGTAAGTCGGTTTGTGGTAAGGCCAAACAAGTGTGCGGTACACCTATTGTGATACATCTTTAAGGTGCATCCCGCCCTGTATAGGGAACCTCCCTTTAAAAGGGGTTGGGTGCTGATGATCAGTGCCTGAAAATGTTGTACCTTTACTAGAAAGCTCATTCTAAGCTTTCTTTGTTTGGTTACTAAACCTTTTGCTGTAGCAGTTATCTCTGCCTTTTTCTCTTAGAACTGTTACCTTGAACCTATATCAACTATTGGCAGAATACTGTTAAGGATTTCCAGCTCATCGTCTTACTGGATTGATCCGTTTCCCTGTCAGTGGACGCCGGAACTTCTTCCACCCCCGCGACCGGAAGTCGCATTCGCACCGCAGCCTTTCAGCGTTCAGGTACCCTTCTGTGTTGTTCAGCACGGCACCGGAGTATAACTTATTGTCTCATAAGTGACCTAATACTTACCGCTGCTGTTTAAACTTTGTGCTAGTCTGTCATTATCTTGATTAATATCATTCCGTGTGATATCTGGCTGTTATTACTGGATGAATGGTTTTTGTACATAATTTTATGCTGTCTGTGTGTGAGTGCGTGAAGACAAAGGGACACTTTATTTCGTGAATCTGCAACAATTGTCTCAATAAGATGCCACAGTAAACCTCTCAAAGTTTCTACATACTTCTCATATTAACTCTGTGTAAATCTAAGTCGATTACACTGAAACATACATAGATGTTTATCTGAAAGCAAACTGACTCACTTCTGAAGTAAGCAGGTTATTACAAGTATTAGTCTCCTGCTTATCTTACTAAAGAGTTACAATTCCATTATTTAACAATTTCAAAACAAAGCATCACATAATTTTCAGGCCTTAAAAGTGTTAATTGGAATTGTAACTAACTATGACTCCTGAGGAAATAGAGAATCAGTTTAGCAGCATAGAACAAAAACTTGATTATTTGGCACATGCTTTGACTGAGGTACAAGCAGAAAATCTAGCCATCAAAACTGTGCTTAAGGATTATATGGCTGCTAAAAGCAGTGAGGTACCTGAACCACATGTACAGTACCCACAACCAAGATTTTAGGGATTTCAAGACAGCCTGTCACTTACTTTTCTCACTGCGCCCTCGCACATATCACTCAAACCGTATAAAGGTTTGCACTACCATATCTTTTTTACAAGGAGAGCCTAGGACATGAGCAAACAGATACTATGAAAACAATGATCCCATACTGGATTCCCTACAGGATTTTTTTCAAGCTATGGCTAATCTTTATGAGGATCCAGACACACAACTCCTAGCAGAAACAAAACTGCGCTCCCTAAAACAAGGGAAGCGGACAGTAGAGGAGTATACTACTGACTTCCAGATGTGGGCAGTAGACTCCCAATGGAACCAAATCAGCCTAAAAAATCAGTTTAGGCTGGGTTTGTCTGAGACTCTGAAAGATGAGCTCTCTAGACAGGAACTACCAGATAGTCTCTCAGGACTTATAAAATTGAGTACAGCAATAGATAGACGGATTAGAGAGAGGCGTGCAGAGAAGGCCTCATATGACTACACACCTAAACGATCAATCACCTATACCACCCACACAGAGAAATCCACCACCAGCCCCATGCCTATGGAGATCGGGGTTATAAAAGGTCCTCTCTCAGAAGAAGAAAAAGCAAGGAGAAGACTGGAAAACTTATGTTTATATTGTGGAAAAAAGGAGCATATTGTATCTAACTGTCCACACCTTCAAAGACAAAGGAAGGGTAAGCAAATTAAATCTGTTAGCATTTACCACATATCAGAAAATATGCAATTGACTTTGATTCTCTCTTTACAGTGGGATCAGGAAAATATCCAGTGCAGGGCATTGATTGATTCTGGTGCTTCCGGAAACTATATAGATTCATTATATGTTGTAAATAATAAAATCCCTCTTGTGTGCAAGCAAAACCCTGTCTATGTCAAATCTATTGATGGAACCTTAATCAAAAGGGGTCCAATCACACATCAAACCATTCCGCTTCTAACCACAATAAAAGAAGGTCACACTAAGTATGTCAGCTATGACATCATACCCATTGCCCTTCATACTATCATTCTAGGGTATTCTTGGCTGCAAAAACACAATCCAGAAATAGACTGGGAACATTCACAACTTAAGTTAAAATCTAACAATTGTTTAGCTACTTGTTATCCTCAGAGTAATTTTTCTATCTCTGCTGTGATGGAGGTCGTCCCAACGATCTATCAGGATTTGGCAGAGGTATTTAATCTAGTGGAAGCAGAAAATATGCCACCACATAGGACATTTGACTGTCCTATAGATCTTATCCCAGGGGCAGTAATACCCCATGGAAAAATTTACCCTTTATCTCAAAATTAACTAACATTTTTAAGATCTTATTTGGATGATAATTTAAGAAGAGGGTTTATTTCACATTCCACATCTCCTGCAGCTGCAGGGATGTTTTTGGTAAAAAACAAAGATGGCACATTGAGACCAATAATTGATTATAGAGCATTGAATGCTGTAACTGTCAAGAATAGATACCCACTTCCATTAATACCCGAATTAATAGAACGTCTAAAGGGTGCCACTATATATACGAAATTAGACCTAAAGGGAGCATATAATCTCATACGTATAAAAGAGGGTGATGAATGGAAGACTGCTTTTCGCACTAGGTATGGTCTCTTCCAGTATAACGTCATGCCATTTGGCCTTAGTAACGCCCCGGCGACGTTTCAGCACTTTATAAACGAAATCTTTCACAATCTAATTGATACATGCGTTATCATCTATTTAGACGATATATTGATCTATTCTAAAACACAGGAGGAACATGAAAAACATGTAAGATGGGTCTTAACAAGGTTAAAAGAACATAAATTATACGCTAAAAAAGAAAAATGTCAGTTTCACGTCAATAAAATAAAATTTTTAGGGTACATCATAACACCTGATCAGATGCAGATGGACCCTGAAAAGATTTCCACAATAATGCAATGGCCAATACCCACTACTATACGTGCACTACAAAGATTCATAGGTTTTGCTAACTGTTATCGTAAATTTATTAATAATTTTTCTGATATAGTTAAGCCATTAACCCAACTTACAAGTAAAAAGCAGAAATATAAATGGACTAAAGAAGCCCAGAGAGCTTTTGATGTTTTAAAAAATAACTTCAGTACAGCCCCCTTGTTGCATATGCCAGATCCACAATTACAATATATTCTGGAGGTGGATGCCTCTACTTCAGGAATAGGGGCTGTTCTTTCTCAATATAACAAGGAGAAAACAGTGATGTTTTCTATTGCTTACTATTCTAGAAGGTTCACCTCTGCAGAGAATAACTATGGTATAGGTGACAAGGAATTGTTGGCTATAAAGGTATCATTAGAACAGTGGAGACATTTATTGGAAGGCACTAATGAGCCTTTTAAAATATATACAGATCACAAAAATCTCCAATATCTCCAGCAAAGTAACTTTATCGGCTAGACAAATGAGATGGTCACTGTTTCTAGACAGGTTTGATTTTTTGATAACCTACAGACCTGGGGTACTAAACACAAAGGCTGATGCCCTCTCACGATTTCATGAACAGACCCCTGTAGAAACCCTAAATCCTATTATTCCTCTCGAAAAATTCATAGGGGTCTTAACACCTATAGAAATAACGATCAAACAAGCGTTAAAAAAGGAACGTAATTTACCCAGGTCTTGTAATAAAGATACTAAGACTGGATTATTCTATCATAACAACAAATTGTACCTGCCTACCTCTATAAGAAAACAAATACTACATCACACACACGATATACCTCTTGCAGGTCATATCGGCATACAAAAAACTATAGAAAGAACTAGAAGAGCATTTTGGTGGCCCCAAATGGATCAGTCCATACATGACTATGTCTTATCTTGTGACACTTGCGCCCGAAATAAGATAGACCATAAAGGTCCTATAGGATATTTATCACCTCTGCCTATTCCTGATAGACCCTGGGAAACTATATCTATGGATTTCATAGTAGAATTACCCAAATCCCAGCAATATAACACCATTTTAGTAGTAGTGGACCACCTAACTAAGTTAGGACACTTTATACCATTAAAAGGGTTACCCTCAGCCTATACTACTGCTAACACTTTTCTAACTCATATAGTGAAATTACACGGGTTACCAAATAATATAATTACCGATAGGGGTACGCAGTTCACCTCATCTTTTTGGAGGTCCTTATGTAAACAATTACAAATAAATCCTAAATTTTCTACTGCTTTCCACCCCAGACCAATGGGTTAACGGAAAGATTGAATCAAACTTTGGAGCAGTACCTGCGCTGCTATGTAACCCATCAACAGGATGATTGGGTGAACTATCTCCCAATGGCAGAATTCGCTTATAACAGCTCAATTTCATCCACCACCAAAGTATCACCTTTTTACGCAACGTATGTTTTTCATCCCACGACAATATCTTTATCTAACGTTGAAGTGAATTCCCCTGCAGCTATGGATTACTCCAAACAATTACGATTAGATACCGTAAAGTTGCACCTCTCTGAAGCAAAGACCTCACAAAAACATTATTATGATCTACATCACAGATCGGCTCCTATTTATCAGGTAGGGGACAAAGTTTTATTATCCACGAAACATCTTAAATTATGAGTACCCGCAAAGAAACTGGCTAATCAGTTTTTAGGACCTTTTGTCATTGAAAAAATATTAAATCCATGTACTGTGAAGTTGAAGCTACCTGCACATTACAAGTTTCATCCAACGTTTCATGTGTCACTTGTAAAACCATATCGAGCATCCAATGTCTCAACCACACAGGATATTACTCCTATCCTTGTTGACGACCAAGAAGAATTTGAGATAGAAAGAATACTGGATTCTAGATTAAGAGGTGGCCATTTGGAATATTTCCTGAAGTGGAAGGGTTTTGGTCCTGAGGAAAACACTTGGATACGAGACTCTGAGGTCCACGCTCCTCGTCTTATCCATGCTTTCCATCACCGTTATCCTCATAAGGCTTCACCCACTGGTGGAGAAGGGGGCTTTGAGAAGGGGAGTGTGTGATACACCTTTAAGGTGCATCCCGCCCTGTATAGGGAACCTCCCTTTAAAAGGGGTTGGGTGCTGATGATCAGTGCCTGAAAATTTTGTACCTTTACTAGAAAGCTCATTCTAAGCTTTCTTTGTTTGGTTACTAATCCTTTTGCTGTAGCAGTTATCTCTGCCTTTTTCCCTTAGAACTGTTACCTTGAACCTATATCAACTATTGGCAGAATTCTGTTAAGGATTTCCAGCTCATCGTCTTACCGGATTGATCTGTTTCCCTGTCAGTGGACGCCGGAACTTCTTCCACCCCCGCGACCGGAAGTCACACTCGCACCGCAGCCTTTCAGCGTTCAGGTACCCTTCTGTGTTGTTCAGCACGGCACCAGAGTATAACTTATTGTCTCATAAGTGACCTAATACTTACCGCTGCTGTTTAAACTTTGTGCTAGTCTGACATTATCTTGATTAATATCATTCCGTGTGATATCTGGCTGTTATTACTGGATGAATGGTTTTTGTACATAATTTTATGCTGTCTGTGTGTGAATGCGTGAAGACAAAGGGACACTTTATTTTGTGAATCTGCAACAATTGTCTCAATAAGATGCCACAGTAAACCTCTCAAAGTTTCTACATACTTCTCATATTAACTCTGTGTAAATCTAAGTCGATTACACTGAAACATACATAGATGTTTATCTGAAAGCAAACTGACTCACTTCTGAAGTAAGCAGGTTATTACAAGTATTAGTCTCCTGCTTATCTTACTAAAGAGTTACAATTCCATTATTTAACACAATTTCAAAACAAAGCATCACACCTATACCTGCAAGACTCATAATAGCAGCGGGCGTAAAAAAGCAGTGTTAGGACCTGTTAACGCTGCTTTTTTACTTTAACGCACAACTCATAATCTAGCCGTTGGAAACTTAAAATATTGGATACAAAATGGCAAAGGTTGATTACATCCTAATATGTGCTTTTGAACCTCAAAAATACGTCTTTATCACAAATTGTTTGTCTTTGATTTCACTATGCTCTCTCATTTTTAATGTTGGGTTAGGGTACCTTTATTATCAAGATAGAGCACGTCCAACTCTAATGAGATCCATTCAAATCAATATGTACACTACAATAAGCTGTCATACTTAAGGCTAACCCTCTTTGCCTGTCTTTTCTTACTCATCTTTTCTAGAAATGGTTTCCTCAGTGTGTTAAAACTATCCATTTTGTGTCATTAAACAACGTAACCTGTAATTTGCTTTCAGCATAGTTTTATACTTGACTTCCAACATGATTTTTTTGTTACCAAGACTTAAATCCTATCATTTTATTTGCTTCCAGCAGAGCATTCGTTTCATCCTTTTTTTCATAGCAAGTGTCCACTTCTTATTTTCTTTACAAATATAAGGCTTAGCACATTTTTTACAAATACAAACACCCATAGTAACTGTATTTCTAGGAATGTACAGTGGTCTTAAGAGTCCTAATAATGTACACTTGAATGAAAATAAAGAATCACCATTCACCATTGTTTTTTCAAATGTTAAAGATGCAAGTTTAATTAGTAGAATGGAGGTGACTATTTAAAAGATCAGTGATACTGATAAAATTACTTTTCTGCTATATTTGAAGATATATTCATCATATATTGTGGGTTTGTTTATTTCCATTTTTCTATTTCCCTTTCATAAGGCTAATTAATTTTATATTTGGGTCTGTTCTTCCAAGTGTATTTAAAGAAAGGTTATTGTACTTTGACGAGATCGCACATAATCATCTCCTGAAACACTATTCAACCTGAACTTACTAACTGTCATGAGATGCAGGACATATGCAGGACACAGCAATGATGGTACAACTCTATTTTATTACAGAGCACAGAAACATACATCTAGTCAGGTTGATTTCACTAACTAACTGCGACACAGACTACCGGACCTAAGCCCCGCCCCCCAAACTAGTGACATCACTTCCTGCTCTCATCACATCTTCCCCCTTTTCAAAGGGCGAAGCATATAAATATAACAAATAACAGGGTATACAAAGAGCATACAACAACATTTTTGAACAGTATATAGCAAATTGGTTACAGAAAAATAAACAACATTAATTACATCCTTACTTGGACATCGGGGTAGACTACCCTAGTCCACAGCGACCATGGGATTATTCTGCCTATACTTCCGGTCACTGTTCTAGCTAAAGTCAGTCCCTATATCGGGCCGGAAGTTTCACCACTCTTCTGCTTGATGTAACTTTGCATGAACTGTCCTCTGATGCAGAGGAAGGTGAATAAGAATCCGCTGGAGGCAAAGACATATCCGCGCTGTGATCTTGCTGAGGGGAAGGCACCTCTCTTAGAACAGGGGATCCCCCCGACGGTGGTACTGAGGCATCCAGTTCCAGACTCACAGGTACAGGCTGAAGATGTCTTCGGTTACGGCATGTAACCGTTCCTCCATCAGGACTGCATAAGACCTTGGTCCTGGAGAGCGTTCAATTACCGTAGCGGGCGTCTTCCATTTCTTCTCATCATCCAGTTTAATTCTGACACTTTTCCCCGCATTTAGTTCCTGTAAGGGCCTGACAGAATGTCTCCTGTTGTAGAAGAAACGATAGCCCTTTTTGGCCTCTTCATCCCTCCTAAGGACTTCGTCCCGAGGAACAGAGCCAGTCGGCTTGAAGACACCCACTGAGGGTAAAATGGTACGAATCTGGCGTCCTAGCATCAGCTGTGCCGGGCTAAACCCGGTGGCTTGAATGGGCGTCGCCCTGTATGACAAGAGGGCTAGGTACGGCTCAGATTGCTTTAAAATGAACTTTGTTGTTTGAACTGCCCTTTCAGCCATTCCGTTGGCCTGCGGGTAATGTGGACTTGACGTGGAATGTACAAAATCATCGGAATGCCCCACCGGCTTGACTTGTGATATCATTTAAAAGTGCAATTTCCAAATATCTGAAATAGTAGTCGATCACAACAAGGAACTTTTTCCCGTGCAGTTCACACAAATCAGCAGCTATTTTCTGCCACGGCCCCACAGGCAGTGGAGTAGAAATCAAGGGCTCCCTTCTCTGAGTAGGCCGGCGTTCCCGGCAAAAGGCACATTTAGACACGTGATTTGCAATGATGGAGCTGATCCCAGGCCACCACACAGCTGTAGCTGCCCTTTCTCTGCACTTTGTAATGCCTAAGTGGCCATCGTGAATCCTGTTCAACATCTCCTTCCTCATGCCGACAGGAATAATGATGCGGTCTTGGAACAGCACCAACCCCTCCAGCTCTGTGAGCTGCGACCTCTTTGACTGGTAAGAACTTAAAGACATCCAGGATTTCCGGCTCTCGGGCCAGCCTTCTTTTATGTACCTTATAAACTCTTGCAGATATGTGTCCAAATATGTCTCTTTCTTTATTTCTTCCAATTTCCTTGAAGAAATGGACTCTGAGGCCAGAACCGAATCAACATACACTTCCACATCAGATTCGGTTGAGGATTCTTCAGCAGCAGCCAGCGGGAGCCTGGATAGTGTATCCGCCACAACCAGTTGTTTCCCCGGCACATGCACTGCCTGAACATTGAACCTGAGTAGTCTCATTAAAAGTCTCTGGCATCTTAAGTGTGTTTTGTCAATATCATAAGAGTTGATTAGAGGGACTAGCGGTTTATGGTCAGTCTCCAGACTAAATTTCTCTAAACCCACTAGATAACGCTGAAAGCGCTCACAGGCCCAAACTGCAGCCAGGCACTATTTCTCAATTTTAGCGTATTTTGACTCAGCAGCCGTTAGTGTGCAGGAACAGTAGGCGATGGGCTGTAGTTTATTTTCATTTAACTGCAGGAGAGCAGCCCCCAACCCATAACTGCTTGCATCAGCACTAACCACAGTCTTTTTGGAAGGGTTGTAGAACCCCAGCACTGGGGCAGACCCCAGCAGGGACTTGGCCTGCATAAAATATTTTTCTTGTGAAGGTCCCCAGATCCAGGCAACGTCTTTCTTTAGCAACTCTGTGATAGGGTGTAGAACTGTTGATAAATCTGGAAGAAACTTGCCCACATAATTTACAAGGCCCAATATCTGTCTCAGCTCATGTACATCAGGAGGACTTTTCATCTGTTCAATAGCACAAATTTTCTCGGGGTCTGGTTTGATGCCATCCCCATTGATAATATGCCCAAAGTAACATAATTCAGTTTTCCTAAAATGACATTTTTCTTTATTTAACTTCAGCCCAGACTCTTTGATAGCCTGCAGCACGCAACTTAAACGCTGATCATGCTCCTCCACTGTAGACCCATACACTAGAATGTCATCCATGACGACTGCCGTGCCCACGTGGTCACTCAGGAGAGAACTAATTTTCCTTTGAAAGATTTCAGGAGCAGAGGATATCCCAAAGGGAGTCTGCAGAAGCAAAACTGACCTACCGGTGTGATAAAGGTAGTCAGTTTGCGGCACTTTGTATCTAGGGGGATCTGCCAAAAGCCGCTAGAAGCGTCCAATGTAGAAAAGAACTTCGCCCCTGCCAACTTTGGAGCTATATCTTCTAATGTCGGCAGCACAAATCTCTCTCTCTTCACTACCTCATTCAACCATTTCAGGTCCACACAGATGCGCACCTTTACGTTTTTCTTTGCAACAGGAACAATGGGGGCACACCAATCAGTTGCTTCAACAACCTCTTCAATGACCCCCATAGACTTCATGCGCATAAGCTCCTTCTCCACTTGAGGCATGAGCGGGAACGGAATTCTACGGGGAGTAGAAATACTGTATGGGACTGCGTCACTTTTAAGTGCTATACGGACTGGCTTGCAATTCAGTAGGCCCAATTCGCCAAACATATCTTCGGAGATCTCATTCACTCTGGCCACGAGGCCCAAGTCACAGGCTGCTTTTCTGCTCAATAAATTGCCAACACACTGACCTCGAATCACATGCACCCACATAGTGAATTTCCTTTGCTTGTACTCACAGCTGGCAAGAAATTTCCAGCTGTGAGTACCATGCGGCCACCGGGACTATGGACATTTGTAGTAACCTTTGCCAGCTGGGGCTGTTGAGGCAGTTTCATAAATGCAGCAAAAGACATTATAGTGATATCTGCTCTTGTGTCAATCTTAAAATCAACTTTGGCTCCCATTACAGTAAAAGTAACCTTCCAATCTTCCTCTGAGATTGGCCGTTCCACAACAGACCCCACAAAAGACACTTTCTGACCCTCTTGGTCACTATCCACCTGCATCTCCTTAATGTATAGCACTCTGATCATGGGCACGGTTGCACCGTGTGCATCGGGCATGCTGCGCCCATCCACTTTTAGGTCTATCCGTTATTTTAGATCTACCGCTCACACTGTGCCTTTCACTAGCAGTTTTCCTGAACTGTTGCACTTCTTCCACAATACTCTCAGACCTCAGATCAGCACTTTACTTTTTCACCAGTTCCCTCTGGCGAGCCATCCTAATAGCCCCATCTAATGTTAAATCAGGCTCTAACTGCAGCTTCAGTGAGACTTCAGCATCTGCAATTCCAATAACCATTCTGTCTCTGATTTGGTCTTCTTTAGCAACACCAAACTCACAGAATTCAGCTAGTTCATACAGGCTGTGCACAAATGACTCCACAGATTCTACCACACGCTGATTACGTTTGTGAAAACAAGCTCTCTCATGAATCACATTTCTTTTGGGCACAAAGTGGGCACTGAGTTTATCCATAACTATATCAAAGACAAATTCTTCCCCCTCTTGGAAAATAAAAGCATTGAACACTGGCTCCACATCCTTCGCCATAGAGTATAAAAGAGAATTAACTTGTACATCACCACTCTCCTTGTTCAATTTAGAAGCAATTCTGAAGCGCTGAAACCGCTGACGCCATGTGGAGGTACATGGCATGGAGATGCAAAAGCACCGTAGTCTTTTAGTTTGCCCCTTTATTAGGCTGAGGAGCATTATAAAATTTGACACTGTGGGAAATATTTAACAATGTGTGAGCGGACATGATAGGAAGTAGTGTATCATGTCCGATGCACATCGCTGCCTATCGATAAATGCTGACAGCATACGCAGTCGGCATTTATCATTGCACCAGCAGTTCTTGTGAACTGCTGGTGCAATGCTGCCCCCTGCAGATTGCACGGGTTGATTTCTGTCCGCCACCTCAGAGCAGGCGGACAAGTTATGGAGAAGAGGTCTTTAAAATCTGAAAATGTTTTATTGGCTGCGAATCTGCAGGGGGCATCATTGCACCAGCAGTTCAAAAGAACTACTGGTGCAATGATAAATGCAGACAGCGTATGCTGTCGGCATGTATCAATGAGCGGCGGACATGATACAATACATCGTATCATGTCAGCTTGCACTATGATAAATTTACCCCATGATGTGAGTTCCCTGTGGTTGGGGAATATTATATATATATATTTGCACTGATTTGAACACCAGGCATATATCTCACAAAAAGTCTACCATTATTGCTTATTTTATCCACTCTGCTATGGCCAGTCAGAGACAGAAGCGATATTTTCTACTGATTCAGTACAGTCCAAAAAGGTCCAGGTTCAGCAGCATATACTCATCATTGTCTTGATAAAGCCTTTAACTGTACAGATTAAATTAAATTATATGGTGTTTCATCCCACTTATTTAAGAAATTATTTAAGAAAGGGCCACGAAAGTCCTAAACATTCTAGGCAGCAGTGCAAAAGATGACAGCATATTGTCCTTTGCAGAAAAAGGGTTAACATTTGGCACAAATTAATCTAAATCTGTTTATGAATTTTATTTTCTTAGGCCTAGATTTGGAGTTTTGTCGGTAAGGACCCGCGTAGCTAACGCCGGCTTTTTTCTGGCCGCACCATAAAAATAACTCTGGTATTGAGAGTCCACATAAAGGCTGCGTTAGGCTCCAAAAAAGGAGCGTAGAGCATTTTTAACGCAGCTTCAACTCTCAATACCAGAGTTGCTTATGCAAGCGGCCAGCCTCAAAAACGTGCTCGTGCACGATTCCCCCATAGAAAACAATGGGGCTGTTTGAGCTGAAAAAAAACCTAACACCTGCAAAAAAGCCGCGTTCAGCTCTTAACGCAGCCCCATTGTTTGCTATGCGGAAACACCTCCTAAGTCTGCACCTAACACCCTAACATGTACCCCGAGTCTAAACACCCCTAACCTTACACTTATTAACCCCTAATCTGCCGTCCCCGCTATCGCTGACACCTGCATTTTATTTTTAACCCCTAATCTGCCGCTCCGTAAACCGCCGCTACTTACATTATCCTTATGTACCCCTAATCTGCTGCCCCTAACACCGCCGACCCCTATATTATATTTATTAACCCCTAATCTGCCCCCCACAACGTCGCCTCCACCTGCCTACACTTATTAACCCCTAATCTGCCGACCGGACAGCACCGCTATTATTATAAAGTTATTAACCCCTAATCCGCCTCACTAACCCTATAATAAATAGTATTAACCCCTAATCTGCCCTCCTTAACATCACCGACACCTAACTTCAAACATTAGCCCCTAATCTGCCGACCGAAGCTCACCGCTATTCTAATAAATGTATTAACCCCTAAAGCTAAGTCTAACCCTAACACTAACACCCCCCTAAGTTAAATATAATTTTATTCTAACGAAATAAATTAACTCTTATTAAATAAATTATTCCTATTTAAAGCTAAATACTTACCTGTAAAATAAATCCTAATATAGCTACAATATAAATTATAATTACATTGTAGCTATTTTAGGATTAATATTTATTTTACAGGCAACTTTGTAAATATTTTAACCAGGTACAATAGCTATTAAATAGTTAAGAACTATTTAATAGTTACCTAGTTAAAATAATTACAAAATTACCTGTAAAATAAATCCTAACCTAATTTACAATTAAACCTAACACTATACTATCATTAAATTACTTAAATAAAATACCTACAATTACCTACAATTAAACCTAACACTACACTATCAATACATTAATTAAATACAATACCTACAAATAAATACATTTAAATAAACTAACTAAAGTACAAAAAATAAAAAAACATAAGAAAAATATTACAACAATTTTAAACTAATTACACCTACTCTAAGCCCCCTAATAAAATAACAAAGCCCCCCAAAATAAAAAAATGACCTACCCTATTCTAAATTACTAAAGTTCAAATCTCTTTTACCTTACCAGCCCTGAACAGCGGCCCTTTGCGGGGCATGCCCCAAGAAGTTCAGCTCTTTTGCCTGTAAAAAAAAACATACAATACCCCCCCCCAACATTACAACCCACCACCCACATACCCCTAATCTAACCCAAACCCCCCTTAAATAAACCTAACACTAAGCCCCTGAAGATCTTCCTACCTTGTCTTCACCCTGCCAGGTTCACCGATCGGTCCAGAAGAGCTCCTCCGATGCCCTGATCCAAGCCCAAGCGGGGTGCTGAAGAGGTCCATGATCCGGCTGAAGTCATCATCCAAGCGGGAGCTGAAGAGGTCCATGATCCGGCTGAAGTCTTCATCCAAGCGGGGCAGAAGAGGTCTTCCATCCGATTGAAGTCTTCATCCAAGCGGGATCTTCTATGGTCATCCATCCGGAGCGGAGCGGCAGGATCCTGAAGACCTCCGACGCGGAACATCCATCCTGGCCGACGACTAAACGACGAATGACGGTTCTTTTAAATGACGTCATCCAAGATGGCGTACCTCGAATTCCGATTGGCTGATAGGATTCTATCAGCCAATCGGAATTAAGGTAGTAATATTCTGATTGGCTGATGGAATCAGCCAATCAGAATCAAGTTCAATCCGATTGGCTGATTGGAAACCAAAGACTCATGAACACACACATATACACACAGCAAACATGCAAACACAACACACATACACATATACACACACATATACACACACATACAAACGCAAATACAACAAACACACAAACACAACACACATGCACACACACAAACACAACAAACACTCAAACACAATACACATACACACACACACACATAAACACAACAAACACATACACATACTTCATGGCTTATCACTACCTAAAGCTGAACCTCTCTAAAAATGAGTTCCCTCCATTTCCCTTTTTCTTCCAATCTCCCTGCTGCCCAATCTCATTCATCACCACTACCCCTTAGGCCTGCTGCATTGGGGTCATATTTTACTTTGAAAATCATTTTGCTCCCCATATTAAGTCCTTAGCTAACTCCTGCCACTTCCACCTTAAAAATACGTAACTACCTCAGACACAACTAAGATTCTTATTCACTTACATATAATTTTTTACATTGACTACTGAAATTCTGTCCTCTCTGGTCATCCAATCCATCTTCCTTAAGCATTGTTCCAAATCTGCTGCTCCTCTTTATCAACACCTCTATTGGCTTCCCTTAGCCTCAAGAATAAAATTCAAAATTTTGACCCTGACATACAAAGTCCTCATCAACACTGCACCCTCCTATACCTTTGCCCTTCTCCGCTCTACCCAAGACCTGCTTCTCTCTTCATCTTTCATCACTTCCTCACACTCTAGTTAAGAACTGCATCCTTCATATGGAATGTTTTGCCTGTTCAGTAAGACTTGCATCTAGTCTCCAAAGCTTCAAGCGTTCTTTAACAACATATCAGGGATGCATTCAACTTTAAGATGTCTCTTCTGCATCTGCTCCCTATCAGTCAACATCACAATGTACAGTACTTCCTTTAGAATGTAAGCTCACAAGTTCACCTGTCCTATTGATTGTATCACATAAAATGGTTTACAGCTTACAATGACTCAAGGAGAGGGCCGTCTACCCTTATGATTTATGTAAATGTATTTCACAACACACATACAAACACAATACACATGTACACACACATGCAAACACAACACACATGAACACACATACAAACAAATTATACATGCAGACACACGCACACATGCAAACACAACACACACACATACATGAAAACAACACACATGCACACACACAAACACAACATACATGCACACACACACACTCATACACACATGAAAACACAACACATAGGCACACACACACACACACATACCACACTCAAACACAACACATATGCATACACACACACAATTAAAAGCAACATACATGTACATATACACACATACAAAAAAACAAAGTTTTTTTTCCTAAATATCAAATATCCTGGTAAATTTCCCAGCATCATAACACATTGACCAGCGATATTAAAGAAAAAAGTAAAATTGACTTTACGTTTTCAGCTATTCAGTTGCTGTTCATGTTTCTTCTCCATTAAAGCCAATGTAGGAATTTTAAAATTAAATATATTCTATGATCTGTATCCTTTTAACATAATATTGTGTGCTCAAGCACACCCACACATCAACCTTTTCAAAAGTTAAGGTCCATTGTTAAAAAAAGAAAGGATCTCCCTTTGAAAAGTCTGTCACATATTGGCATAATGCATGATTAGCTAGTGTTAAAGAATTTCAAGGACAAAATACAATAATAAGGCACAGACATCCAGGCGTCTGTAGTCAAATCATTCACGCTGTTAAGAAACCTGCTGGGAAGAATCAGTGCCAATTCGGCCCATCTGTGCCATAGGAAGTAACTTACTAAAACATGGAATTAACAAAAGATAAACCATGGGGCATTAACTAATTAAACATTTACTTTATTTTAGGGATACAGGTGCAACTTTATGTGCAACTTGTATTACCCTACAACGTCCATCCAATTTATAATGGCTTCCTCTATGCAAATTAAATCTCATACTTTCTAAATTAAATGTTTTAGATCAGAACTTCTTAATTTTTTTTTCACCTGGGACCCCTTTGGGAATATTTTCTGTAATCCCCATTATTATTATGTAGTCAAAAACAAAACCTTTGCAATGGGTATACAATGTTTTTTTTTTTATATCAATATACCACAAAAGTAAAAGGATTATTAGTTAAAATAAGTCAATTTAAATGTTGTGGCAATTGTTAACGGTTAAACTTATGGGGACATATTTATCAAGCTCCGTATAGAGCTTGATGCCCCGTGTTTCTGGCGAGCCTTCAGGCTCGCTGGAAACACAAGGTATGAAGCAGCCTTCTAAAGACCACTGCTCCATAACCTGTCTGTCTGCTCTGAGGCGGCGGACAGACATAGCCAGAAATCAACCCAATCGAATACGATTGGGTTGATTGACACCCCCTGGTAGCGGCCGATTGGCTGCGAATCTGCAGAGGGCGGCATTGCACCAGCAGTTCACAAGAACTTCTGGTGCAACAATAAATGCAGAGAGCGTATGCTGTCTGCATTTATCGATGTGCAGCGGACATGATCCGCAATATCAGATCATGTCCGCTCGCACAATGATAATTCGTCTGCTTAGTCTAACTCCATGCACCTTCCATGTAGGCTTCTACCCCATGTGTGGTGTTGAGCAATACCCAGGCACTGTGTGTACTCTGTGCGCAATGTTCCCTCTAATTTGTTGAGCAGTGTGCATGAAAATGTGGACTAAGTGACTAAATGTGCTATGTGCCTACCTCACATTAAGCAAAATATGGAAAAAGCTACTCACTCATACACAAACATACACTCATACCTACACTCACTCAAACATACACAAACACACACTCATACCTACATTCACTCAAAAACATACACAAACACATATGATCATACACACACACTCACTCATTCATACACAGACTCATACCTACACTCACTTTGTAAATATATACACACACATACTATATACATAGACACTCACTCTCACCACACATATACACACTTAGTCAAAGGTACACACAACACACACATAAATACATACATGCATACATACACACAGCCAAGGTGTCCCATGATATTAATGCAAATATATTTAACTGCATTAAAGGGACAGTCTACTCCAGATTTTTTATTGTTTAAAAAGATAGATAATCCTTTATTACCCATTCTCCAGTTTTGCATAACCAACACAGTTATATTAATATGCTTTTTACATCCGTGAGTACCTTGAATCACAGCCTCTACATACTGCCCCCTTATTTCAGTTCTTTTGACAGACTTGCATTTTAGCCAATCAGTGCTGACTCCTAGGTAACTCCACGTGTGAGAGCACAATTGTATCTATATGTCACACATGAGCTAATGCCCTCTAGTGTTTAGAAAAAAAAAAGTAAAATACATTCAGATAAGAGGCCGCTTTTTAAGGGCTTGAAATTATCATATGAGCCTACCAAGGTTTAGCTTTCAACAAAGAATACCAAGAGAACAAAGCAAATTTGATGATAAAAGTAAATTGGAAAGTTGTTTAAAATTGCATGCCCTATCTGAATCATGAAAGTTTAATGTTAACTAGACTGTCCCTTTAATTTTACTTTTTGAACATGACTGTGTGAAAAACTAGAATGTAAAGAAGGTATTGTTTATGTGGTTGATCACAGTCTTTTAGAATACAATTTTTTTGTAGAAAAAGCATTAGATAAATTAGATTTCCTTTACAATTTTCAATGTATAGTGCCAGTTTTACTTTTATGCTATATAAATTTGATACTATATCCTAGTAGATTTAAATCCAATATTATTCAGATATTAAAAGAATTGCCCTGCCTTTTTTTAAACCTCATTACCAAAATCTTACACTATAAAAAAAACTATATTAGATTCCTATAATATGCCCAAATAATTCTCTGTATAGAAATGCATTGTTTCAACCAACCAACAAAAGGTGGATATATAAATTAAATTACTTTTCTGTATTATTGTCCAATCCTCAATATAGAAGTTAAAAACAAATACCATCCCTCTATGGCTGGGTTCCTGCAGCTACTAAATTATAGGCTTTATTCCATATATAATATAAGTCACTTGGTTAAGGGGTGGTGTAATGAGGAAAATAAATAAAGCCGTCTTCAAATAAATTGTCACACTCGTCAGAGTGGGTTAAGGGGTTTGGCGCTCATATGTAGAGATGGTAGACTTAGGGCCATCTTGTGCACTGAAAGGGGCCAGTGGAACGGGCTTCGTTGCTGAACCACCCCTTTTAGGCATGGTAGGAAACAGACAGACAAGGCAAGTTTATTGTGCAGGAAACTTGAGAGTCAGATTCTGGAAACAGGATTAAGCAGCAGTAATGGCCACACTGAAGTTAGAAGTTGTACCCACTCTAGGGCCAGGAACAGGATTACCCACTCGAGGGCTGAGGACTGAAGTGCCCACTTGAGGGCCAATGACTGGAATGCCAACTCTAGGGCAGAGGACTGGAGTTCCCACTCAAGGGACAAGGACTGGAGTGCTCACTCAAGGGCTAAGGACTGGAATGCCCACTTGAGGGCCAAGGACTGGAGTGCTCACTCTAGGGACAAGAACTGGAGTGCCCAATCGAGGGCCAAGGACTGAAGCAGGATACTGATGCTTGGCAGACACCCTCTGCAGGGTTAGGGTACTGAAGCTGGATACTGGTGCTTGGAAGATGCCCTCTGCAGGGCTTTTTGTACTTGAGCAGAATACCGGTGCTTGGCAGATACCCTCTCCAGGTCTAGGGAACTGGAACAGGATACTAGTGCTTGGCAGACGCCCTCTCAAGGGCAAGGGAGACTGAAGCAGGATACCAGTGTTTAACTGGCGCCCTCTGCAGGGCTAGGTACTGAAGCAGGATACTGGAGTGATAGGTTGGTGACACTAAATATACTGGAAGCTGTGACAGGCTAGAAACAAGAGAATAATCTGAAGACAAGCTGTGGGTCCGATACCTAAGAGCAGTCTGATCAGTCACCAAACACAGGGCAGATCCAAAGGAGAGGTCAGAAGACAAGCCTTGTTACAGAAATCACCAAACAACAGAGATACAGGCACAGGTCTGAGGCACAAACAGAGTGTATAAATCACAATGTCAGAGCAGGGAGTGGCCTGTGAGCAGATGGAGCCAAAGAGCTACCCAGTGCAGGCAGCATAGCAAAAGGTTGCACGGCCAGGAGAACTGTAGGCAGTTAAAGCAGACATTAATAAAATGTAAACATAATTTACTTTAATCAATACATTGTTTAGTTTAAAAGGCACTCCCTGTGTGGCAAGGTAGACATCAACCCTTAATATCTTACAGGTTTCATGCTACAATCACCCTTTCTCAAAGATGGGTATAGTAGGGAACTAATTTAGTTCCAACAGGCATTCCATGTCTAAAAAAGTGATGGTAGGTAACAACTCCACTTCTAGTGACACAAGATCTTTCAAAGAATTGCCATAACCACAATACATTGAATACTGTAGAAGCAGTAAAATGAGCAGTGCTTAAATATTTGCACTATTACTAGCCTAAGGTTTGAAGATCCTTCTATAATTCATGGTAGAACAGGATAATATCTACAATAAAAACAAACACAAAGGGCACAGACTAATAGTTTATCATTCCTGAAATTTACAAAAGAAACCCCACATTCTATTAAAACATATGGGATACAATTGCACAGAAATGTTTAGCTTACACACTGCTGCACCAATCTTTATGAAATTTGTTAAAAATGTAGAGTGCATTCTCTAGAATGTACTTTTTTGTTTGTTGAAATAAAAAAAGTGTTTTTGGAATGCTAGTGAAAGTAAAGTTAGGTTTGCTAGTGGTAGTAGGGCCACTGCAGTTAGTTATTAGTGAGTAAGAATTGTTCATAGTTAGGGTTAATTGTTAACATTTGGTCCAGCATGTAGGGGTTTAATTGTGAATTAACTGTGGTGATGTTGGTGTTTATTGTGCTTGGAGGACTGTGGTTAGGATTTATTGTTGGAACAGAATTCCTTGTTGTAAGAAAAGCACTGATACATATGTAAAAGTGTTAGGTGATGATTAAGTTTTACCCTGCTTTATAACTGGTGCAATGACTTTATGCTAGGTCAGACCAGGTGTAATAAAAGAGGGGTGTGCAAATACAAACACATTGACATAGGAATGGGATGTTGCTCTATTGTAAGAATATTTATCTTCTATGTTCTATTTTGATGATAGAAACTAGATTAAAAAAAAATCTTTGTATCAAAATGTGAAATAGCTCATTTTTACCAGGGTAAAGTTTCCTTGTTACATATAAAGAATGTTTTGTTAAACAGTTTAGAAAATTAGAATAAAACCATGTCAGTTTGTTTTTTTTTAGTAGTGAAATATACAGTAAAGTAATTTAAATTATGAATCTCTAGTACCTCTAACAGTCTAAGCATCGGATGTTGCTTCAGACCCACTCCGCTTTAGTTCCGCCTGAAGCGGAAGTTAAGAAGTAGCGGTCCTAAGACCGCTGCTCCTTAACTCGTCCGCCACCTCTGAGGTTGCGGACAGCAATCAATACGATCGGGTTGATTGACACTCCCTGCTAGAGGCCGATTGGCCATGTGATATTGCACCAGCAGTTCACAAGATATTGCACTCTGAAAGAGCCTCTGGTCCTGATTCCTGTTTGAATACAGATTTGTTGGATTTCCTGGTGACTGATTTCTGCTTCATTTTGAGACTACTTTTCTGGATTTTCCCTTGGCACTGTGTTTCGTTTCTGGACTGATTTCCTGGCAATTGACCTTGGCTAATTCTCTGATATTTCCTAAGGACTGCCTCAGGTACTTTTGCTTGCTTGTTACCTGTTACTACAAAGTTACCAGTCTACCGCCTATGCAAGTATCCTGCCTGTTATTACAAAGATCTGCGTTCCTGTCTGTTACTACAAAGTCACCAGTCTACAGCCTATGCAAGTATCCTGCCTGTTATTACAAAGATCTGCATTCCTGTCTGTTACTACAAAGTTACCAGTTTACAGCCTATGCAAGTATCCTGCCTGTTATTACAAAGATCTGCATTCCTGTCTGTTACTACAAAGTTAACAGTCTACAGCCTATGCAAGTATCCTGCCTGTTATTACAAAGATCTGCATTCCTGTCTGTTACTACAAAGTTAACAGTCTACAGTCTATGCAAGTATTCTGCCTGTTATTACAAATATCTACATTCCTGCCTGTTACTACAGAGTTCTAGTTTACAGCCTATGCAAGTATCCTGCCTGTTATTACAAAGTTACCTGATTACAGCATTTCTTCATATCCGGGCTGTTACTGCCAAGTTTTGGTCTACAGCGTATCTACGTATCCTGCCTGCTATTGCCAAGTTTCTTGTCTACAGTTTATTTACATTTTTCCCTGCTTTAAGACTGTCTGAACCAAGTTACTTTGTATTATTGTCTGCACAGAGACTTTGCCTTTTATCTAGTTTGCATCTCACTGCATTGCTTTTTTTTTTTAAATTTATTTATTTTTAAATATTTATTTATACGTGCCAACAGTGCAATTAAGCTTAAGCATATTACAAAATAAGAGCACCACACAGGGCGTCAACCAAAATACATCCATAAAAAACAAAGCAATAAAAAAAATACATCAATGGAGTAATATGCTAACAAAATATGCCTATTCCAATCATTTTGTCTTGGAGACGCAAAAAAAAAAAAAAAAAAAAAAAAAGAATTGGATCAAAAATCTTCCACTTTTTACACTGATAGCACATTTTATTAACGAACCACAAACCGAGAAAAAAAAAAAAAAAAATTCCAAGTGCTGACCAGGAGAAAATTAGGGATAGTTGCAAAGTATTAAATAAATGTCAAATACAAATGAGCTGGAAAGAGGGTCACATGAAACTTATTAATAATTTTTATTGTACACCCTTGAAAATGTCCAAAATGTATGCTAGTCAAAGTTTCTCCTGTCCACGTTGAGCTTATACTAATGCAGATATCTTGCATATGTTTTGGCAATGTCCCAGGATTGGACAGTTTTGGAAGAAGGTTGCTTTTTGGATTAATAGATTGTACAAAACAAATATTCATTTTGATGCGGAAAACATCTTCTTTCTTAATTGTACCAATCTTGAGGCTTTATTACAGAAGAAAATTCTAAATACAATTATTTTGCTTGTTAGACAACTTATATTAAAAAATTGGAAAGCCAAAAAGATGCACGGTTTTTCAGTTTTTTATTAAAGAAATTCAGATGCAAATAATCTTTGAATCTTTCCATCTTAGAGAAGCAAGAGAAAGGGAAATCAGGAGGTTTTTGTTAGGATGGTTAACCATAATTAAGACATACTCGGAATGTGTACAAAAGACTATATTACATCCATTTCTAAGCTCGGAGGGCTTCTGTGACTTGGTATTATTAGGCGATTTTCCAGCAGATTGGATAGTGAGTTAAAGAGGAGTTATAATACGATAATTGGAGAATTTCGGCTAGGAGGATGTCGCGGCAGGCATGTTTGTGCCTAGGGGGAGGACAGGGGGTTCAGGGCGGGGAGGGGGAGAGTGGGAGACAGGGAGAGACAATTATTTTATGTACCAAATTACTCAATGCATTGCTAATTAACCTATCAATAAAACCTTCACCTTTATTTCCTAAAACCCTTGTACCAGTTTAATTATGCCAAAAAGGAAAGACTCATGCAGACAAAACACAACTTTACCCAAGAACCTGACACCTCTGCACAACAGCTTCCATCACCTGAACCTGCTCCCTTGAAGAGCGTGACAGTATGCTGTCGGCATTTATCGATGTGCGGTGGACATGATTCGCTATAGCGGATCATGCCTGTCCCCACCATGATAAATTTACCCCTAAATCCATGAGAGAGGCATTGGGATAGATTCACTAAAGCATATCACGTACTAAATATAAAGTAAAACAATCTAATAGTGCTAGAATGTCCCATAATTCATGAAAGTTAAATTGTACACAGAGAACTCTGCATCTAAGAGAAATTATCTATGGGTGTGAAGAGAAGGCAAATTAAGTACAATATATTAGGCAATGAAATGCAAGTTTTATTCAGTTGAAGCTTTGTATTGTGTATATAGGCCCCATTTATGAAGCTGTGTAATCCGCTTTGGGGGCGTTTTGACCATTGCTTCTTAATGTGTCTCCAATCTCAAAGTTTGCAGATGTCAAACATCCCAGACTTTTCCAGGATGACTGAAAAGCTCTGCTCTCAGGTAATTGCTTGTGCAATCTTAAAGTATTTCAAACAGTGTTCTTTTAGTAAAAAAAAAATGTTAAGTCAAAGGGGTCGATTTAGCAAGAGCCGAATGGCCCCTGTTTCCCTTGTTTCAAGGCTCGCTGGAAACAGGAGTTAAGAAGCAGCGGTCTTAAGGCCTCTTCTCCTTAACTCATACGCCACCTCTAATACGGCGTATAGCAATATGTAAGATTGTACACGATCAGGTTGATTGACACCCCCTACTAGCGGCCGATTGGCCACAAATCTGCAGTGGGCGGCATTGCACAAGCAGTTCACTAGAACTGCTTGTGCAATGTTGAATGCCGACAACGTATGCTGTCCGCATTCAGCGATGTCTGGCGGACATGATACACTGCAGCCAGGCATTGTTAAATCGGACCCAAAGAATACATAAAAGAAACAGATGTTGTTAAAACAACAGCAAACAGCACACTTGAATTAATGTGCACCTGGATAGTGCGACTTCAGAGCTCTGATTAACTGTTATGCTCAACAAAAAAGTTGCACAGGAAAAATCAAAATTACATTGAAAAGTAAAGTTACACTCACAATAACACTATCTAATAATTTAAAAAAAAAAATTGCAATATAAAGTTATAAGGGCTCAAAGATATGAGGTCTCAGGTGTTGGGGGGAAAGGGACCACAAAGGGCTTTAACATAGAGATATTTACCTATAAATATCTAAATATGTATATGCATGTATGTGTGTGTATATATATATATATATATATATATTTATATATTTATACACAGTATATATATATATATATATATATATATATATATATATATATATATATATATATATATATATATATATATATATATAGTAAGATGAAAAAACGAAGGTATGCAGACGGCTTTCAACACATTATTCTAAATAAAAAACACATGATCATAAAGGGTCACAACGATAGCATTTGCTTGGAGAAAACTGCTGCTGACATGTTTTGACCGTCAGGGCGTAATCATAGCTACAAATAAAACACCTGCTTGCCTATTTAAGGCAGCAGGAAAAACCTGATAGGTTAAAACTTAACTAGCAAGGATATGCAATAGGTTAATTATAAACCTTCTATGTTACATCATAATATGCCTCAAAAATATATATATTATCATAGTATGGGACACAATCCATTCAATTACATATTATGCCCCATACAATTTTCATAGGGACATGATTGGGTTACAAAACATGGTTACTTAATCAATAGTAATAGTAAAGGGAACTCTCTACATGGCACATACATGTAAAAGTATACTCACTTAAGCATACATGCATGTGTCTCTGAGAACACGTTACATATTACAGGTAAACCAACCTCTCTATATGCATTTGCATGTACTATGCACATACATTCACATCTTATGCATAAGAATACACGTACATATGAATAATTAATTAAACAAATAAATTAAATTAAACAATAAAAGAATGGGAAAAAATTAAAAATTGAATTCCTACATACGTACATATGCTCATATTTAAGACCATTTTGAATTGTTTCTAGTTGTCTTAAATCTATTTGAAATTACTAAGACCTACTTGTGTTTATCTCTGAACAATGCTGAGCTGTGCTTGAAAACATTCCACAATAGTGGGATTGCAGATTTGTCAGAAAGGAAAGCTTATTAGAATTAACTAACAAAGCAAAGTTTGTTTAAAGAAAAACCACAGTAGGCTATTTTAGATCTAGGAGTGCAACATGTGGAAAAGCCTGTATCTATTCTAAGGTGCATAAGTGCATATACATATACCATGGATACATATAAAAACCCAATTTCGGATAAAGAACCATGGATAAAAGGTTGGTGGGAGACACGTAGACATCGGAAAAAGAACACAGAAGAGGCATGTATGCTGAGGAGGGAGATGCATGGAGCAGATAGAGTACACTATTTCCAAAAGTTGATTAAATCGTATTCTGAGTTCAGACCTAAGGGAACCCTTGTCTGCAGCCTAAAAATCCAATACATCTCCCTCTTTCGCAGCAACTTGTCACAATCACCTCCTCTAGGGGGGCAATTTTCCTTTTCTATGGCCTGCCATCTCAAACTACTGATGTCCTTATTGTTGTAGCGTAAAAAGTGTCTGACCAGAGGTGTGCTAGCTTCTCCTGCTTGTATAGTGGATAAATGATTGTGAATACGGACCTTAATCTCATTTGTGGGGAGACCTAGATATTGTAGGTGACAAAGTGTACAGGTTAGTAAGTAAACAACATAGATGGAAGTGCGTTTCAAGCAACTGTTAATTGGGAAAGTATCTCCAGTGACTTCCGATTTGAACATATTCGACACCATAATGTACTCACAAACCCGACACTTTTGTCTACATTTAAAAAGGCCCTTATGTATAAGCCAAGAGCTGGTTGGCTTGTTTAGCTCCGGCAGAGAAGAGGGTGACAACACATTTGCAAGGGTTTTAGCTCTCCTATATGAACAGCGCAGTCCATCACTGACACATTTTTCCAATTTGTCATCAGCTGAAACAAATTACATATTTTACATATCTCAGTATACTGTGAACTGAATTCAGTAACAAAAGTTACACCTTGAAAAACTGTGCCAGAGTTGGGACGCGCTTTTGAATGTTCTTTAACCAAAGTAGTTCTATTAATTCTTTGTACTTGTTTATCTGCTTTTAGAATGACTTGACTAGAATAGCCTCTTTTCTTCAGACTATTACTGAGATCTATAGATTGTTCACGAAAAGTTTGTTCAAGGGTACAGTTTCGTTTGACCCTGACAAATTGTCCATTTGCTACCGCAAAGGGAACATGCCGAGGGTGACAACTGTTGGCATGCAAAAGTGCATTGCCAGCTGAGGGTTTTCTATAAATTTTACTGATGATCTTCCCTTGTTCAGTCCCCTCTAAGGAGATATCTTGAAAATCAATAACATTCTTTTGCAGTACAGAGGAAAATTTAATGCCAATGGTGTTACTCTTTAGGTAGTCAATAAATTCTGAGAAATCTGAGTCACTGCCCAACCAGATTAGAAGAAGGTCATCAATATAATGTCCGTAATACTTGGCTAGATGCCTTAGGGGGTTACTATCTCCATAGATGTGAGACAGCTCCCACCAACCCATAAAAAGGTTGGCATAGGAGGGGGCAAATTTGGCCCCTATCGCTGTCCCACATCTAAGGAGATAGAATTCCCCCTCAAACTTAAAATAGTTGTGTGTGAGCAGATACCCAAGTACTCTCAGAATATATTTTTGAAAATCCTTAGTAAGATCGGAATAATGTTTCAAAAAGAAAGTGACTGCTTCCAAACCCTCATTGTGGGGAATGGAAGAATATAGCGTGACCACAATGTGGCCCATCGGTACAAACCATAATTCCATTTTACACCTTCAAGTATATCAATTACCTGTTTTGTATCACTAAGATAACTATGTAATGACATAACAAAGGGTTGTAGAATGCTGTATACCCATTGTGACACATGTTTGGTCAAAGAACCTATCTCACTAACTATAGGACGTCCCTTAACCTCATTAAGGGACTTTTGTATCTTGGGTAAATGGTGGAAGATGGGCACTATAGGATGGTCAACACATAGGAACTCAAAGGTTTTGAGGTCAAAGTGCCCACCCTCCAAACCATCATCCAAGATACTCAATAATTCACATTTAAATCTGTTAGTAGGGTCCACAGATAAAAGGGTATAGTTTTCAGTATTATTTAGTTGGCGAAAGGCTTCTTGAACATAGTCTGCTCTATTTAAGACCACAATAGAGCAACCTTTATCTGCTGAACGGACAACCATATCCTCTTTACTCCTTAGTACATCTAGGGCCAATTTTTCTTGCCTGGTCAAATTTGGTTTAGCATGATAATCAGTTGTTTTCAGTACTGACAAATGACGTTCAACCCTCTTAAAGAAGGTTTCCAAAACCTGTCTTCTATTGTGAATGGGATAGAACTCTGAGGGGTTCCTGAAACCTCCAAAAGAGTTAATTGTATTGGACTTAGTGTCTCTGGTACCCTCTCTCAATAGGTGTTCGAGTGTGAGTGTGTCACATACCTCACTGAATGTATATTTTTGCTTTGTGACACCTGTTTTAGGAAGTGGTTCAATTTTGTGGTGTTCAGTATCGGTCACCATCAAATCTGGTTCTCCCTGATACTTTTTGTTTAGAGTGATGTTCCTTATCAATTTATTAACATCTAATAGAGTTTTAAATATTTCAAAATTATTCGTAGGGGAAAAATTTAGACCATAGCTGAGTACAGATAGTTGGGCAGGTGTTAATGTGTATCTGGATAGATTAACAACATTGTCAGTTACTTGTACTTTTGTTTCCCCCGTTCCCTCTGTTTCCTCTCAGCTGATATCGGTCCTGACCACCTTGTGCCCCTGGTCATATCCCTGTTTTCTGTGGAGGAAGGCAAAAAACCTGTGCCAGGTTTAATTTATCCTCATTGGAAACAATAGGGCCCTGTACATGTGTACACACTGTGTCAGTTACATAGATATACTAAGAGTTAGAAGGAGTAGAGCCAAATTGTGTGTCTTTAGGTCTAACTACCTGCACTTGAGCCGTAGTTTGAAAGTTACTGGTTTTTGGTTGAGTATATGAATAGGGAGTTTTTAGGATGCTTATTTGAGGTTCTTCTCCTCCTGAAACCCCTGCATCCTCACCTGACTCAAACTCACTGTCTGAGTAAGTAACTTTTTTCTGATTAGGCATTGACCCTTATTCTTATTATTGTTATTCCATGTAATTCTGGATCTACCTTTGTTATAATTAGGTCTAGAGGAACCTCTATCAGAGCGTTTCCAAATATAAACACTGTTATTGGTGTAATCAGATTGATCTCTGACAAATTTCGTATGTTTAGTCTCTAGTACAATTTGTTTTGCTTCTGCGACACCACTTTTAAGTATAGCATCAAATGTAGAGAAGTTAATGTCAGTCAGCCTATTATTCATCTCAGTCTGTAAGTGACCAATTTCTTCTCTAACAGTATTTAATAAATGCCGTTTATATGAATTTAGCAAAACCATTAAACCGAATGAGCACTCTGAAAGAATATTATTCCAAGAATTAACAAAATCAACATCAGAAACATCAAAAGTAGGAAATTTGTTAATGCGTAAACCACGAGGAATTATTTTAAGTTTGGCATAGGTTTCCATTGTCCATATATCCCACTGCAACTTATCTGTAGAAAATATCTTAGTGATGTCTGTAATTCAAAATGGTCTTAAATATGAGCATATGTACATACAGTATGTAGGAATTCCATTTTTCTACATTCTTTTATTGTTTAATTTAATGTATTTATTTAATTATTCATATGTACGTGTATTCTTATGCATAAGATGTGAATGTATGTGCATAGTACATGCAAATGCATATAGAGAGGTTGGTTTACCTGTAATATGTAACGTGTTCTCAGAGACACTTGCATGTATGCTTAAGTGAGTATACGTTTACATGTATGTGCCATATAGAGAGTTCCCTTTACTATTACTATTGATCAAGTAACCATGTTTTGTAACCCAATCATGTCCCTATGAAAATTGTATGGGGCATAATATGTAATTAAATGGATTGTGTCCCATACTATGATAATATATATTTTTTGAGGCATATTATGATGTAACATAGAAGGTTTATAATTAACCTATTGCATATCCTTACTAATTAAGTTTTAACCTATCAGGTTTTTCCTGCTGCCTTAAATAGGCAAGCAGGTGTTTTATCTGTAGCTATGATTACGCCCTGACGGTCAAAACATGTCAGCAGCAGTTTTCTGCAAGCAAATGCTATCATTGTGACCCTTTATGATCATGTATTTATGGATTTTTTAATTTGGAATAATAGATCAAGTTGTGTTGAAAGCCATCTGCAAACCTTCGTTTTATCATCTTACTGCATATCATCAGGCAGCAGAGACTATCCTTTTGTCCCTGGAGTCCCGCATCAGCTGGTATCAAAGTTTGCTGAGGGCTTGCATACACGGACAAGCTGATTGGTTCTGATTGGAGCTGAAGGGTCACGAGGTGTAAGTCCCCCTGCAACGTAGGACGCCGGAACGCTGAATTTCCTTGTGGATGGAGGCTGCTAACAAGCAGCACATTACAGAACACCAGTAGTATTGCAGATGAAGATGCTGCAATTTACCCGGGTCAGCTTGAATGGTGAGTCTGGGTCTACCTGACCATTCGTAATATAGGCAATTTACTTTGCCACCATTGTTATAGTTACACCCCCGGAGCTGCAGTTTGGACTGTGATTCCTCTGTCCTGCATCTACTGTACACTCACTAAATGCTAACAGCTAACAGTATTTTCTTTTTTTTTTTTTTTATTTATTTATTTATAACCAGTAGTGTACAATGCGACCAAAAAGATGAAGAAACAATAAACAAAAATACATTTCATGAATTGCGCCACGCAGGGCCAATGAAACCTCAAAGAAAAAAGTACAGAAGGGAAAAAAGAAAAGTATTAGATTAATTAACAATACATGCTACTTGGCTATTCAAAAGCCCTTCATATTTTATATACACTACTGGGTTTTTGTTTTTTTTTAAAACCATGTTTACCTCAAGCATCTAAACCCCAGACAAAAAATAAAAATAAGGTACAATGAAACAAAAAAACAAAAAACAAATTCTGTATACTCCTCCTCCTCCTCCCCTCTACCTCCAACATCCAACTGTCTGGTTGTCACCCCCTTTTTTTTTATATTTTTAGCTATCAATGTACCCAGCCCCACTCTTGGGGTAGAACATTTTTTAACATAAGTATCATAAATTCTGGGGAATTTTGTAAAGGTGATATAAGTTGCTTTTGTACTGTTAGTGGTTTTTCCCTGATTATGTTTAACCACTTTGAAAAAAAAACTGTAAGTCTCTTTTCTGAATAAGGTTTAATATTGAATAGCTCTATTGTCATCTGTGTATTCATACTATTAATAAATTCTTTCAAACTCGGCCCTTCCGTCGATTTCCATTTTTTAAATATTATATTGCAAGCCGCCAGAATAGCCAAGTTTACAAGAAGTTTATCAGATTTGTATTCACCTACATCGTATAGCAGAAAGACGTTGACTGCACTCAGGGATATTCTAATACGTAGAAATTTGTTGAGCCAGTGATTAATTTTACCCTAGAACTGCAGTATCTTAGGACAATCCCAGAGACAGTGTTTGATATCAGCTTTCTCAGATTTGCATTTATAACATTTACAGGGTGATGCTGTATCTTCCCATTTATTAATTTTATCAGGGGTTAAATAATAATTATTCACTAATTTATATTGTGACTCCCTCCAACTATAAACTATCGTAGCAGTTTCTAAAATATTAAAGCATTTTCTGATAGCTTGAGCTTGTATCTGCGGGAAAAGCCTCTTAATATATGTTGTAATCTTTTCCACTTGCATTAACCCAGCTTTATCACATAACATATTGTACCATATAGAAATTGATCTCTTCCCCCCCTTATATAATTTTAGTCCAGATTCTATCACTATCCTAACAGTATTTTCTGTCCTTACATTTCTTATTCTGGTGTGCTGGGGTGACTACACTTTACTTTGATCCTACTACCTGGAACTGTGACTCAGGGTCTCATCACCACTAATTATTGGGACTTTATGTCTACAATGTACTTTGAATGGTACTACATATTATTTATCCGTGTTTAAAAAGTGTCATTGTGGATATATATATATATATGTGTGTGTGTGTATATATATATATATATATATATATATATATATGTGTGTGTGTGTGTGTGTATGTGTATACATTTATGTGTATATATGTATTTACAGACATATATATATATATATATATATATATATATACACATATAAACTCAAATACATATATATATATATATATATATATATATAAGCAGATTGTGGTCACCAAGCACTCACGTTATACATATGATGCCTAGGTGCAGTACATAGAGATAATATAAACAAAAAGCAGAGACCGCACTCATAGGTCTTATATTTCACCACTGATGTGGACTTTATTCAATCTGTAACGTTTCGGGGTTTCCCCCTTTGTCAAACATAGCAAATAACATAGTGCAAGCCCTTTATATACATAAATAAAACCTCTCTTACCCCAGGTGCAAACCATCCAGCTCTGCCTGCGACGGGCTTCCGGCAGCGTTTACTCCGCGCAACTGCGCATGCGCGAGGCAGCACTACGGAACCCCCAGCAGGCCAACTGAAAAAAAACGAAATAAAAATTACCGTAACTTGGCAACGGTAATACTTAAACAAATATAATGGAACAGCGCTGTAAGAATGATCTCTACATAATACAGAGACACCCCATTTCTATTCTTAACATCTCCTCCTCAGTAATCTACACATTAGGTATCAACATAACAAATATCTGTATAACATAACATTATCGTTATACATTGGCATTTTAGCCCGTTATCAGAGGAGGGGGTGGGGGGCTGAGTATTGACAGCAATATGCTGGCAAGTATTAAATCTGTGTAGAGAGACTTTTAAATATATTCAAAACTTTCACAATTGAAACAAATGTAATTCAGATTGAAAACATAAAGCTAATTCTATTTTTGTGACAACCCTGAATTATAAATACAGAATGTATAACAGTATTGGAGTAGTCATGTTATTAGATGTGTGGACCTATCAGGATCTAGTATCAATAGACTCCCTTCTATGCCCAGATGTAAATTCACATATTGTTAATTATCACTTTACAGGAAACAGTGTAAATCGAAATTGGTATTCAATCCCTTTGGAGTTAAAGTGTCCAGTGTGTGAATCCATCTAGACTCCTTTTGTAGCAGTAACTTGCCTCTGTCACCACCCCTGGGCAAGGGGGGGACGTGGTCAATGATCACATATCTCAGGTCCTTGACCGTATGTCCATGTTTGGCAAAATGCCTGGCCACTGGCTGTTCAGAGTCTCCATTTTTTATTGCTGTTCTAATGGCCGCCCTGTGATTCGCCATTCGTGTACGCAAATCATCTGTGGTTTTCCCAACGTAAAATCTGCCACAAATACAATGTAACAGATATACGATGAAGACTGTTGTACAGGTCACACGGTATTTAATTTTGAATCTCTTATTAGTCCATGGATGTGTGAATTCACTGCACTGTATTAGTGCACTGCATGTCGTGCAGCCCAAGCATTTAAAACATCCAATTTTCTTGCCCTGTCTTAGCCATGTAGAACTCATATAGGCCTGAGTCATATCTGGACGCATTAGAATGTCCCTTAGAGATTTGCCCCTCCGATAGCTGATCATTGGGGGTCTAGTTTCTTGCAGAGGTAACGTTTTATCACTTGATATGATTTTCCAATGTTCATCTAACACACCTCTGAAATCTCTCTTGTCCGGACTGTATTCAGTGACAAATGTTAATCTGTCCATGGTTGGTTGGTCCTTATTTTGTTCACTGCTGGTTAAAGCTTGATCTTGCGTCATATTCACCGCTTGGGCATAGGCTTCTTGTAGCACCTCATCCACATATCTCCTTTCTTTAAATTTCTGATACATGTTGGTGAGTTGTTCTTCCTTCCCTTCTCTGGTGGAGTTATTTCTTACCACCCTCTGGAACTGTGATATAGGTAAAGCTTTTTTTATACCTGTGGGATGACAACTTGTATAAAGCAGCATTGAATTGCGATCTGTTGGCTTGGTAAAGAGTTCAGTACATAATTTGCCAGTTGATTTTTTTACTCTTAAATCCAAAAAGTCAATCACTTCACAATGATATGTTATCTTGAACTTCAAATTCACCGACAATTGATTGAGATTATCAAACCAGTCATTCAGATCTTGTTGGGTACCACGCCATATTAAAAATAGATCATCAATGTACCTCTTGAATATGATGATATGGCTGTCCTCAAATGCTATTGGGTGTTCTCTTTCAAAGGCTCCTAGAAAAATGTTGGCGTACGTTGGGGCCACATTTGAGCCCATAGCAGTTCCTGCTGTTTGTAAATAATACTGTGTCTCAAATTTGAAGTAATTCATTCGTAGACAATATTCAAGTAATTGTATCACAGTGTCTGTGGGTGGTCCCACGTAAGGATGTCTAAATAGTTCTTTTCTAACCGCATGTATACCCTCATTGTGCGGAATCACCGTGTACAGACTGGTCACATCCAGGGTGACCAGTATATCCGTATCCCTGATGTCACTTAGCTTCTGTAAGATTTTTATCAATTCAATCGAATCTTTAAGATACGATGGGATCATCTGTACAAATGGTTGTAGCATTTTGTCCAAATAGGTGGCAATGGGCTGTAGTATAGATCCCCTGGCAGACACTATGGGCCTGCCAGGTGGTTTACTCGGGTGTTTATGTACCTTCGGTAAGGTATATAAGATGGGAACAATAGGGTGTTCAACTTGCAGATATGATAATAGACTTGGCGAGATCTGATTTTCTTTCTTTAGTTGATTCAAATACTCATCAATCTTGCTCTTGAATTTTTGAGTAGGATTATTTGGTAACTTTTCATATACCTTACTATCCTCCAACTGTGACATGATCTCTCTTTTATAGCAAACATAGTCTTGGATGACCAGTGCTCCACCCTTGTCTGCTTCACGGATCACAATAGAGGCATTCTCTCGTAGCTTCTTCAGAGCTTGTGTCTCCCTTTTGGTCAAATTATTTCTGATGTTACTTTTGTTCTTTCTGACAGTCTCCCTCATCTCATCACTGGTTAATCTGGAATATGTCAGAATACTTGGTTGTAGACTTCGAGGATCAAAAGTGCTTTTCTTCTTTAGTTCAAAAGAGGCTACATCTGTTTCTTTCGGAGTATCCTTAAAGAATTCTTTTAATCTTAGTGTCCTTTGAAACTTGTAAGAATCTACCAACATATCGAACTCATTAGCATATGTGGTAGGTACGAAACTTAAGCCTATTTGTTATGTTTGACAAAGGGGGAAACCCCGAAACGTTACAGATTGAATAAAGTCCACATCAGTGGTGAAATATAAGACCTATGAGTGCGGTCTCTGCTTTTTGTTTATATTATCTCTATGTACTGCACCTAGGCATCATATGTATAACGTGAGTGCTTGGTGACCACAATCTGCTTATTATTATTATACACCAAACAGCACCCGTTCCTAACAGGATTTCCACCCAAGTTCAAACAATCCAGCTGGAACAGTGGGGAAGTAACAATGACAACTACGACAGCAACAAGCCTTGACATTGAGAAAGAGGAGGATTATGCACATACCCTTCAATTTAGTGCAGAAGATGCAACTCGCATTCGCTTTGATAGCGGAGTAATAAAAACACAGCGGGAAATTCCTTTACATTTATACAATCAGATTTTGAAATTGAAAAAAAGAAGGATTGATTTTAAGCTACACGGCTGCTACCTATCCGCCTATCACGAGAAGATGCACATACCAAAAGGCTTTAGGATTAAAAATATGCCCACCATTGGCAGGAATAATCCTGTGTTTTGTAAGAAGTGGTGTGGCATATTAAACAAATGCTCTCTAGATCTCATGTTATTGGTAATTGAGGAGACTGGAGCAACATTGAAGAGTCTGGAAATTGAAATCACACAATTTGAAACTGATCATCTGTGTAAATTAGAACAAGATCAACAAGAGGATTGGCTCACCAAACTGCACAAACAGCTTAAAGATTATGAAGGTGAGCTAATAGCATTTAAAGAAAAGAAATGGGAAGTTGTGACCACGGATTACCGTGAGAAAAGAGTATATCAGTGGACATTAAGCCCTGAAGAAAGGCAGTTCAGGATGTCACGAAGGAGACCTAGGGTATATAAACCCAGAAACCTGACAACTATTGACAGTTCAGATAATGCCACTGATAATGAGGCACCATCAACATCTACAGAATGGCAAAGGGAGGAGGCGGCACCCAGGATCACACGATCAAAAAACGAGGAGCGCCCAGGCCCCACACGAGGAAGGGGGGGGCACAAGAACCGGTGGCAGAGGCAGACCGCCAAGACAGGGCCGAAGATATTAGCTGACAATATCATCAATCTAAGTAGCTACGAGCTGAATCAAGAGGAGAAAGATGTGCTTAATAAAGGCTTAAGTTTCGTACCTACCACATATGCTAATGAGTTCGATATGTTGGTAGATTCTTACAAGTTTCAAAGGACACTAAGATTAAAAGAATTCTTTAAGGATACTCCGAAAGAAACAGATGTAGCCTCTTTTGAACTAAAGAAGAAAAGCACTTTTGATCCTCGAAGTCTACAACCAAGTATTCTGACATATTCCAGATTAACCAGTGATGAGATGAGGGAGACTGTCAGAAAGAACAAAAGTAACATCAGAAATAATTTGACCAAAAGGGAGACACAAGCTCTGAAGAAGCTACGAGAGAATGCCTCTATTGTGATCCGTGAAGCAGACAAGGGTGGAGCACTGGTCATCCAAGACTATGTTTGCTATAAAAGAGAGATCATGTCACAGTTGGAGGATAGTAAGGTATATGAAAAGTTACCAAATAATCCTACTCAAAAATTCAAGAGCAAGATTGATGAGTATTTGAATCAACTAAAGAAAGAAAATCAGATCTCGCCAAGTCTATTATCATATCTGCAAGTTGAACACCCTATTGTTCCCATCTTATATTCCTTACCGAAGGTACATAAACACCCGAGTAAACCACCTGGCAGGCCCATAGTGTCTGCCAGGGGATCTATACTACAGCCCATTGCCACCTATTTGGACAAAATGCTACAACCATTTGTACAGATGATCCCATCGTATCTTAAAGATTCGATTGAATTGATAAAAATCTTACAGAAGCTAAGTGACATCAGGGATACGGATATACTGGTCACCCTGGATGTGACCAGTCTGTACACGGTGATTCCGCACAATGAGGGTATACATGCGGTTAGAAAAGAACTATTTAGACATCCTTACGTGGGACCACCCACAGACACTGTGATACAATTACTTGAATATTGTCTACGAATGAATTACTTCAAATTTGAGACACAGTATTATTTACAAACAGCAGGAACTGCTATGGGCTCAAATGTGGCCCCAACGTACGCCAACATTTTTCTAGGAGCCTTTGAAAGAGAACACCCAATAACATTTGAGGACAGCCATATCATCATATTCAAGAGGTACATTGATGATCTATTTTTAATATGGCGTGGTACCCAACAAGATCTGAATGACTGGTTTGATAATCTCAATCAATTGTCGGTGAATTTGAAGTTCAAGATAACATATCATTGTGAAGTGATTGACTTTTTGGATTTAAGAGTAAAAAAATCAACTGGCAAATTATGTACTGAACTCTTTACCAAGCCAACAGATCGCAATTCAATGCTGCTTTATACAAGTTGTCATCCCACAGGTATAAAAAAAGCTTTACCTATATCACAGTTCCAGAGGGTGGTAAGAAATAACTCCACCAGAGAAGGGAAGGAAGAACAACTCACCAACATGTATCAGAAATTTAAAGAAAGGAGATATGTGGATGAGGTGCTACAAGAAGCCTATGCCCAAGCGGTGAATATGACGCAAGATCAAGCTTTAACCAGCAGTGAACAAAATAAGGACCAACCAACCATGGACAGATTAACATTTGTCACTGAATACAGTCCGGACAAGAGAGATTTCAGAGGTGTGTTAGATGAACATTGGAAAATCATATCAAGTGATAAAACGTTACCTCTGCAAGAAACTAGACCCCCAATGATCAGCTATCGGAGGGGCAAATCTCTAAGGGACATTCTAATGCGTCCAGATATGACTCAGGCCTATATGAGTTCTACATGGCTAAGACAGGGCAAGAAAATTGGATGTTTTAAATGCTTGGGCTGCACGACATGCAGTGCACTAATACAGTGCAGTGAATTCACACATCCATGGACTAATAAGAGATTCAAAATTAAATACAGTGTGACCTGTACAACAGTCTTCATCGTATATCTGTTACATTGTATTTGTGGCAGATTTTACGTTGGGAAAACCACAGATGATTTGCGTACACGAATGGCGAATCACAGGGCGGCCATTAGAACAGCAATAAAAAATGGAGACTCTGAACAGCCAGTGGCCAGGCATTTTGCCAAACATGGACATACGGTCAAGGACCTGAGATATGTGATCATTGACCACGTCCCCCCCTTGCCCAGGGGTGGTGACAGAGGCAAGTTACTGCTACAAAAGGAGTCTAGATGGATTCACACACTGGACACTTTAACTCCAAAGGGATTGAATACCAATTTCGATTTACACTGTTTCCTGTAAAGTGATAATTAACAATATGTGAATTTACATCTGGGCATAGAAGGGAGTCTATTGATACTAGATCCTGATAGGTCCACACATCTAATAACATGACTACTCCAATACTGTTATACATTCTGTATTTATAATTCAGGGTTGTCACAAAAATAGAATTAGCTTTATGTTTTCAATCTGAATTACATTTGTTTCAATTGTGAAAGTTTTGAATATATTTAAAAGTCTCTCTACACAGATTTAATACTTGCCAGCATATTGCTGTCAATACTCAGCCCCCCACCCCCTCCTCTGATAACGGGCTAAAATGCCAATGTATAACGATAATGTTATGTTATACAGATATTTGTTATGTTGATACCTAATGTGTAGATTACCGAGGAGGAGATGTTAAGAATAGAAATGGGGTGTCTCTGTATTATGTAGAGATCATTCTTACAGCGCTGTTCCATTATATTTGTTTAAGTATTACCGTTGCCAAGTTACGGTAATTTTTATTTCGTTTTTTTTTCAGTTGGCCTGCTGGGGGTTCCGTAGTGCTGCCTCGCGCATGCGCAGTTGCGCGGAGTAAACGCTGCCGGAAGCCCGTCGCAGGCAGAGCTGGATGGTTTGCACCTGGGGTAAGAGAGGTTTTATTTATGTATATAAAGGGCTTGCACTATGTTATTTGTTATGTTTGACAAAGGGGGAAACCCCGAAACGTTACAGATTGAATAAAGTCCACATCAGTGGTGAAATATAAGACCTATGAGTGCGGTCTCTGCTTTTTGTTTATATATATATATATATATATATATATATATATATATATATATATGTGTCAGGCGGAACTACTATTGGTGCAGCAGGGGCAGTGGCACCAAGGCCCAAAATATAGTATATATATTTTGACAAACAATCATTGTGTATATATATGTATTTAAGAATAAATAGAACATATTCTGCTATATGAAGAACATTGGAATGTGAAATATTAATATTAACGCAATTGAGAAAACACAATCAGGTTTGCGCGACTTGCTGGGTGGTTTTTCTCCCCACTATTCTCACTTCATTGAAGCTTATGGAGGAAAACGGTAGTGTGGTCGGGTTAGCGCTCCTGTGAAAATGTTTTACTTTCAAATTGTAATACACGTGCTACCTGATGCACACAAAAAGATTACCTCTAGCCGAGTTAACGTGCAAGCAATAAATAGCACTCCACTAGTAATCTAGCATTTAATGAGCCCATTGCTATCATTACATAACTTAATTTCTACTGTCATATTATTTTTGCCTTCCTGTAAAGTCCACAGCCCCCTTTTGGAGCAGTGACAGCAAGAAATGGACCCTTCAAAAATTAAGTTAAAAAGAAGAATTAAAAGGTAAAATCATTTTCAAATGATGAATAATACATATTGCATTGATTCCTATAAAGTATAACCCACTGCTTAGTGTTTTTTTTATTGCAACAATAAAACAGACGGTTTTATATTCCTTTAAATTCTGGCAGTCAATGCTGCTTTGGAGGCCCTAAAGGTATATGGACAGGTTCTCTTTATGAAAACTTTGTCTTCACGCAGTTTGATAAAAAAAAAAAGTAAAAAGAGTTTAACAATGAATTTATAAACACAGGTTTGACAAATTATAATTGTATTTTGTATTCTTTTCTATGTAAAAAGTCCAAAAGAGCAGTCATAAAAAGTATTTAGGCATGATTAAAGTTTTCAATTCTCATTGTGTTCTGCAGGGATTTATTTGTGTGCATGTTTTGTTGTCAATCTTAAATCATAAAATCATAATCTTTAAAGGGACACTGAACCCAATGTTTTTCTTTTGTGATTTAGATAGAGCATGCAACTTTCTAATTTATTCATATTATCAAATTTTCTTCATGCTCTTGGTATCTTTATTTGAAAAGCAAGTTTAGAAGTCGGCCCATTTTTGGTGAATAACCTGGTTGTTCTTGCTGATTGGTGGATAAATTCACCCACCAATAAACAAGTGCTGTCCAGGTCTGAACCAAAAATTGTCTGGTTCCTTAGCTTAGATGTCATCTTTTTCAAATAAAGAAAGCAAGAGAACGAAGAAAAAATGATAATAGGAGTAAATTAGAAAGTTATTTAAAATTGTGTGATCTATCTGAATCATGAAAGAAAACATTTGGGTTTGGTGTCCCTTTAATAATCATACATCTAATGAAAAATCTAATTTCTTCTAGTCAAGTTTGCCTACACAAAAAAGAGAGTACAACACCATATTAAGGTACCTTAGGCAGGTGCTAAACTTACCTAATGGAAATTCACTTCTGCATGGGGATTACATGCTATATGGAAGACAAGACATTTTATACTATTTTCTGTTTTGTTTATTTTTTTAAAATATTTTTATTTTATGCCAAATGGTTTCATCTAAATTCCTTGGCACTATCAAAATATGAGCATAATGATCTGCATAAAGTATCAGCTGCCACATAATCGTGATTAAATGCATGAGGAGTTACCTCTTAAGCCAAACAATTAGCTTGGTCTAATATCTAAAATAGTGTGTTTTTGATTCATTCATTAATTGCCTGAAAAATAATAATAATGTATTGTATATACACTTGTTTTAATTTTGTGACTAAAACAATCTTTTTTTTTTAAATTATTTTTTAACAAATAACATGTGCCACATATTACATAAAACATACAGTACGCATCATTCGGTCACTAATTTAACGTTTAGCTCTATCCTAGTCTCCTTTTTCCTCCTTTTCTTTGTTATCTACTTCCTGTTTCCTTATTTTTTTCAAGGATGGCATTCATAGAGTAGTAACCCACGTTATTAATGGTACATAAAACCCAAAAATTTTCTTTCATGATACAGACAGAGCATGCAATTTTAAACAATTTTCCAATTTACTTCTATTGGCAAATTTCCTTAGTTTTCTTGTTATTTATTGTTAAAGAGATATCTACTGTAGATATAGCATGCACATGACAGGAAATAGTTCTGCCATCTAGTGCTCTTGCTAATGTTTACCATTGTTGCAAAACAGCTGCCATATAGTGTTTCAGAGACGTGCATGCTCCTAAGCTAACCTTTCAGCTTTTCAACTAAGGATAACAAGAAAAGAAAGAAAATTTGATAATAGAAATAAATTGAAAAGTTATTTCAAATTGTATGCTCTATCTGAATCATGAAAGAAAAAATTGGAGTTTTATGTCCCTTTAGCTTAGACCAATAACAATAAAAAATGGCAATGGAAGCATTATGGCTCTGTGAAGCTTGCTATAATGTTTCCCAGTTAAAGTAGTTTTCTCTGTTTAAGTATAGAGCGGTTAGAGTAACCAAGAATGTGTGAGAATCTAATTCAGTGTACAGCTTGCTATATGTTTGCATCACCGGAGCAGAGACTTCAGGGCTCATATCTCTGTGTGAGCATATTGTTTCTTTAGAGGTTTGTATTAGAGTTCTGGAGGATATTCAGACACTTGAAAGGGAAATGGATATAAACAGGTTGTCCATCATTCTAGCAGTGGGAATGGATGGGATTCATATGTGTCCTAAAAAAATGACTTAAGGGAGTTTGGTAGCAAGCTTAAAACAAGGACTTCTAAGGTAGAATTATCTGAGATATTACCATGTAAGGCAGATAGAGCTAAGGGCAGTAATGTCATGGTTAAACACATTGTGTAAAAATAAGGGGTTTGACTTTTTACAGAACTAGGCTGACTTTTTGCTTGGGAACAATTTATACAGTAAGGATGGATTGCACCTGAATTACATAGGTGCAGGTGGGTTGGGGGATAGGATGGTAGAATGTTTAGAAATCTTGTTAAACTAGGGAGGGGGGCAGTCCAAACTTAATAGTACAGACAGATCAGGCCTCCATTACATATGCAGCGTCGCCCGCAAAATCCTCTGCCGCCAGATTTTACGCGATTTTGGTATTACATATACGGCATAGCATACAAGTTACACGCGTATATTTCACCCGTTGCTCGCAATTATTACTCCCATAGGCTAACATGGGGCCTCGTCGTAAATCGGTATCCAATATCCAGCGCAAGGACTTACGTGGTGAAAATGGAGAAATCTTACTCCATTTTTACTTCGCCATAAAAGGCAGCCGTAGCAGTAGTATGGGAGCACTGTAACTCCCGAAAATGCCTGCAAAAATAAACTAACACCTAACGCATGCGCAATGTCTATCTACCTGTCAATCGCAATCCCCCACCGCAATAACTAATAAAGTCTATTAACCCCTAAATCCGCCAACCCCAACATCGCAAACTACCTATTAAAAATATTAACCCCTAATCCGCCATTAAACCACAACGCAATAAACCTAATCAAGTATTAACCCCTAAACCGCCATAGCCCACAACGCAATAAATCTAACCCCTAACCTAACCCCCCCTAACCTAACCCCCCCCTAAATAAACTAAAATGACCTAATTTACAAAATACTAAAGTTACCATTAAATATAAAAAAAATTACACTACTTCTAAAATACAAATAAACTAAGTATAAATTAAAGGGGCAGTCTAATCAAAATTCAGGAGTAGACTGTCCCTTTAAGCAAGAATTACAGAAAATAAAAAATAAAATTACAAAATGTTAAATAAATTACACCTAATCCCTATGAAAATAAAAAAAGTCCCCCCCAAAATAAAAACACCCCCTAATCTAATCAACTACCAGTAGCCCTTAAAAGGACTTTTTCAGGGCATTGCCCCAAGATAATCAGCTCTTTTGCAAAAAAAATACATACAGCCCACCCTACCAGTAAACCCCCTCACCCACCAACCCCCCCCAAAAAAAATACTAACACTAAAAACGCTAAACTACCCATTGCCCTGAAAAGGGCATTTGTTGGGCTTTTCTCTTTTGCTGCCCACCCTATCTAAATAAAATAAATCCCCCCAAAAAGCCTAACCCCCAAGTGGTCTTCACCTGTCCTGAAGTTCAGCGGATAATGTCCTGTGGTGAAGTCTTTTTCCAAGCGGCGACCTCTTCTTTCTTCTTCCAGGAACCAGCCGGAGCAGAGCGGAGGGAGGAGTTGAAGACCGGTGACGCTGGAACTGAAGACCGGCGACTCTGGACCTGAAGACCAGCGACCGTGGAGCCATGGAGCGTGGAGGATCCTCTTCATACGATCTCCGCCGTACACTGAATAGGAATTAATATTTTTAATAGGTAGTTTGCAATTTTGGGGTTGGCGGATTTAGGGGTTAATAATTTAGTTATTACTTGCGGTGTGGGTTTGATGGCGGATATAGGGGTTAATAGTTTAAATAGGCATATTGCGTTGTGGGGGGTTGTCGGTCTAGGGGTTAATACATTTAATATTAGTAATGAGAGGGGGTGATTGCGGATATAGGGGTTTTACGTGTTGGGCTTATTTTTGGGAGGCGTGTTAGACTTTTACGGGAGATTTGTTATTTTCTTTAGTTTTCTTAGGCGACTGCAGTTTCTAAAGTGCCGTAAGTCACTCGTGACTCCAGAATTTTGTATTTACGCTCAATTACGGACATCGCTAGTTTATCAGACTTACGGAACTTTATGAACTGCTGGCGGGGTTTATGTAATATACCCTGATGTGCAAAGTGAAATTACGGACGGCACAGGTTCCCACGCTTGCGCCGAAACCTGCGCCGTATATTTGATCGCGCCCCAATCTGTGAATATGACTCACTTAGAATATCTCAAGGAACAAGTGACAGAAAGGTACACATAGGAATGGTCACATTACAAAGTTTGGAGTAAAGTGCACCCAGTAGCCACAAAAAGCACATGAAAAAAAATGTATGACACTAAATGCAAGAAGCATGACAGGTAAAATGGGGGAGCTTGAGCTCTTAGCTGCAGAAGAGGATTATGATATTATCAGCATAATTGAAACCTGGTGGGAAGATTCACATGACTGGGCAGTTAACTTAGAGGGTTATACTTTATTTAAAAGGGACAGGAGTAATAAAAGGGGAGGAGGAATTTGCATGTATATTAAACTGACCTTAAACATACAAGAAGGGAAGATATTTATGATGATACAGTTGATATTGTAGATACACTGTGGGTTGAAACAAAGAGAGGGGGAAAACATTTTAAAAAAACTAGGGAAATGCTACAAGTCCCTAACATTACTGACATGGAGGAAACTCAACTGCTAATGCAAATAGTAAAGGCTGCTAATAATAACAGTGCTGTAATTATGGGAGATTGTAACTAGATTAAAATAAACTGGACCAGGGGCATGTCTGGAGCTCCTGTATGATGAAGCTTGCCAGGCGCTGGTTATGGCTTGCTTATCCACCATCTCGGGTTTACTCTGATATATACTACCAAGTTACGCATTGATGAAACAGATTACCACCAGGATTAATGTGTAAAAGATTGTGGGATCCAGATCCAGACCGCTGAGGCCTCTTGCAGTGGCCTATATTGAGTCCACCCCCCTGTTAATCCGGGGTTGACAGTGGCATTTACACTGTTGTATTTTCACCTACTGAGATCAACAAAGTGGACTGCTACACTAATCAACTAAACTGTACGGATTTCCTACAACAATGGTAAATGATAAGTTGCTCTTGCTACAGGCTATGGAGTATCAGCTAACTAAACACTTTGACAAGTTTCGAGCTTGCTCGTACCTCATACTATTAGCTTTGATATTAAAGCTCCAAATAATTGGCAAGGGAATGATGGTTCACTACCTGTTTATGTTATAGGATTGAGCTTGCATTCTATTGGCTGATTGGAATAGCCAATAGAATGCAAGCTCAATCCAATTGGCTGATTGAAACAGCCAATAGGATGAAAGCTCAATCCTATTGGCTGATTGCAACAGCCAATAAGATTTTTCCCCCTTAATTCCTATTGGCTGATAGAATTCTATGAGCCAATCGGAATGTAAGGGACGCCATCTTGGATGACGTAATTTAAAGGGAAACTTCATTCTTCAAGAGACGTCATAAGAAGAGGATGCTCCGCGCAGGATGTCTTGAAGATGGAGCCGCTCCGCGCCGGATGGATTAAGATAGAAGATGCCGTCTGGATGAAGATAGAAGATGCCGTCTGGATGAAGACTTCTGCCCGCTTGGATGAAGACTTCGGCCCACTTGGATGAAGACTTCTGCCAGCATCGCTGAGGACTTCTGCTGCTTGGATGAGGATTGATGTCTGGCCTTCGAAAACTGTAAGTGGATCGTCGGTGGTTAGTGTTAGGTTTTTTAAGGGTTTATTGGGTGGGTTTTAATTTTAGGTTAGGGACTTTGGGCAGTAAAAGAGCTAAATGCCCTTTTAAGGGCAATGCCCATACAAATGCCCTTTTCAGGGCAATGGGGAGCTTAGGTTTTTTTAGATATTTTTTATATAGGGTTTTATTTGGGGGGGGTTGGTTGTGTGGGTGGTGGGTTTTACTGTTGGGGGGGTGTTTGTATTTTTTTTTTACAGATAAAAGAGCTGATTTCTTTGGGGCAATGTCCCGCAAAGGCCCTTTTAAGGGCGATTGGTAGTTTAGTGTAGGCTAGGGTTTTTTTTATTTTGGGGGGTCTTTTATATTTTGATAGGGCTCTTAGATTAGGTGTAATTCTTTTTTATTTTTGATACTGTGGTTTTAGTGTTTTTTATTTTTTGTAACTTATGCCTAGATTTAGAGTTTTGCGGCCAAAGGGGTGCGTTAGCTACGCGTCTTTTTTTTCTAGCGCTGCTTCTAAACAACGCTGGTATTTAGAGTTCTCTGAAGGGCTGCGTTAGGCTCCAAAAAGGGAGCGTAAAGGCATATTTTCCGCCACTTCAACGCTCAATACCAGCGTTGCTTATGGTAGCGGCTAGCTGGAAAAACGTGCTCGTGCACGATTCCCCCATAGGAAACAATGGGGCAGTTTGGGCTGAAAAAAAACCTAACACCTGCAAAAAAGCAGCGTTCAGCTCCTAACGCAGCCCCATTGTTTCCTATGGGGAAAAACACTCTCTAAGTCTGCACCTAACACCCTAACATGTACCCCGAGTCTAAACACCCCTAACCTTACACTTATTAACCCCTAATCTGCCACCCCCGCTATCGCTGACACCTGCATTACACAATTAACCCCTAATCTTCCGCTCCAGACACCGCCGCAACCTACATTATCCCTATGAACCCCTAATCTGCTGCCCCTAACATCGCCGACACCAATATTATATTTATTAACTCCTAATCTGCCCCCCCCAATGTCGCCGCTACCTTACCTACACTTATTAACCCCTAATCTGCCGACCGGACCTCGCCGCTACTCTAATAAATGTAGTAACCCCTAAAGCTAAGTCTAACCCTAACCCTAACACCCCCTTAAGTTAAATATAATTTTAATCTAACCAAATAATTAAATATTATTAACTAAAGTATTCCTATTTAAAACTAAATACTTACCTGTAAAATAAACCCTAATATAGCTACAATATAACGAATAATTATATTGTAGCTATTTTAGGATTTATATTTATTTTACAGGCAACTTTGTATTTATTTTAACTAGGTACAATAGCTGTTAAATAGTTATTAACTATTTAATAGCTACCTAGTTAAAATAATTACAAAATTACCTGTAAAATAAATCCTAACCTAAGTTACATCAGCATATCAGCACTTAGATACTTGACACATTTCCCACCCCCAGGTACATATTAATTAACTTATTTGATTTACGGCACGTCATGTAAATATGTGGTGTCCTCCTCTCTCTTTTTTTCTCTTTCCTTCTCCCCATGATTGCATCTCACATCACAGATTCAAGTGATGTATTCCCATTTATTCATATGGGTGCACCTACACCAAATATGTATCATAGTAGTATATATCCACTATCACATTGATTATTATTATTATTTTTTTCCTCCGTGGTAACACAATCTTAAATTCATCTAATGTGACATAATGACATAACAAGCATTGTTTTAGACACACCCTCACATGCGAGTATGTTAATTTCCCTTGCACTAGGAATCTATGTTACTGTACACGTACACTTAAGTATGAAGCCATTCTTCTTCACTAACATGTTTGTTATACAGTAACTGCAGATATTATGAACACAACTCCGTTCTCGTGTACACTGAAATTTAGACTACAATCACACCGTTATAGCTATTATTGTTGTTCAATATTGTCGATCCAAATTATAACACCTAAAATAGAATTAAATCGTTAACCCAGGAGCCTGGTTTATAACAATAAATCATTACGGTTTTATTTGAGTATAAAATCATTATATACAGGCCCCAGATAGGATCGCTCCTTAGAACTTTTTCGAGTTTGTTATTATGATGAAATTCTAATATCCACACAAACTGTCACACTTCTCTTAAGCTCTAAGGATATTTGTTAAATGGATCACCCAACCCGATGTTTATTTTGCTGACACATCCCATATGCAGTATAACTATGATTGGTCAAAACTATCTGCCTCCCGGTGATGTCAGCTGAATTCGGACACACCTTAATTCCTAGCCCTGAGATTGGTGGACAAGGACCAATCGGCATCAACCAACCCACATAAAAACCCTCAGACGCCGGCGCGCGTTACCTTTGAAAAAGCCGAGATCAGATCGGCGAAACATGTTAGGGAGGGGTATTGTGTAAAAATACCCTGTTAGTCGTTTTTAATGGCATAGTTACTCGATATAATTTAAATCTTATTGACCTTAACTCTGGGGCTGTAATTACATTTGGGTAAAATTTCCACCAAATACTTGTACCAAATGTGTTTACGAATAAACTCACAGTCCTGTGCAGACATTAAAGCACTTTCATGCCAAAATAAGGCTTCTAATAGTGTCTCTAATAGTCTGGTAAAAAAGCGGCTTTTATAATACAGCAGATTAACGCAGTAATAGATGGTAAATGTATAACATTGATACAAACATTTTGGATTTACTAATTTAACTGAACAATCTAGTGAAAGCCTGTAATAAAAACCTATATACGTTAAATGTACATAATCAGAGTGAATCCTTATTACGGATTAAAAGTTGATATATGTAACAATATAATAATTTTCAGCGTGGAGCAAATGTTTTAAAAAATACTGGTTACAATAAAATCGATACCAAACTGCCCATTACAGACTAGTGGCTACCGTATAAGTTTGTTATATTCACACAGCTTCTCTTGAATATAAACAGATATTGTTGTTAAAATCAGGCTCATTGCAGCCTTACTGATAGCCGGATATATAGCACTCTTTCCACTAACTCTGTTACGTTTGGGGTTTTCAACCTCTTAATAGAGGGCTATTTACAACGTTGAAATTAACCTTTAAACTTGCTAACTATACTCTTTAACCCTGATGAAACCTATATAAGAACTTTAATACTGTCACTGTATACACAATCACATTGATAATTCAGTCACGGATGTGAAACTGACACTTACAAAAATACAGTGATCTTCAATTAAAAACACAGAGTCATCAGTTTATAAACTGTATAGTAGAAACTACTACCACTAATTAATAGAGATCAGTTCATATCATATAAGCCGATATTCCTTAAACACAAGAAGATATCTTTGCTTTAATTGGGCTCACTGCAGCCTCAAAGACAGCTAGGCATAATATTTACTGGCTCTTACTGAAATCCCTAGTTGGAAATATTATTATTAAAATTCACTCATAAGCTAATAATCACCACCCAGTGTTGATATAACACAGTACCAAAGTAGTTTTATCAATATTTACAAATTCATAATCTATTCTATTACAAGTTGAAAGTTATTTAGCAGTGTTGATACAGCAAACCGCTGGAGTGTGTTTACTAATATCTAAGATAACCTTAGAATGCTGATCTTACCTTATTGTATATATTGTTGATAACAAAAAGATAGAGAAACTGGCACTAGATATAGTGAGTTAGGAATAATAGAATATTACTTCCGGTGCTAACCCTAATATTGAACATACAATTATAAATTGGTAAGGGAACCAAAAAAGAAAAGGGTTTTACTAGCACTCATTCCTAATTAGTAGTATTTTTTTAAAAAAATTATTAATTTTTATTAAATTCGTGTTAAAACAAGGACCACCTTGGTAAAGTACCCAAACATAAAACTGAACACCTAGCCCCCCTGTTTCCTGGCCGATAGCAGCTCCCTCGGCTTCAGGTGTCAGGGACTAGGGACAGCGTTAAAACCAACAAATAGTGCACCTAAAGTGTGCTTACTAAGAGCACAAACGCGTTTCGGCTGTAGTATTCAGCCTTTTTCAATGTGATATGTCAAGCCGAGGCCCCGGTGCCACCCTCTTAAGTAGTGCTTGTTGTAAGTTTTCCAACCAATCCCATTCCTTTCTCGTGAAGCGCCCTATTACCAGCCAATAAGAGTCTGTTGTACGGTAGGCGTGAGAACCGGCTGTGAACTGATTGGATTGGCTGTATGAATTTCAACACCAATGATTATTTGATTTCAGAGAGCGAATTACTTTAACTTTCAGTTATAAACCTTGTATCTTCCAACATTTACAAAGAGACAAACATATAGAAAGACGCTATATTCGATCTTTACTAAAGTTTATGTGTGATTATATCGCCTCACTTATCGGCGATTATGTTATATCTCCGTGCTAAGTTATGGAGATTTTACATCCATGTTATCTGTTGCACTGTTTACTTTATTCACACTCGTCATCATTGTTTCCTACAAATCACAATAAACAATCTGAAATATATATAATACAAGTCTGATCATGTGTAAAATAGTGTCCATTTTCAAATCACACAACCCTACAGCATTTAACACTCCCCTTCAAGGATATTACTAAAACAGTGTCATTAACCCTTTAGGGGCACTTGTAAGGATTTACTGTGATCTGATCCTCATAGAACATTTTTACAAAGACTTTAAAATATATTTCATTGTTGAATCACATAGCCTTATGGCGTGCAACACGCCCGTCCAATTGAGGGGCGCTTGTAAGGAATGAATGTGATTTGGCCTTCGTAAGAAGATATAATACTGCAGAATTATTTATGATATGTTTCATTTGAATCTACATTAAGAGTAATTCACCAACTCAAAAAATTATTTTTGCAGTGGGGTACTATGTATGATTAAATTCTATTGTAAATGACATATACACCTTCTATGTATTTGTCATCTGATTTAGGGCTTCTACATCAAATCTCCAAAAATGATATAAATCATTGAATTGCATTAGTATGAAAATACATATGCACTGATTATGAAGAGCATGATGTGTCGTATGTTCTATATGGTCAACAATAGTTATATACATAACAGACAATGATTATAGTCTGAATACCCATTGCATATACAGTGATGTTAGAAATTGTTTAAAACTGCACTACGGGCGACACTTTTGATATGAAGTACATTACATTGTATTTAAATTCAAAATTGGCGAGAATAGATGACCACAGGGATAAGACACTTGTGTGCATCCGATCCCTGTAAGTCACCATGTCCGCCCATCTTTGAGTGTGATTCCCTGGTGATTATAGCCATAAAATTTTTTTGCTTATCAGGGATTATACAATGAAGAAATTTCACAGAGATTCACTATATATAAGAGATTTATTCATTGGATTAAAGGAATACCCAATAATTATTCGCTTCGTTCATTCCATGTGGCATGACTGAATTTAATTTGAATATCCAGCCTGTTTCTTTTTGTAACAGAATATTCTCTGTGTTTCCACCTCTGATCCCTGGTTTAACTCTTTCAATGCCCCAACATTTGAAAGATGTTGTTTTGCCTGCGTGGTGTGATAAAAAGTGTCTAGCCACACTGGTTATTTTTTTACCTTCTTTCTGATCTTTCTGGGCATTACGTATGTTACATAGATGTTCTGTTATTCTTGTACTTAGTTTACGAGTTGTCATGCCTGTGTATATCAAATTACACGAGCATGATAAACAGTAGATGACATTATCACTTTGACAGTTAATGTGTGTTTTAATTTTCCATTTTTTTAAAAATCTGTCTGTGATAAATTCCTTTTTACTCATAAATTGACAGGTTTTACAATGACCACAGGGTGTTGAGCCTTGATAGATTGGTTTTTTATTCCTATTCCTATCAAAGTGACTTTGTGATAAATTATCATTGAGATTCCTGGCACGCCTAAAAGTAAAGGATGGTTTCTCAGGTAATAAACCTTTCAATCTGTCATCGCTTCTAAGGATGTGCCAGTGTTTTCTCACTATTGTATTTACTTGTTCACTTTGATTGTTGTAAGTTGAAATAAACCTTATAGTGTTCTGCTCTGATACACATTTTTTGTTTTTCGGTATAAGAAGATCTGACCTATTTTTTGTAAGTGCTTTTTGATAAGCCTTAGCTAACAGTTTTTTAGAGTAGCCCCGTTGAAGGAGTCTGTCACGTAGTTCTAATGCTGACTTTTTAAAGGAATTTATGTCAGTGCAATTTCTCCTTATTCTGAGATATTCGCCATATGGGAGGCTATTAATTGTAGACGGGTGGTGTTTGCTTTGAGCATGTAAAATATTGTTAGTCGCAGTTGCTTTTCTATAAGTGTCTGTCACCAGTTTGTCATTGCTCTTAGAAATTGTTAGGTCCAAGAATTCCACTTTGTTATAGCTTGCGCTATGTGTCAAATATAATCCAAATGGATTAGTGTTCAGTATTTTAATGAATTCTTCCCAAATTTCTAATGGGCCTTCCCATATAAGCAGAATATCATCTATATACCTGGACCAGTGGGAGATGAATTTGGTATACTGGTTCATGTGTTCATTGAACACTATCATCTCTTCCCACCAGCCCAGGTATATATTGGCATATGTTGGCGCGCAAGATGTGCCCATTGCGGTGCCACAGACTTGTAAGAAGATTGGATAGATTGTTCTGTTAAGGTGATATTTTGCATCTTATTTTAAATAAGATGCAAAATATCACCTTAACAGAACAATCTATCCTAATAACATGTGATGTAGAGTCTCTGTATACGAGCATTAAAACTGACTGGGGCATTAAAGCTGTAGCCCATTTCTTAGAGAAAGACAATGACATGGATCTAGCCACCAAAGAATTTATCGTCAAACTGCTTAAATTTGTGCTAACACACAACTACTTTGTGTTTGATGATAAGTTCTTCTTACAAGTTTGTGGCACCGCAATGGGCACATCTTGCGCGCCAACATATGCCAATATATACCTGGGCTGGTGGGAAGAGATGATAGTGTTCAATGAACACATGAACCAGTATACCAAATTCATCTCCCACTGGTCCAGGTATATAGATGATATTCTGCTTATATGGGAAGGCCCATTAGAAATTTGGGAAGAATTCATTAAAATACTGAACACTAATCCATTTGGATTATATTTGACACATAGCGCAAGCTATAACAAAGTGGAATTCTTGGACCTAACAATTTCTAAGAGCAATGACAAACTGGTGACAGACACTTATAGAAAAGCAACTGCGACTAACAATATTTTACATGCTCAAAGCAAACACCACCCGTCTACAATTAATAGCCTCCCATATGGCGAATATCTCAGAATAAGGAGAAATTGCACTGACATAAATTCCTTTAAAAAGTCAGCATTAGAACTACGTGACAGACTCCTTCAACGGGGCTACTCTAAAAAACTGTTAGCTAAGGCTTATCAAAAAGCACTTACAAAAAATAGGTCAGATCTTCTTAAACCGAAAAACAAAAAATGTGTATCAGAGCAGAACACTATGAGGTTTATTTCAACTTACAACAATCAAAGTGAACATGTAAATACAATAGTGAGAAAACACTGGCACATCCTTAGAAGCGATGACAGATTGAAAGGTTTATTACCTGAGAAACCATCCTTTACTTTTAGGCGTGCCAGGAATCTCAATGATAATTTATCACAAAGTCACTTTGATAGGAATAGGAATAAAAAACCAATCTATCAAGGCTCAACACCCTGTGGTCATTGTAAAACCTGTCAATTTATGAGTAAAAAGGAATTTATCACAGACAGATTTTTAAAAAAATGGAAAATTAAAACACACATTAACTGTCAAAGTGATAATGTCATCTACTGTTTATCATGCTCGTGTAATTTGATATACACAGGCATGACAACTCGTAAACTAAGTACAAGAATAACAGAACATCTATGTAACATACGTAATGCCCAGAAAGATCAGAAAGAAGGTAAAAAAATAACCAGTGTGGCTAGACACTTTTTATCACACCACGCAGGCAAAACAACATCTTTCAAATGTTGGGGCATTGAAAGAGTTAAACCAGGGATCAGAGGTGGAAACACAGAGAATATTCTGTTACAAAAAGAAACAGGCTGGATATTCAAATTAAATTCAGTCATGCCACATGGAATGAACGAAGCGAATAATTATTGGGTATTCCTTTAATCCAATGAATAAATCTCTTATATATAGTGAATCTCTGTGAAATTTCTTCATTGTATAATCCCTGATAAGCAAAAAAATTTTATGGCTATAATCACCAGGGAATCACACTCAAAGATGGGCGGACATGGTGACTTACAGGGATCGGATGCACACAAGTGTCTTATCCCTGTGGTCATCTATTCTCGCCAATTTTGAATTTAAATACAATGTAATGTACTTCATATCAAAAGTGTCGCCCGTAGTGCAGTTTTAAACAATTTCTAACATCACTGTATATGCAATGGGTATTCAGACTATAATCATTGTCTGTTATGTATATAACTATTGTTGACCATATAGAACATACGACACATCATGCTCTTCATAATCAGTGCATATGTATTTTCATACTAATGCAATTCAATGATTTATATCATTTTTGGAGATTTGATGTAGAAGCCCTAAATCAGATGACAAATACATAGAAGGTGTATATGTCATTTACAATAGAATTTAATCATACATAGTACCCCACTGCAAAAATAATTTTTTGAGTTGGTGAATTACTCTTAATGTAGATTCAAATGAAACATATCATAAATAATTCTGCAGTATTATATCTTCTTACGAAGGCCAAATCACATTCATTCCTTACAAGCGCCCCTCAATTGGACGGGCGTGTTGCACGCCATAAGGCTATGTGATTCAACAATGAAATATATTTTAAAGTCTTTGTAAAAATGTTCTATGAGGATCAGATCACAGTAAATCCTTACAAGTGCCCCTAAAGGGTTAATGACACTGTTTTAGTAATATCCTTGAAGGGGAGTGTTAAATGCTGTAGGGTTGTGTGATTTGAAAATGGACACTATTTTACACATGATCAGACTTGTATTATATATATTTCAGATTGTTTATTGTGATTTGTAGGAAACAATGATGACGAGTGTGAATAAAGTAAACAGTGCAACAGATAACATGGATGTAAAATCTCCATAACTTAGCACGGAGATATAACATAATCGCCGATAAGTGAGGCGATATAATCACACATAAACTTTAGTAAAGATCGAATATAGCGTCTTTCTATATGTTTGTCTCTTTGTAAATGTTGGAAGATACAAGGTTTATAACTGAAAGTTAAAGTAATTCGCTCTCTGAAATCAAATAATCATTGGTGTTGAAATTCATACAGCCAATCCAATCAGTTCACAGCCGGTTCTCACGCCTACCGTACAACAGACTCTTATTGGCTGGTAATAGGGCGCTTCACGAGAAAGGAATGGGATTGGTTGGAAAACTTACAACAAGCACTACTTAAGAGGGTGGCACCGGGGCCTCGGCTTGACATATCACATTGAAAAAGGCTGAATACTACAGCCGAAACGCGTTTGTGCTCTTAGTAAGCACACTTTAGGTGCACTATTTGTTGGTTTTAACGCTGTCCCTAGTCCCTGACACCTGAAGCCGAGGGAGCTGCTATCGGCCAGGAAACAGGGGGGCTAGGTGTTCAGTTTTATGTTTGGGTACTTTACCAAGGTGGTCCTTGTTTTAACACGAATTTAATAAAAATTAATAATTTTTTAAAAAAAATACTACTAATTAGGAATGAGTGCTAGTAAAACCCTTTTCTTTTTTGGTTCCCTTACCAATTTATAATTGCTTATTGTATATATACTTAATTAGCTACCAATAAATAGAAGACATACAAGTCTTTCCTGCTGATAATTACAATCAATGGATGCTAACTCATACACCTAAGATTAGCAGTAGATACCTACCATTTACACACTAAGATATCATTAAAAGATAGGTGTTGCTATAAAACCTATCTCCTTTTTTTATATATATACATATTCACTTCGACAGTAATCAGAATAACCAGAAAATCTGTGCCCCTTTTGCGAACAGATATATTAATAGATACCACCCAAACAAAAGGGCAAGAATACAATCCGCTTATTTTCTACCAGAGTATCAGCAATAAATATCTATACTACCCACATTATACATGTGGATGCTTATCCTACATGCCCACACGTAACAAGGTCTTATACAACTCACAATCATTTTCTATTCAAGTTTCTATGTGTTTTTAAACTACACACATTCACACAGTGATTTTAGTTAATTTTTGTAGTAATAAAAGTTATGTTTTAATTTCAATTTGACCTGTTGGTCCAATATATAAAGTCTGCAACTTCACTATTTTGGGGGCATTAGAAGTGCTATTTAAGTGCACCTTTTTAAGTATCAATCCCTCTAGTGATTTAGACTATACTTGCAAATTGATTTTGTGCACAAGCACTCTAGCTCATAAGGTATATACAGTAATTAAACCAGACAGAGCACCCCTTTTCGAGTATTGGTGTAGTGCTATTGCCATCTTTCTTTTTGAATTAAGTTACAATTAAACCTAACACTACACTAGCAATAAATTAATTAAATAAATTGCCTACAATTACCTACAATTAAATAAACTAAACTAAATTACAAAAAAAAAAAAAACACTAAATTACAAAAAATAAAAAAAGATTACAAGAATTTTAAGCTAATTACACCTACTCTAAGCCCCCTAATAAAATAACAAAGATTGAATCAGCCAATCAGATTCAAGTTCAATCGGATTGGCTGATCCAATCAGCCAATCAGATTGATCTTGCATTCTATTGGCTGATCAGAACAGCCAATAGAATGCGAGCTCAATCTGATTGGCTGATTGGATAAGCCAATCCGATTGAACTTGAATCTGATTGGCTGATTCAATCAGCCAATCAGATTTTTCCTACCTTAATTCCGATTGGCTGATAGAATCCTATCAGCCAATCGGAATTCGAGGGACGCCATCTTGGATGACGTCATTTAAAGGAACCTTCATTCGGCGAGTAGGCGTCGGTGAAGAAGGATGGATCCACGTCGGCTGGAAGAAGATGGCTCCGCTCCGAATGGATGAAGATAGAAGATGCCGCTTGGATGAAGATGTCTGTCGGTCCGGATGTCCTCTTCTGCCCGGATAGGATGAAGACTTCTGCCGCTCCGGATGTCCTCTTTTGGTCCATCGGTGCCTGGTTGGGTGAACACGACTCAAGGTAGGGGGAGATCTTCAGGGGGTAGTGTTAGGTTTATTTAAGGGGGTTTGGGTTAGAGTAGGGGTATGTGGGTGGTGGGTTGTAATGTTGGGGGGTGGTATTGTGTTTTTTTTTACAGGCAAAAGAGCTGATTACTTTGGGGCATGCCCTGCAAAAAGCCATTTAAAGGGCTGGTAAAAGAGCTTGTTACTTTTTAATTTAGAATAGGGTAGGGACCTTTATTATTTTGGGGGGCTTTTTTATTTTATTAGGGGGCTTAGAGTAGGTGTAATCAGCCTAATATTCTTGTAATCTTTTTTTATTTTTTGTAATTTAGTGTTTGTTTGTTTTTCTAATTTAGTTTAGTTTATTTAATTGTATTTAATTGTAGGTACTTGTAGTTAATTTATTTAATTTATTTATTGATAGTGTAGTGTTAGGTTTAATTTTAACTTAGGTTAGGATTTATTTAACAGGTAATTTGGTAATTATTTTAACTAGGTAGCTATTAAATAGTTAATAACTATTTAATAGCTATTGTACCTAGTTAAAATAAATACAAAGTTGCCTGTAAAATAAATATAAATCCTAAAATAGCTACAATATAATTATTTGTTATATTGTAGCTATATTAGGGTTTATTTTACAGGTAAGTATTTAGATTTAAATAGGAATACTTTAGTTAATAATATTTAATTTATTTCGTTAAATTAAAATTATATTTAACTTAGGGGGGTGTTAGGGTTAGGGTTAGACTTAGCTTTAGGGTTTACTACATTTATTAGAGTAGCGGCGAGGTCCGGTCGGCAGATTAGGGGTTAATAAGTGTAGGTAAGGTAGCGGCAACATTGGAGGGGCAGATTAGGGGTTAATAAATATAATATAGGTGTCGGCGATGTTAGGGGCAGCAGATTAGGGGTTCATAGGGATAATGTAGGTTGCGTCGGTGTCTGGAGCGGAAGATTAGGGGTTAATTGTGTAATGCAGGTGTCAGCGATAGCGGGGTTGGCAGATTAGGGGTTAATAAGGGTAAGGTTAGGGGTGTTTAGACTCGGGGTACATGTTAGGGTGTTAGGTGCAGACTTAGAGAGTGTTTCCCCATAGGAAACAATGGGGCTGCGTTAGGAGCTGAACGCTGCTTTTTTGCAGGTGTTAGGTTTTTTTTTCAGCCCAAACTGCCCCATTGTTTCCTATGGGGGAATCATGCACGAGCATGTTTTTCCAGCTAGCCACTACCGTAAGCAACGCTGGTATTGAGAGTTGAAGTGGCAGAAAATATGCCTTTTGGAGCCTAAAGCAGCCCTTCAGAGAACTCCAATACCAGCGTTGTTTAGAAGCAGCGCTAGAAAAAAAAGATGCGTAGCTAATGCACCCCTTTGGCCGCAAAACTCTAAATCTAGGCGTAAGTTACAAAAAATAAAAAACACTAAAACCACAGTATCAAAAATAATATTTAATTTATTTCGATAGATTAAAATTATATTTAACTTAGGGGGATGTTAGGGTTAGACTTAGCTTTAGGGGTTAATACTTTTATTATAGTAGCGACGAGGTTCGGTCGGCAGATTAGGGGTTAATACTTGAAGTTAGGTGGCGGCGATGTTATGGAGGGCAGATTAGGGGTTAATACTATTTATTATAGGGTTTGCGAGGCGGGAGTGCGGCAGTTTAGGGGTTAATACATTTATTAGAGTAGCGGCGAGGTCTGGTCGGCAGATTAGGGGTTAATAAGTGTAGGTAGGTAGCGGCGACATTGGGGGGGCAGATTAGGGGTTAATAAATATTATGTAGGTGTCGGCGATGTTAGGGGCAGCAGATTAGGGGTTCATAGGGATAATGTAGGTGGCGGCGGTGTGCGGTCTGCAGATTAGGGGTTAATATATTTATTATAGTGGCGGCGATGTGGGGGGACCTCGGTTTAGGGGTACATAGGTAGTTTATGGGTGTTAGTGTACTTTAGAGCACAGTAGTTAAGAGCTTTATAAACCGGCGTTAGCCCAGAAAGCTCTTAACTACTGACTTTTTTCCTGCTGCTGGAGTCTTGTCGGTAGAGAGTCTACTGTTCACTTAAGCCAAGACTCTAAATACCGGCGTTAGGAAGATCCCATTGAAAAGATAGGATACGCAATTGGCGTAAGGGGATCTGCGGTATGGAAAAGTCACAGCTTGAAAGTGAGCGTTAGACCCTTACCTACACGACTCTAAATACCAGCGGGAGGCCAAAAGCAGCGTTAGGACCCCTTAACGCTGCTTTTGACGGCTACCGCAGAACTCTAAATCTAGGCGTTGGTGTTTTTTATTTATTGTAACTTAGTTGTTATTTTTTTGTAATTTAGTAATTTTTTATAGTAGATTTAAATCACTTGAGTAGGGTTAGGTTTTTAAATATGTAATATAGTTAATTAAATTGTTAGTTTAATGTAGTTTTAGTATAATAGTTAGGGTAGGTTAATTAATAGTTTAATGTAATTTTAGTATAATAGTTAGGGTAGGTTAATTAATAGTTTAATATAGTTTATTTTAATTCTAAAGGTAAGTTTTAATTTATTATAAGATAGGGATGAGGTAATTATAATGTAAAGTTAGCGGCTTGTAAAGTTTAGGGGTTAATAGCTTAATTTAGTTTATGGCGATGTGGGGGGCTGGCAGTTTAGGGATTAATCAGTTTAGTTAGTGGTAGTGATGTGGGAGGTCAGGGGTTTAGGGGTTAATAAGTTTATTACAGTTGTGATGGGGGCCGGGAGCGATGCGATAGGGGTTAATACTTTTAGTTAGTTGCGGTGGGCTCTGGGAGCGGCGGGATAGGGGTTAATACTTTTATTTTGTTGCGGTGGGCTCCGAAAGCGGCGGGATAGGAGTTAATATATTTATTTAGTTGTGGCGGGGTCTGGGAGCGGTGGAATAGGAGTTAATAACATTATGTAGGTGGCGGCGATGTCGGGGGCAGCGGATTAGGGGTGTTTAGGCTCGGGGTTTATGTTCGGGTGTTAGGTGTAAAAGTAACTTGTTTTCTACCATAGAAATCAATGGGATATCTGGCAGCATCGAACATAAGCTTTTGCTGCTTTCAGACTCCCATTGATTCCTATGGCATCCGCGGCCTCCATGGTGGCGGATTAAAACCAGGTACGCTGGACCGGAATATTGGCAAGCGTACCTGTTAGAAGTTTGAAAAATGGCAAAAGGTGTCAGATAGTGCCGAATTTGTATTCGGAACATCTGTAATGACGTAACCATCGATCTGTGTCGGATTGAGACCAGCGGATCGTATGTTACATCACAAATTTCAACTTTTGCCGGTCTGTAGGCTTTGATAAATGGGTCGAATCAAGCTCGCCACAATTACGCTGCGGAATTCCAGCATATTTGCGGTTGACAGCTTGATAAATATCCCTCTCAGTGTACTGGTCCAAAACAGTTTTTCATCTGTTGTAGAGCTTTCACTATTCTCACCCTGCGATGGTACGTGGGGATAGGAGAGAGAGACACATAATGAGGCAATCCCTCCCATGGAGCAACTAGGCCTGTCTACCTACATTCTTTGTCCACTTCAAATGACTTTTGCTGCCGAGCTCAAGCACTGCCTTATTATCCTCTTAGTGCAGGCAGTGGAGGCACCTCCATATTATCACAACCGCATGTGAGCCTCCTGGGAAAAAAAAGAAAAAAGAAAGAAAATACATTTTTTGACTGAATAAATATAATTTTTCCAATAGTCCCCTATTGGAAAAATTATATTTATTCTGCCAAAAAAGGTTCTAGTCTACTGTCCAGAGAGGTATAGCCTGCTATATCCCTTTGCACATTATTTCTATGTGCCTGCTGCTCCGCCCATAACAGAGCCTATACCTTTGCTAATAGCACAATTTTCAGTGTGCGGTTGGGCCAATTCTATGGGCGGGCAGCAGGGGGAGCTCCTAAGGCTAGGAACTAACTACAAGTCCCATAATGCATGGCCATTACTTAGCCAATGAGAGAGCGATCTGGTGTTCAGGGGAGGAGGGGCTGCAGACTTGCACGCATGTGGAACAAACACTGGCACTGCTAATCAAGGTATGTCTCACTCCAGATCTTATTACAGGATAAAGATAGAATGTAGACTGCAACAGCAGCATCCAGCAAGTAGAGCAGTTCAGTGTAGCCAATCAGGGAGAATTACAGTAGTAAAGATTTCTAAGATGGAAAACGTTTTTACTGCATTTGTGTTATGTATATTCTTTATTGATAAAAAACACATTTTTTTATGTAAAAAAAATAATTGTTATGCATCAGTAAAGAATATACATAACAAATGTAGTAAAAACGTTTTCCATCTTAGAAATCTTCACTGCTGTAATTCTTAAATGTTATTCACCACTGTCACCTGTTGGCTGCAAGTAATATAGCAAGCACTATAATATGATTGTGTGTTAGGGTAATATATATATATATATATATATATATATATATATATATATATATATATATCAATGTAAATATTTGCATAGGAAATTAGCACATATAGGCAAGTATCCCCACTTGCTTTTCCCCAGAAATTCTTAATATACAATGTTACCAATGCACAAGAGAATTGTGGGTAAGATATGCAAATTAGATATGCAAATTCTCAGTTTTTTTTGCTTCAAAAATACTGTTTTGATACAGCGATCCTTTTAACAGGATTATGACAGCAAACCAGAAATCACTCACTAGACCAGCCTGTTTCGTTCTTTTTGAAACTCATCAGTAGGAGATAGATTTCTGGTTGCTGCATTGGTAAAGCTATTTTCATGGTTAAACCAAAATTAATTAAAATTATGGGGGGAGATAAGCACATATAGGCAAGTATCCCTGCTTGCTTTTCCCCAGAAATTCTTAATATACAATGTTACCAATGCACAAGAGAAAGATATGCTTTTCTGGGGAAAAGCAAGCGGGGATACTTGCCTATATGTGCTAATTTCCTATGCAAATATTTACATTGATTTAATTTTGAGACATGGAGGATTTTAATTTCAGTTTTTTATCTCCCCCCATAATTTTAATGAATTTTGGTTTAACCATGAAAATAGCTTTACCAATGCAGCAACCAGAAATCTATCTCCTACTGATGAGTTTCAAAAAGAACGAAACAGGCTTGTCTAGTGAGTGATTTCTGGTTTGCTGTCATAATCCTGTTAAAAGGATCGCTGTGTCAAAATAGTATTTTTAAAGCAAAAAAAAACATAATTTATGTAAGAACTTACCTGATAAATTAATTTCTTTCATATTAGCAAGAGTCCATGAGCTAGTGACGTATGGGATATACATTCCTACCAGGAGGGGCTCCCAAACCTTAAAATGCCTATAAATACACCCCTCACCACACCCACAAATCAGTTTAACGAATAGCCAAGAAGTGGGGTGATAAGAAAAAAGTGCGAAAGCATAAAAAATAAGGAATTGGAATATTTGTGCTTTATACAAAAAAATCATAACCACCACAAAAAAGGGTGGGCCTCATGGACTCTTGCTAATATGAAAGAAATGAATTTATCAGGTAAGTTCTTACATAAATTATGTTTTCTTTCATGTAATTAGCAAGAGTCTATGAGCTAGTGACGTATGGGATAATGACTACCCAAGATGTGGATCTTTCCACGCAAGAGTCACTTGAGAGGGAGGGATAAAATAAAGACAGTCAATTCCTGCTGAAAATAATCCACACCCAAAATAAAGTTTAATGAAAACATAAGCAGAAGATTCAAACTGAAACCACTGCCTGAAGTACTTTTCTACCAAAAACTGCTTCAGAAGAAGAAAACACATCAAAAATGGTAGAATTTAGTAAAAGTATGCAAAGAAGACCAAGTTGCTGCTTTGCAAATCTGATCAACCGAAGCTTCATTCCTAAACGCCCAGGAAGTAGAAACTGACCTAGTAGAATGAGCTGTAATCCTTCGAGGCGGAGTTTTACCCGACTTGACATAGGCATGATGAAATAAAGATTTCAACCAAGATGCCAAAGAAATGGCAGAAGCTTTCTGGCCTTTTCTAGAACCGGAAAAGATGACAAATAGACCAGAAGTCTTTCGGAAAGACTTAGTAGTTTCAACATAATAATACAAAGCTCTAACAGCATCCAAAGAATGCAATGATTTCTCCTTAGAATTCATAGGATTAGGACATAATGAAGGAACCACAATTTCTCTACTAATGTTGTTAGAATTCACAACCTTAGGTAAAAAATTCAAAAGAAGTTTGCAGCACCGCCTTATCCTGATGAAAAATCAGAAAAGGAGACTCACAAGAAAGAGCAGATAATTCAGAGACTCTTCTGGCAGAAGAGATGGCCAAAAGAAACAAAACTTTCCAAGAAAGTAATTTAATGACCAAAGAATACATGGGTTCAAAAGGAGGAGCTTGAAGAGCCCCCAGAACCAAATTCAAACTCCAAGGAGGAGAAATTGACTTAATGACAGGTTTTATACGAACCAAAGCTTGTACAAAACAATTAATATCAGGAAGATTAGCAATCTTTCTGTGAAAAAGAACAGAAAGAGCAGAGATTTGTCCATTCAAGGAACTTGCGGATAAACCTTTATCTAAACCATCCTGAAGAAACTGAAAAATTCTCGGTATTCAAAAAGAATGCCAAGAAAAATGATGATAAAGACACTAAGAAATATAAGTCTTCCAGACTCTATAATATATCTCTCTAGATACAGATTTACCAGCCTGTCACATAGTATCAATCACAGAGTCAGAGAAACCTCTTTGACCAAGAATCAAGCGTTCAAACTCCATACCTTAAAATTTAAGGATTTGAGATCCTGATGGAAGAAAGGACCTTGCGACAGAAAGTCTGGTCTTAACGGAAGAGTCCACAGCTGGCAAGAGGCCATCCGGACAAGATCCGCATACCAAAACCTGTGAGGCCATGCTGGAGCTACCAGCAGGACAAACGAGCATTCCTTTAGAATCTTGGAGAATACTCTTGGAAGAAGAACTAGAGGCGGAAAGATATAGGCAGGATGATACTTCCAAGGAAGTGATAATGCATCCACTGCCTCCGCCCGAGGATCCCGGGATCTGGACAGATACCAGGGAAGTTTCTTGTTTAGATGAGAAGCCATCAGATCCATTTCTGGGAGTTCCCACATTTGAACAATCTGAAGAAATACCTCTGGGTGAAGAGACCATTCGCCCGGATGCAACGTTTGGCGACTGAGATAATCCGCTTCCCAATTGTCTATACCTGTGTTATGAACCGCAGAGATTAGACAGGAGCTGGATTCTGCCCAAACCAAAATTCAAGATACTTCTTTCATAGCCAGAGGACTGTGAGTCCCTCCTTGATGATTGATGAATGCCACAGTTGTGACATTGTCTATCTGAAAACAAATGAACAACTCTCTCTTCAGAAGAGGCCAAGACTGAAGAGCTCTGAAAATTGCACGGAGTTCCAAAATATTGATCGGTAATCTCACCTCCTGAGATTCTAAAAACCCCTTGTGCCGTCAGAGACCCCCACACAGCTCCCCAACCTGTAAGACTTGCATCTGTTGAGATTATAGTCCAGGTCGGAAGAACAAAGAAGCCCCCTGAACTAAACGATGGTGATCTGTCCACCACGTCAGAGAGTGTCGTATAATCGGTTTAAAGATATTAATTGAGATATCTTTGTGTAATCCCTGCACCATTGGTTCAGCATACAGAGCTGAAGAGGTCGCATGTGAAAACGAGCAAAGGAGATCGCATCCAATGCGGCAGTCCTAAGACCTAAAATTTCCATGCATAAGGCTACCAAAGGGAATGATTGTGACTGAAGGTTTTGACAAGCTGATATCAATGTTAAACTTCTCTTGTCTGACAAGGACAGAGTCATAGACACTGAATCTATCTGGAAACCTAAAAAGGTTACCCTTGTCTGAGGAATCAATGAACTTTTTGGTAAATTGATCCTCCAACCATGATCTTGAAGAAACAACACAAGTCGATTCGTATGAGATTCTGCGAAAATGTGAAGACTGAGCAAGTACCAAGATATCGTCCAAATAAGGAAATACCAAAACCCTGTTCTCTGATTACAGACAGAAGGGCACCGAGAACCTTTGAAAAAATTCTTGGAGCTGATGCTAGGCCAAACGGTAGAGCCACAAAACTGGTAATGCTTGTCTAAAAAGAGAATCTCAGAAACTAAAAGTGATCTGGATGAATCGGAATATGCAGATATGCATCCTGTAAATCTATTGTAGACATATAATGCCCTTGCTAAACAAAAGGCAGGATAGTCCTACAGTTACCATCTTGAATGTTGGTATCCTTACATAACGATTCAATATTGATAGATCCGGAACTGGTCTGAAGGAATTGACCTTCTTTGGTACAATGAAGAGATAGAATAAAACCCCAGCCCCTGTTCCAGAACTGGAACTGGCATAATTACTCCAGCCAACTCTAGATCTGAAACACATTTCAGAAATGCTGAGCCTTTGCTGGGTTTACTGGGACACGGGAAAGAAAAAAATCTCTTTGCAGGAGGCCTTAACTTGAAGCCAATTCTGTACCTTTCTGAAACAATGTTCTGAAACATTGAAAAAAAATCTCTTTGCAGGAGGCCTTAACTTGAAGCCAATTCTGTACCTTTCTAAAACAATGTTCTGAAACCAGAGATTGTGAACGGAATTGATCCAAATTTCTTTGAAGAAAACGTAATCTGCCCCATACCAGCTGAGCTGGAATGAGGGCCGCACCTTCATGGGTACTTAGGAGCTGGCTTTAGGTTTCTATAAGGCTTGGATATATTCCAAACTGGAAATGGTTTCCAAACTGATACCGCTCCTGAGGATGAAGGATCAGGCTTTTGTTCCTTGTTGTGAGGAAAGGAACGAAAACGATTATTAGACCTAAATTTACCTTAGATTTTTTATCCTTTGGTAAAAAAGTTCCTTTCCCTCCAGTAACAGTTGAGATAATAGAATCCAACTGAGAACCGAATAATTTATTACCCCGGAAAGAAAGGGAAAGCAAAGTTGACTTAGAAGACATATCAGCATTCCAAGTTTTAAGCCATAAAGCTCTTCTAGCTAAAATAGCTAGAGACATATACCTGACATCAACTCTAATGATATCAAAAGATGGTATCACAAATAAAATTATTAGCATGTTATAGAATAATAATAATGCTATAAAATTATGATCTGTTACTTCTTGCGCTAAAGCTTCTAACCAAAAAGTTGAAGCTGCAGCAACATCCGCTAAAAATATAGCAGGAGTAGAGACAGCCCCATTAACCTTAGGGATTTTGTCCCAAAAAACTCTAATCTGTCAGATGGCACAGGATATAATTGCTTAAAACGTTTTAGAAGGAGTAAATGAATTACCCAAATTATTCCATTCCCTGGAAATTACTTCAGAAATAGCATCAGGGAGAGAAAACACTTCTGGAATAACTACAGGAGATTTAAAAACCTTATTTAAACGTTTAGATTTAGTATCAAGAGGACCAGAATCCTCTATTTCTAATGCAATTAACACTTATTTAAGTAAAGAACGAATAAATTCCATCTTGAACAAATACAAAGATTTATCAGCATCAACCTCTGAGACAGAAACCTCTGAACCAGAAGAACCATTATCAGTATCAGAATGATGATGTTCATTTAAAAATTCATCTGAAAAAAGAGAAGTTTTAAAAGACTTTTATGTATACTAGAAGGAGAAATAACAGACATAGCCTTCTTAATGGATTTAAAAATAAAATCTCTTATGTTATCAGGAACACTCTGAAAATTAGATGTTGACGGAACAGCAACAGGTAATGTAACAGTACTAAAGGAAATTTTATCTGCATTAATAAGTTTGTCATGATATGCAATACAAACAACAGCTGGAGAAACAGATACCAAAAGTTTATAGCAGATACACTTAGCTTGGTAGCTCCAGCACCGGGCAGCGATTTTCCTGAAGTATCTTCTGACTCAGTTGCAACGTGGAACATCTTGCAATATGTAATAGAAAAAACAACATATAAAGCAAAATTGATCAAATTCCTTAAATGACAGTTTCAGGAATGGGAAAAAAATGCCAGTGAACAAGCTTCTAGCAACCAGAAGCAATAAATAATGAGACTTAAATAATGTGGAGACAAAAATGACGCCCATATTTTTTAGCGCCAAATAAGACGCCCACATTATTTGGCGCCTAAATGCTTTTGGCGCCAAAAATGATGCCACATCCGGAACGCCGACACTTTTGACGCAAAAAAACGTCAAAAAATGACGCAACTTCCGGCGACACGTATGACGCCGGAAACAGAAAAAAAATTTTGCGCCAAAAAAGTCCGCGCCAAGAATGACGCAATAAAATGAAGCATTTTCAGCCACCGCGAGCCTAACAGCCCACAGGGAAAAAGTCAAATTTTTTAAGGTAAGAAAAAATGATTGATTCAAATGCATTATCCCAAATATGAAACTGACTGTCTGAAAATAAGGAATGTTGAACATCCTGAGTCAAGGCAAATAAATGTTTGAATACATATATTTAGAACTTTATAAAAAAGTGCCTAACCATAGCTTAGAGTGTCACAGAAAATAAGCTTACTTACTTACCCCAGGACACTCATCTACATGTTGTAGAAAGCCAAACCAGTACTGAAACGAAAATCAGCAGAGGTAATGGTATATATATAAGAGTATATAGTCGATCTGAAAAGGGAGGTAAGAGATGAATCTCTACGACCGATAACAGAGAACCTATGAAATAGACCCCGTAGAAGGAGATCATTGCATTCAAATAGGCAATACTCTCCTCACATCCCTCTGACATTCACTGCACGCTGAGAGGAAAACCGGGCTCCAACCTGCTGCGGAGCGCATATCAACGTAGAATCTAGCACAAACTTACTTCACCACCTCCATAGGAGGCAAAGTTTGTAAAACTGATTTGTGGGTGTGGTGAGGGGTGTATTTATAGGCATTTTAAGGTTTGGGAAACTTTGCACCTCCTGGTAGGAATGTATATCCCATACGTCACTAGCTCATGGACTCTTGCTAATTACATGAAAGAAATGAGAATTTGCATATCTAATTTGCATATCTTACCCACAATTCTCTTGTGCTTTGGCAACATTGTATATTAAGAATTTCTGGGGAAAAGCAAGCAGGGATACTTGCCTATATGTGCTAATTTCCTATGCAAATATTTACATTGATTTAATTTTGAGACATGGAGGATTTTAATTTCAGTTTTTTATCTCCTCCCATAATTTTAATGAATTTTGGTTTAACCATGAAAATAGCTTTACCAATGCAGCAACCAGAAATCTATCTCCTACTGATGAGTTCCAAAAAGAACGAAACAGGCTGGTCTAGTGAGTGATTTCTGGTTTGCTGTCATAATCCTGTTAAAAGGATCGCTGTGTCAAAACAGTATTTTTGAAGAAATAAAACTGAGAATTTGCATATGTTACCCACAAATCTCTTGTGCATTGTTAACATTGTATATTAAGAATTTCTGGGGAAAAGCAAGCGGGGATACTTGCCTATATGTGCTAATTTCCTATGCAAATATTTACATTGATTTCATTTTGAGACATGGAGGATTTTAATTTTTTAATTTCAGTTTTTTATCTCCCCCCATAATTTTAATTAATATATATATGTGTGTGTGTGAATGAATTGTGAATTGTGAAAAAAAACTAGGCTGATAATTTACCACATAGGTATTTAATAAATTTTTGGTGTGATACATTTTGTAATATATATATATATAGATATATACTGTATATATATATATATATATATATATATATATATATATATATACTGTGTATATATATATATATATATATATATATATATATTATTTTTTAATATACAGTGTGTGTGTAATATATATAAAGTATATATATATATATATATATATATATATATATATATTATTTTTTAATATACAGTGTGTGTGTAATATATATAAAGTTTATCCCACAATGAAAATAAAGCTCTGCACTCACCGGTCTTCATATGCAAGTTCAAATTTTAATATTCTTCACATCAGTATCATAGCGTAATCCCAAACATTTTGGTACCAAACTGGCACCTTTCTCAATGGGTAAAGAAAAACCTGTGTCCCGATATTCTCTATTGAACCCACACACCCACTCACCTAATATACCCTTCAGTGCAAACAAGACTTCCGGTGCTAACGAGGTGCAGCCCACATCACGCATCATCACTACCTCATCAGTCATCATGCGAGCGCATGGCTAATTTACATAGCCACGCCTACCAGTGACGATAGTATCCATACCTCACCATTGAATACTTTTATAATAGCGATCATAGTCAGCATCACCCCGGCAGCATCAGGAAGTCTCCTTTTATTATATAAAATTAAAATAACAAATACATGGCACCTATATGTCTAGTCACTATATCTGATCTAGCATAAGGAGCCCTTTAATATTAAAAATGTTAAAAGACACAAGAGTCCCTCTAACGATCCTGTCTATATATGCATTCTATGTGCTTCAAAACTCATTGCAGCATGGTAGAAATTTATGTTGCAAGCAGCAACACACTCACTGATCTATGCAATCCAGGAGTTTATTATAAAGCATACGCCCACTGTATTCGAATGTCAGACTCCACTCCCTTCCAAATATCAGAGGCTACCTACATCGACAAATCATAGCAGCATCCACTATAGGAATACATTGTAGTCCAGTTGTACATTCAACCCTCTAGGGGTCACAGTATCCAGTCGATAGATCCAGGATGTTTCCACTTGAAGAAGTTTTTTCTGCCTATCACCCCCTCTCCTCGGGGGAGGCATGTGATCAATTAGCATAGTCCTCAAGCTGGCAGCCGTATGTACAGCTTGGAAAAAATGTCTGGCCACCGGTTGGTCTAATGTTTTTTTGTCAATTGCTGCTCTTATGGCATGACGATGGTTCACCATCCTCTCTCGGAAGGTGGTTGAGATCTTGCCAATGTAGACAAGTGAGCACGGACACATCAATATATAGATCACATAAGTACTGGTACACGACAATCTGTGGAAGATTTTGTACTTCTTTCCTGTACGGGGATGATGAAAAGAGCTCCAGTAAGCATGCTATTGCATGTAGTGCAGTCTCCACACTTATAGCATCCTAACTTCTTTTTACCATCCATCCAGGTGCCTTTCTCATAGCACTTAACTGGATCATTATGTACCAGGATGTCTTTCAAGTTAGATGATTTTCTATAGACAATACGAGGAGCTTCCATTTGTGTAAATGGGAGGGATTTATCAGATCTTACAATGTCCCAATTTTCTTTCACAGATTTCTCCAGTGTTTTGTGTAAAGGAGTAAACATTGTAACAAAATTAATTTTACTCTTCATGTTGTCCAAACTCGTTGGTTTATCTCGTGTTTGTAACAGTGTCATCTGATCATATTGTGACATTTCAACGTGTGTCTTTTCAATGTCCCTAGTTCTGTAGCCTCGCTGTTTTAATTTAAACTTCATATATTCTTCTTGGGCACTCCTGGTATCAGCAAGTGTGTTGTTGCGTGCTACTCGCATAAGCTGAGAGGAGATCACACCCCTTTTTTGATGTTCAGGGTGAAAACTAGTGGAGAGTAATAATGAATTCTTATCTGTTGGCTTAGAATATAAGGATGTAGTGAACTTGTACCCATCACTATCAGAATATTTGTTAATATTCTGATCTAAAAATGGTATTGTCTCACTGCTATAGGCAAACTTAAAACGTATGGTAGATTCAAGTTTATTCAAAGTATCAACCCAATGAGTCAGAGGTTCAGCTGAACCTATCCATATCAGGAATACATCATCTATGTATCTGACATAGAGTTTTTTGTTAGTGACAGACAAAACGTTCATGATAGTGGTCTCATACCAGAACATGTAAAGGTTGGCATATGCAGGGGTCATATTTGAGCCCATAGCAGTCCCTGCTACCTGTAGGAAATATTCCCTCTCAAATATGAACAAATTCTTCTCTAAACAAAAGGTTAATAGTTCAAGCAGGAACTCTATGGGCAGTCCCACATATGCCAATGATGAACCCACCATGGACCTGACAGCCTGCACACCGCCACCAAGAGGGATGATGGTGTACAGACTGTCAACATCCATGGTAACCAATAGGTCGTCAGATTCCAACCAATCTATATTCATCAATTTCCTGATAAGTGAGGGCGAGTCCAGTATGACCGAAAATGACACCTTTACCACTGGTTGTAGGTGGTAATCTATAAATTCAGCCACCTTAGAACACAATGAATCCTGGGCAGACACAATAGGTCTGCCAGGGTTTTTTTTCAGTGTTTTGTGGATCTTGGGTAATAGGTACAATACAGGAATCACTGGAAAGGGTACAGTCATAAAATCATATTCACTCTCATTAATCATCCCTGCTTCAAAACCACACTTGAGGATGTAGTCTAGCTATTTTTTGCAGGATATTGTTGGATTCCCCCTAAGTTTACAATAGATGGTATTAGCAGATAGTTGTCTGTATGCTTCATCATGATAATCGGAGTAGTTTTGAATAACAATCGAGCCACCTTATCTGCAGCATGTATAACAATAGAGTGGTCATTTTTAAGACTTTGTAAAGCAGCCCTTTCCTCTTTAGTGAGGTTCGAATAATATTTGTCCAATTTGGTTTGTTCACAGGAATCAGTGACCATTTGGGTAAAGCTACGGATAGAGAGGTTATGATTGATAGGGTCAAAACTACTGCATGATTTGAACTTGTTGAATATTGTCTGCTCCTTGTCCTTAAAAAAATCTTTTATTTTCAGCTGTCTTTGCGGCTTGTATATATCCACATTTATGTTGAATTTATCGATTTTAGGGGTTGGGACAAAAGACAGACCTTTATTCAACAATCTCTTTTCATTTTCACTAAGGGGCCGATCACTAAGATTATAGATAATATTTAACTCCTCTTGATAGGCTTTTTCTTTGTACCCTCCCCTTCTGACATACTGTCTGTGTCGTTTCTTTTTAAAGGAAGGGGGGTATACAGGTGACTCTATGGTAGGGAGGATACCAGATTCCAGCCTAGACGTAGAAGAAATTTCAATAATAAAACAAATATTGACACAGTGGACAGCAGCGGGGGTGACTCATCAGATTGCGATGTAGACACATCTAATAGTGGTAGTGGACTCCCTTTAGGGGGATCACCACAAGATCTTCCAACAAACCCCCCTTCCATTAAAAAGAAATGACACTGACAGTATGTCAGGGGGGGGTACAAAGAAAAAGCCTATCAAGAGGAAGTAAATATTATCTATAATCTTAGTGATTGTCCCCTTAGTGAAAATGAAAAGAGATTGTTGAATAAAGGTCTGTCTTTTGTCCCAACCCCTAAAATCGATAAATTCAACATAAATGTGGATATATACAAGCTGCAAAGACAGCTGAAAATAAAAGTTTTTTTTAAGGACAAGGAACAGACAATATTCAACAAGTTCAAATCACGCAGTTGTTTTGACCCTATCATTCATAACCCCTCTATCCGTAGCTTTACCCGAATGGTCACTGATTCCTGTGAACAAACAAAATCGGAAAAATATTATTTGAACCTCACTAAAGAGGAAAGGGCTGCTTTACAAAGTCTTAAAAATGACCACTCTATTGTTATACATGCTGCGGATAAGGGGGGCTTGATTGTTATTCAACACTACTCCGATTATCATGATGAAGCATACAGACAACTATCTGATAATACCATCTACTGTAAACTTAGGGGGAATCCAACTATATCCTACAAAAAAAGAGCTAGACTACATCCTCAAGTGTGGTTTTGAAGCAGGGATGATTAATGAGAGTGAATATGATTTTATGACTGTACCCTTTCCAGTGATTCCTGTATTGCACCTATTACCCAAGATCCACAAAACACTGAAAAAAAAACCTGGCAGACCTATTGTGTCTGCCCGGGATTCATTGTGTTTTAAGGTGGCTGAATTTATAGATTACCACCTACAACCAGTGGTAAAGGTGTCATTTTCGGTCATACTGGACTCGCCCTCACTTATCAGGAAATTGATGAATATAGATTGGTTGGAATCTGACGACCTATTGGTTACCATGGACGTTGACAGTCTGTACACCGTCATCCCTCATGGTGGCGGTGTGCAAGCTGTCAGGTCCATGGTGGGTTCATCATTGGCATATGTGGGACTGCCCATAAAGTTCATGCTTGAACTATTAATCTTTTGTTTAGAGAAGAATTTTTTCAAATTTGAGAGGGAATATTTCCTACAGGTAGCAGGGACTGCTATGGGCTCAAATATGACCCCTGCATATGCCAACCTTTACATGTTCTGGTATGAGACCACTATCATGAACATTTTATCTTTCACTAACATAAAACTCTATGTCAGATACATAGATGATGTATTCCTGATATGGAGAGGTTCAGCTGAACGTCTGACTCATTGGGTTGATACTCTGAATAAACTTGAATCTACCATACGTTTTAAGTTTGCCTATAGCAGTGAGACAATACCATTTTTAAATCTGAATATTAACAAATATTCTGATAGTGATGGGTACAAGTTCACTACATCATTATATTCTAAGCCAACAGATAAGAATTCATTATTACTCTCCACTAGTTTTCACTCTGAACATCAAAAAGGGTGTGATCTCCTTTCAGCTTATGCGAGTAGCACGCAAAAACACACTTGCTGATACCAGGAGTGCCCAAGAAGAATATATGAAGTTTAAATTAAAACAGCGAGGCTACAGAACTAGAGACATTGAAAAGACACACGTTGTATTGTCACAATATGATCAGATGACACTGTTACAACCACAAGATAAACCAATGAGTTTGGACAACATGAAGAGTAAAATTAATTTTGTTACAACGTTTACTCCTTTACACAAAACACTGGAGAAATCTGTGAAAGAAAATTGGGACATTGTAAGATCTGATAAATCTCTCCCATTTACACGAATGGAAGCTCCTCGTATTGTCTATAGAAAAGCATCTAACTTGAAAGACATCCTGGTACATAATGATCCAGTTAAGTGTTATCAGAAAGGCACCTGGATGGATGGTAAAAAGAAGTTAGGATGCTATAAGTGTGGAGACTGCACTATATGCAATAGCATGCTTACTGGAGCTCTTTTTCATCATCCCTGTACAGGAAAGAAGTACAAAATCTTCCACAGATTGCCGTGTACCAGTACTTATGTGATCTATATATTGATGTGTCCGTGCTCCCTTGTCTACGTTGGCAAGACCTCAACCACCTTCCGAGAGAGGATTGCGAACCATCGTCATGCCATAAGAGCGGCAATTGACAAAAAATCATCAGACCAACTGGTGGCCAGACATTTCTTCCAAGCTGGACATACGACTGCCAGCTTGAGAAGTATGTTAATTGATCATGTGCCTCCCCCAAGGAGAGGGGATGATAGGCAGAAAAAACTTCTTCAAGTGGAAACATCCTGGATCTATCGACTGGATACTGTGACCCCTAGAGGGTTGAATGTACAATTGGACTACAATGTATTCCTATAGTGGATGCTGCTATGATTTGTCGATCTAGGTAGCCTCTGATATTTGGAAAGGAGTGGAGTCTGACATTCAAATCACATTGGGCGTATGCTTTATAATAAACTCCTGGATTGCATAGATCAGTGAGTGTGTTGCTGCTTGCAACATAAATTTATACCATGCTGCAATGAGTTTTGAAGCACATAGGCCTAGATTTGGAGTTCGGCGGTAAAAGGGCTGTTAACGCTCCGCGGGCTTTTTTCTGGCCGCACCATAAAATTAACTCTGGTATCGAGAGTTCAAACAAATGCTGCGTTAGGCTCCAAAAAAGGAGCATAGAGCATTTTTACCGCAAATGCAACTCTCGATACCAGAGTTGCTTACAGACGCGGCCGGCCTCAAAAACGTGCTCGTGCACGATTCCCCCATAGGAAACAATGGGGCTGTTTGAGCTGAAAAAAAACCTAACACCTGCAAAAAAGCAGCGTTCAGCTCCTAACGCAGCCCCATTGTTTCCTATGGGGAAACACTTCCTACGTCTGCACCTAACACTCTAACATGTACCCCGAGTCTAAACACCCCTAGCCTTACACTTATTAATCCCTAATCTGCCGCCCCCGCTATCGCTGACCCCTGCATATTTTTTTAAACCCCTAATCTGCCGCTCCGTAAACCGCCGCCACCTACGTTATCCCTATGTACCCCTAATCTGCTACCCCTAACACCGCCGACCCCTATATTATATTTATTAACCCCTAACCTGCCCCCCACAACGTCGCCGACACCTGCCTACACTTATTAACCCCTAATCTGCCGAGCGGACCTGAGCGCTACTATAATAAAGTTATTAACCCCTAATCCGCCTCACTAACCCTATCATAAATAGTATTAACCCCTAATCTGCCCTCCCTAACATCGCCGACACCTAACTTCAATTATTAACCCCTAATCTTCCGATCGGAGCTCACCGCTATTATAATAAATGGATTAACCCCTAAAGCTAAGTCTAACCCTAACACTAACACCCCCCTAAGTTAAATATAATATTTATCTAACGAAATAAATTAACTCTTATTAAATAACTTATTCCTATTTAAAGCTAAATACTTACCTGTAAAATAAATCCTAATATAGCTACAATATAAATTATAATTATATTATAGCTATTTTAGGATTAATATTTATTTTACAGGCAACTTTGTTATTATTTTAACCAGGTAAAATAGCTATTAAATAGTTAAGAACTATTTAATAGTTACCTAGTTAAAATAATAACAAATTTACCTGTAAAATAAATCCTAACCTAAGATATAATTAAACCTAACACTACCCTATCAATAAAATAATTAAATAAACTACCTACAATTACCTACAATTAACCTAACACTACACTATCAATAAATTAATTAAACACAATTCCTACAAATAAATACAATTAAATAAACTAGCTAAAGTACAAAAAATAAAAAAGAACTAAGTTACAGAAAATAAAAAAATATTTACAAACATAAGAAAAATATTACAACAATTTTAAACTAATTACACCTACTCTAAGCCCCCTAATAAAATAACAAAGCCCCCCAAAATAAAAAATTCCCTACCCTATTCTAAATTAAAAAAGTTACAAGCTCTTTTACCTTACCAGCCCTGAACAGGGCCCTTTGCGGGGCATGCCCCAAGAAGTTCAGCTCTTTTGCCTGTAAAAAAAAACATACAATACCCCCCCCCCCAACATTACAACCCACCACCCACATACCCCTAATCTAACCCAAACCCCCCTTAAATAAACCTAACACTAAGCCCCTGAAGATCTTCCTACGTTGTCTTCACCCTGCCAGGTATCACCGATCCGTCCTGGCTCCAAGATCTTCATCCAACCCAAGCGGGGGTTGGCGATCCATAATCCGGTCCAGAAGAGGCTCCAAAGTCTTCCTCCTATCCGGCAAGAAGAGGACATCCGGACCGGCAAACATCTTCTCCAAGCGGCATCTTCGATCTTCTTCCATCCGGAGCGAAGCGGCAGGATCCTGAAGACCTCCAGCGCGGAACATCCATCCGGACCGACGACTGAACGACGAATGACTGTTCCTTTAAGGGACGTCATCCAAGATGGCGTCCCTTGAATTCCGATTGGCTGATAGGATTCTATCAGCCAATCGGAATTAAGGTAGGAATTTTCTGATTGGCTGATGGAATCAGCCAATCAGAATCAAGTTCAATCCGATTGGCTGATCCAATCAGCCAATCAAATTGAGCTCGCATTCTATTGGCTGTTCCGATCAGCCAATAGAATGCGAGCTCAATCTGATTGGCTGATTGGATCGGCCAATCGGATTGAACTAGATTCTGATTGGCTGATTCCATCAGCCAATCAGAAAATTCCTACCTTAATTCCGATTGGCTGATAGAATCCTATCAGCCAATCGGAATCCGAGGGACGCCATCTTGGATGACGTCCCTTAAAGGAACAGTCATTCGTCGTTCAGTCGTCGGTCCGGATGGATGTCCCGCGCTGGAGGTCTTCAGGATCCTGCCGCTTCGCTCCGGATGGAAGAAGATCGAAGATGCCGCTTGGAGAAGATGTTTGCCGGTCCGGATGTCCTCTTCTTGCCGGATAGGAGGAAGACTTTGGAGCCTCTTCTGGACCGGATTATGGATCGCCAACCCCCGCTTGGGTTGGATGAAGATCTTGGAGCCAGGACGGATCGGTGATACCTGGATGGTGAAGACAAGGTAGGAAGATCTTCAGGGGCTTAGTGTTAGGTTTATTTAAGGGGGGTTTGGGTTAGATTAGGGGTATGTGGGTGGTGGGTTGTAATGTTGGGGGGGGGGTATTGTATGTTTTTTTTTACAGGCAAAAGAGCTGAACTTCTTGGGGCATGCCCCGCAAAGGGCCCTGTTCAGGGCTGGTAAGGTAAAAGAGCTTGTAACTTTTTTAATTTAGAATAGGGTAGGGAATTTTTTATTTTGGGGGGCTTTGTTATTTTATTAGGGGGCTTAGAGTAGGTGTAATTAGTTTAAAATTGTTGTAATATTTTTCTTATGTTTGTAAATATTTTTTTATTTTCTGTAACTTAGTTCTTTTTTATTTTTTGTACTTTAGCTAGTTTATTTAATTGTATTTATTTGTAGGAATTGTGTTTAATTAATTTATTGATAGTGTAGTGTTAGGTTAATTGTAGGTAATTGTAGGTAGTTTATTTAATTATTTTATTGATAGGGTAGTGTTATGTTTAATTATATCTTAGGTTAGGATTTATTTTACAGGTAAATTTGTTATTATTTTAACTAGGTAACTATTAAATAGTTCTTAACTATTTAATAGCTATTTTACCTGGTTAAAATAATAACAAAGTTGCCTGTAAAATAAATATTAATCCTAAAATAGCTATAATATAATTATAATTTATATTGTAGCTATATTAGGATTTATTTTACAGGTAAGTATTTAGCTTTAAATAGGAATAAGTTATTTAATAAGAGTTAATTTATTTCGTTAGATAAAAATTATATTTAACTTAGGGGGGTGTTAGTGTTAGGGTTAGACTTAGCTTTAGGGGTTAATACATTTATTAGAATAGCGGTGAGCTCCGGTCGGCAGATTAGGGGTTAATAATTGAAGTTAGGTGTCGGCGATGTTAGGGAGGGCAGATTAGGGGTTAATACTATTTATGATAGGGTTAGTGAGGCGGATTAGGGGTTAATACATTTATTATAGTAGCGCTCAGGTCCGCTCGGCAGATTAGGGGTTAATAAGTGTAGGCAGGTGTCGGCGACGTTGAGGGGGGCAGATTAGGGGTTAATAAATGTAATATAGGGGTCGGCGATGTTAGGGCAGCAGATTAGGGGTACATAGGGATAACGTAGGTGGCGGCGATTTGCGATCGGAAAATTAGGGGTTAATTATTTTAAGTAGCTGGCGGCGACGTTGTGGGGGGCAAGTTAGGGGTTAATAAATGTAATACAGGGGTCGGCGGGGTTAGGGGCAGCAGATTAGGGGTACATAAGTATAACGTAGGTGGCGGTCGGCAGATTAGGGGTTAAAAATTTTAATCGAGTGGCGGCGGTGTGGGGGGACCTCGGTTTAGGGGTACATAGGTAGTTTATAGGTGTTAGTGTACTTTAGGGTACAGTAGTTAAGAGCTTTATAAACCGGCGTTAGCCAGAAAGCTCTTAACTCCTGCTATTTTCAGGCGGCTGGAATTTTGTCGTTAGAGCTCTAACGCTCACTTCAGAAACGACTCTAAATACCAGCGTTAGAAAGATCCCATTGAAAATATAGGCTACGCAAATGGCGTAGGGGGATCTGCGGTATAGAAAAGTCGCGGCTGAAAAGTGAGCATTAGACCCTTTAATCACTGACTCCAAATACCAGCGGGCGGCCAAAACCAGCGTTAGGAGCCTCTAACGCTGGTTTTGACAGCTACCGCCGAACTCCAAATCTAGGCCATAGAATGCATATATAGACAGGGTCATTAGAGGGACTCTTGTGTCTTTTAACATTTCTAATATTAAAGGGCTCCTTATGCTAGATCAGATATAGTGACTAGACATATAGGTGCCATGTATTAGTTATTTTAATTTTATATAATAAAAGGAGACTTCCTGATGCTGCTGGGGTGACGCCGACTATGATCGCTATTATGAAAGTATTCAAGGGTGACGTATGGATACTATCATTACTGGTAGGCGCGGCTATGTAAATTTGCCATGCGCTCGCATGATGACTGATGTAGTGATGATGTGTGATGTGGTCTGCACCTTATTAGCACTGGAAGTCTCGTTTGCACTGAAGGGTATAATAGGTGATTGGGTGTGTGGGTTCAATAGAGGTTATCGGGACATAGGATTTTCTTTACCCATTGAGAAAGGTGCCAGTTTGGTACCAAAACGTTTGGGATTACGCTATGATACTGTTGTGAAGAATATTAAAATTTGAACTTGCATATGAAGACCGGTGAGTGCAGCGCTTTATTCTCCTTGTGGGATAAACTGTCATCGTTGTATACACTGCACGCAGCACCCCGGCGGATGTGGTCTTGTAACAGTGAGTGCACCTGATCTGGATGTTTTATATATATATATATTATTTTTTAATATGCAGTGTGCGTGTAATATATATATATATATATATATATATATATATATTTATATATATATCAAAGTCCAATAATAAGCACTCTCTGGATTTACACACAGCAAATGTAATAGGCAGTGACGTTTCGGGGCATTCACCCCTTCCTCAGAAACATTTTTTCTTTCTGAGGAAGGGGTGAATACCCCGAAACATCACTGCCTATTAAATTTGCTGTGTGTAAATCCAGAGAGTGCTTATTACTGGACTTTGATGAATATTTTTTGAGCACCCTGGTCCTGAGTTTTGTTGGCGAGTGAGAGTGCGCTATTTGGTGCCACGAGCTGCCACTGAGTGCAGGACATACGTGCAAGACCTGGGAACTTACCTCAAAAGTGGATACAATCTACCCCAGAGATATGTGTTATCGAGGACATATTATTTTCGAGAGTTGGGGTAGGATGAAGCTCAAGTACTAGAAACAGACTAGAAGTATATGCCTATACATGGTTCCCTATCATGGAGTGGTCCCCTCGAGCTATATTTATAAAATTGATTATTCGCTGGTTATTTGAAAGTTACAGACTGAATTCTTATGTGTAGTCTCATTAGGAACCCCATATCATTTTATTTTTCTATCCTAATACTTTCAATGTGTCCCTCAATACTTTACATAATGTATGAGAGTATAAGTGGCTAAGTTTTTTTTGTTTACACTATATGCAGTTCTGCTAGAGTAACCTGCTTGTAATCCATACTTACTCATGGTTAATTTGTTATAAGCAATGTTTTAAGAAGCCCAATGTTATTTGACCCTGTCATCCCAATAACTAAACCTGCTCCTCAATAATTGACCCTCCCTTTGAGAGCATTAGTAGTCAAAGCTATATATATATCTATCCTATTTAGGGCCAGATTACAAGGGGAATGCTAATTTATTGTGCACCCATAAATGGGCAAATTCACCCATTTACGAGCACACAATGAATAACTAGCACTTACAAGTGGCTGGTTAATGCTACCATGAGCTTGCTGTAGCAAATAGCGCTCCAAAAATTAACCAGAGGTCAGACATTTGGCTAATTTTAAAAATATCCCCCAATTGCCTCAAAATAAAGTGTGAGGTCCCTTTTTTAATAAATAAAATTGCGCCATCTTTATTTTTGTTTTAAAAAAAAAGCATGAAGCAGTTTGTGGGTGTGCGGTGTTAGAAAAAAAACAGCACTGAAAAGTGCCTTTACATTGTGGTCTATGGGGACTGTGTGTTCCCTATAAATAGATATGTATATGCTTATATAAATATATATTTATGCGTTACTATGTGTAAAAGCATATACATATACACTTTGCTGGCCATCGCTGTGAGAATTAGCCCTTCACTGCACTAGGTTCTCAGCCGTGTCTGACAGAATGAGAACAAGCCTCCCATTGGAGCCCATGGAAGCAGACTGTCGTGAGCGCAAAGCTTCCCTGCAATGTGAACGCTAAGTCGCATTCGCATTGCGCCTAACTTGCAATACCAGCACATATATGCGTGCGCTGGTATAATTGAGTGGAGTGCAAATATCGCTCACATGAAAGCGCAATTTTGCGCTCCACACGTAATCTGACCCTTATTGTTTTGCTCAAGTAATCTCATTATACATGCTATTTATTTAGGTACAATAAGGATTCAGTTAAAAATAAAATAATGCCAGATTAGGAAAACGGTGTTTGTCTTAAAAGCAATCAACCTTTTATTACTTGAATCATTTTAATAACCCAAGCTTTTATACCCTACTGCCATGGTGATATTCCTTATTTCAGAGTGCTAAGTTTAATGATCTTGTGTATATATAAATGAGTTGGTATGTATAAATGAGTTGGTGTGAGGGTATATATGCATATCATAGTATCTATTGTGTCATATTAATGGGACCTGTGCTCTTAGCGGCTGAGACAGCGCAGTGAATCAGATCAGTTTTTCTTATAAGCAAGATAACAGGGAACTATCTCACAGAATTCAGTTATAAGCATGTTGGTTTGGGCTCAAAATATCTGCTTTCAGTTCTTTAATAATATAGTATTAGAGTTCTCAGATTTGTCATTAGTGTTTAATTTGATATATATAAAGTTGAATTAGCAGGCTAGCTGTGATATTTGTCACTAACTAGAGTGCAATGAGGAAAAAACTTGATTAGTATATTTCTGCTCTATACTGTTTACACTGTAATTTTATTAGTCAGGGCTCTCCTTACAGTTAATATTGTAAAGAATTCTTTAGACGTATCACTGCATTTAGAGTTTTTATTTGATCATTTTACTTAATTTAATTTGGAGTTAGGTTTTACATAATATCGACCTGAGTAATATGAAGACGCAAGAGAGGTATTTTCTCTCTTACCTTTCAACATTGGTTAGTTGTGTTCAAGGGTACAACAGTGGCCTAAGCTACAACAAATAGAAAGTATCATGATTAGGAAGCAAGGAGGTTTCAGATGTATTTGTCTAACCCTGTATAGACTTGTCATACCTTACTTAAAATGAAATGCTCTATCTGAATCACGAAATAAAAAAAATGGGTTTAGTATCCCTTTAAGATTGGACAAAGGTAATCAGTGGAGTCCCCCATGGATCAGTGCAGGTCCCTGTTCTTTTTAATATGTTTATTAATGACTTGGAGCAAGGATAAAATAGCAACATCTACATTTTTGCAGTTAATACAAAGTTGTGTAATGTCATTAGGTCAGTGCTGGATGAAATTGCTTTGCAAGGGGATTTACAAACATTGGAAGAACAGGCTGGTAAATGGAATATGAGATTTAATACTGGAAAATGTAACGTTCTGCATTTTGTAAGCAAAAATAAGCAGGCAATCTATTATTTAAATGGGACTAGGCTTAGCAAAACAGAGGAGGAAAGGGATTTGGGTGTACTTATAGATAACAAGCTAAAAATATGTGCACAATGCATGTCAGCGGCTTTTAAGACTTACTAAATACTAGCATGAATTTAAAGAGGCATTGATGCAAGGAAATCATAATTCTGTCACTATATAAATCCCTGGTAAGACCTCACCTTGATTATGCAGTGAAGTTTTGGGGACCAATCTCAAAAATATACATTGCAGACTTAGAAAAAGATCAGAGAAGGGCCACAAAACTAATAAGGGGAATGAAGAATTTAAATTATGAGGAAATATTAGCCAATCTGAGCCTGTTTTCTCTAGAAAATGGCACTTGAAAGGTGATATGATCACTTTATACAATTATATTTACGGCCCATATACAGAGTTGACAGAAGCTCTGTTTATTCCAAGGAAATTGTTTGTCACAATAGGTCACAATTTAAGGAAGGAGGAAAGAAGATTTAATCTCAAGCAACATAAACATTGTTTCACTGTAAGATTAATCAAATTGTGGAACTCATTGCCTAAGGAGGTAGTGAATGCCAAAAGCTTAAATACGTTTAAAAATGGCTTAGATACATTTCTTGCTAGAAACGTCATTCAATAATATAATTGCTTGTGTTAAATGGGTCACATTTTTAATAGGATTAATTTAAACTCAATCGGAATTTAATTGTAAATCAGGTAGGGTCTGTATAGGTTGAACTAATGGGACTTCTGTTTTCTTTCAATCTCATCTAATATGTTACTATGATATGTTACTTTGTATGAACATACACTTGGCAAAATTGATTGGAAATTAAATATAGCCGTGAGTCCAGATTACACCCTACACTCTAAGTCAAACTGCTCACTTAGCTAAAATGTATTTATCTTTGAAGCTTCCTGTTAATTGGGGCCTGGTCAACAGTAATCTGCAACCTTCCCGAAACCAACCCACCAACCCCCCTTTAGGTTAGATTATAAGTATTAACCAAATGCGAGCAAAAAGCCTTAGAATATTGCAAACCACATTAACATAATCCCCATAGACTTCACTGGAGGGCAATAAGTGAGGAAAAAACGAACACCCTTATTTGTGTGCAAACCCGCGTTTAACCAAGTACACTAACCCGACATGAAATATGAATATTTCACATTCCAATGTTCTTGACATAAAAGAATATGTTCTATTCATTCATAAATATATATTTTTATATATAAATCTGATGTTTTGCTTGGTAAAATATATATTTATACCTATAAATACTGTTGATATAATTATTTATAGGTATAGATATATACAGATATATAGGAATACCTATTTAAAATACTTGAACATATTCCCCTATGTGAAGAACTTTGGAATGTGAAATATTTACATTACATGCATTGTTAAACAGTTTATTAAATATGAATATTGCATAAATATGATTTTACATGTTTTTAGCTACTTGACTGCAAAGCGCTCAAGTGCACTAATATATATATATATATATATATATATATATGTATAGATATGTATTTATGTGTTTATATGTTTATATATGATTGTAAACTTATATATATATATACATATATATACACATATAAATACATATGTACACACATATAAACACACACACACACACATATAAATATATATATATATATATATATATATATATATATATATATATATATATATATATATATATATAAATAAATCTAGTGTACAATGTCCCTTTAATATAATTTGACATAGCCAGGATATATAGTACATTTTGTCCACATATGTTTTCTTAATTGGTTAAATAGTGGTCTAT